>NW_027212002.1:0-300000 GCF_036971445.1 Narcine bancroftii
GGGGAATCAGAGGCGGGGAATCAGAGGCGGGTAATAAGAGGCGGGGATTCAGAGGCGGGGAATCAGAGGCAGGGAATCTGAGGCATGGAATCTGAGGCAGGGAATCTGAGGCAGGGAATCTGAGGCGGGGAATCAGAGGCATGGAATCAGAGGCGGGTAATCAGAGGGGGCAAATGAGATGTGGGAAACTAGATGCAGAGAAAGTGGCACCGAAATAGAGGCAGGCAAAGAGAGGCAGGGTATCAGAGGCAGGGAATCAGAGGCGTGGAATCAGAGATACGGAAAGAGAGGGTGGAATCAGAGGCTCGGAATCAGAGGCAGGGAATGAGAGGCAGGGAATCAGAGGCAGGGAATCAGAGGCAGGCAATCAGAGGCAGGGAATCTGAGGCAGGGAATCTGAGGCGGGGAATCTGAGGCGGGGAATCTGAGGCGGGGAATCTGAGGCGGGGAATCTGAGGCGGGGAATCTGAGGCGGGGAATCTGAGGCGGGGAATCTGAGGAGGGGAATCTGAGGCGGGGAATCTGAGGCGGGGAATCTGAGGCGGGGAATCTGAGGCGGGGAATCTGAGGCAGGGAATCTGAGGCGGGGTATCTGAGGCAGGGAATCTCAGGCAGCGAATCAGAGCCGGGGAATCTGAGGCGGGGAATCAGAGGCGGGGAATCAGAGGCGGGGAAACAGAGGCAGGGAATCAGAGGCGCAGAATCAGAGGTGGGGAATCAGAGGCGGGGAATAAGAGCTGGGGAATCAAAGGCGGGGAATCAGAGGCAGGGAATCTGAGGCAGGGAATCTGAGGCAGGGAATCTGAGGCAGGGAATCAGAGGCGGGGAATCAGAGGCAGGCAATCAGAGGCGGGGAAACTGAGGCAGGGAATCAGAGGCAGGGAATCAGAGGCGGGGAATCTGATGCAGGGAATCAGAGCCGGGGAATCTGAGGCAGGGAATCAGAGGTGGGGAATCAGAGGCGGGGAATCAGAGGCGGGGAATAAGAGGCGGGGAATCAGAGGCGGGGAATCAGAGGCAGGGAATCTGAGGCAGGGAATCTGAGGCAGGGAATCTGAGGCAGGGAATCAGAGGCGGGGAATCAGAGGCAGGGAATCAGAGGCGGGGAATCAGTGGCGGGGAATCAGGGGGAGGAAAATAGATGTGGGGAAAGAGAGTCAGAGAAAGAGGCGCGGAAATAGAGGCAGGAAAAGAGAGGCGGGGAATGAAAGGTGGGGAATCAGAGGAGGGGAAACATGCGTGTAAACAGAGGCATGTAAACATAGGTGGATAAATTGAGGCGGGGAAAGAGGCGGGCAAAACATAGTGGTTGGAACTTGTGTGTTTAAAATGAGGTACACAAAACAGATCAAACAGTGTTGTTGAAATTGAGGGAGGGAAAGACAGGCACGGAAAGTGTGGAGGGGAAAGAGTGGAGGCGAAAGAGAGGCGTCGAGACAGAGGTGGGGAATCAGAGGTGGGGAATCAGAGGCGGGCAATCAGTGGCAGGCAATCAGAGGTGGGGAATCAGAGGCGGGGAATCAGAGGCATGGAATCAGAGGCAGGGAATCAGAGGCGGGGAATAAGAGGCGGGGAATCAGAGGCGGGGAATCGGAGGCAGGGATCTGAGGCAGGGAATCTGAGGCAGGGAATCTGAGGCAGGGAATCTGAGGGAGGGAATCTGAGGCGGGGAATCTGAGGCGGTAAATCTGAGTCGGGGTATCTGAGGCAGGGAATCTGAGGCAGTGAATCAGAGGCATGGAATCAGAGGCGGGTTATCAGAGGGGGCAAATGAGATGTGGGAAACTAGATGCAGAGAAAGAGACACGGAAATAGAGGCAGGCAAAGAGAGGCAGGGTATCAGAGGCAGGGAATCAGAGGCGGGGAATCAGAGACAAGGAAAGAGAGGCGTGGAATCAGAGGTGCGGTATCAGAGGCAGGGAATCAGAGGCAGGGAATCAGAGGCAGGGAATCAGAGGCAGGCAATCAGAGGCAGGGAATCAGAGGCAGGGAATCAGAGGCAGGCAATCAGAGGCAGGGAATCTGAGGCAGGGAATCTGAGGCAGGGAATCTGATGCAGGGAATCAGAGGCAGGGAATCTGAGGCAGGGAATCTGAGGCAGGGAATCTGAGGAGGGGAATCTGAGGCAGGGAATCTGAGGCAGGGAATCTGAGGCAGGGAATCAGAGGCGGGGAATCAGAGGCAGGGAATCAGAGGCGGGGAATCAGAGGCAGGGAATCTGAGGCAGGGAAGCTGATGCAGTGAATCAGAGCCGGGGAATCTGAGGCAGGGAATCAGATGCGGAGAATCAGAGGCGGGGAATCAGAGGCGGGGAATAAGAGGCGGGGAATCAGAGGCGGGGAATCAGAGGCAGGGAATCTGAGGCAGGGAATCTGAGGCAGGGAATCTGAGGCAGGGAATCAGAGGCGGGGAATCAGAGGCAGGGAATCAGAGGCGGGGAATCAGAGGCGGGGAATCAGCGGGAGGAAAAGAGATGTGAGGAAAGAGAGGCAGTGAAAGAGGCGCGAAAATAGAGGCAGGGAAAGAGAGGCGGGGAATGAAAGGTGGGGAATCAGAGGCGGGGAAACAGGCGGGTAAACAGAGGCAGGTAAACATAGGTGGATAAATAGAGGCGGGAAAAGAGGCGGGCAAAACATAGTGGTTGGAACTTGTGTGTTTAAAATGAGGTACACAAAACAGATCAAACAGTGTTGTTGAAATTGAGGGAGGGAAAGACAGGCATGGAAAGAGTGGAGGGGAAATAGTGGAGGCGAAAGAGAGTCATAGAGACAGAGGTGGGGAATCAGAGGTGGGGAATCAGAGTCGGTGAAAGAGGTGGGTAAACAGAGGTGGGTAAACATAGGCGGAGAAATAGAGGCGGGGAAAGTGATGGGTGAAACATAGTGGTTGGAACTTGTGTGTTGAAAATGAGGTACACAGAACAGATCAAACAGAGTTGTTGAAATTGAGGGAGGGAAAGAGAGGCGCGGAAAGAGTGTAGGGGAAAAAGCGGAGGCGAAAGAGAGGCATACAGACAGAGGTGTGGAATCAGAGGCGGGGAATCAGAGGCGGGGAATCAGAGGCGGGCAATCAGTGGCAGGCAATCAGAGGTGGGGAATCAGAGGCGGGGAATAAGAGGCCTGGAATCAGAGGCGGGGAATCAGAGGCGTGGAATCAGAGGCGGGGAATCAGAGGCGGGGAAACAGAGGCAGGGAATCAGAGGCGGGGAATCAGAGGCGGGGAATCAGAGGCGGGGAATAAGAGGCGGGGAATCAGAGGCGGGGAATCTGAGGCAGGGAATCTGAGGCAGGGAATCTGAGGCAGGGAATCTGAGGCAGGGAATCAGAGGCAGGTAATCAGAGGGGGCAAATGAGATGTGGGAAACTAGATGCAGAGAAAGTGGCACCGAAATAGAGGCAGGCAAAGAGAGGAAGGGTATCAGAGGCAGGGAATCAGAGGCGGGGAATCAGAGATACGGAAAGAGAGGCGTGGAATCAGAGGCTCGGAATCAGAGGCAGGGAATGAGAGGCAGGGAATGAGAGGCAGGGAATCAGAGGCAGGCAATCAGAGGCAGGGAATCTGAGGCAGGGAAGCTGAGGCGGGGAATCTGAGGCGGGGAATCTGAGGCGGGGAATCTGAGGCGGGGAATCTGAGGCGGGGAATCTGAGGCGGGGAATCTGAGGCGGGGAATCTGAGGAGGGGAATCTGAGGCGGGGAATCTGAGGCGGGGAATCTGAGGCGGGGAATCTGAGGCGGGGAATCTGAGGCGGGGAATCTGAGGCGGGGAATCTGATGCGGGGTATCTGAGGCAGGGAATCTCAGGCAGGGAATCAGAGCCGGGGAATCTGAGGCGGGGAATCAGAGGCGGGGAATCAGAGGCGGGGAAACAGAGGCAGGGAATCAGAGGCGCAGAATCAGAGGTTGGGAATCAGAGGCGGGGAATAAGAGCTGGGGAATCAAAGGCGGGGAATCAGAGGCAGGGAATCTGAGGCAGGGAATCTGAGGCAGGGAATCTGAGGCAGGGAATCAGAGGCGGGGAATCAGAGGCAGGCAATCAGAGGCGGGGAATCAGAGGCAGGGAATCTGAGGCAGGGAATCTGATGCAGGGAATCAGAGCCGGGGAATCTGAGGCAGGGAATCAGAGGTGGGGAATCTGAGGCAGGGAATCTGAGGTGGGGAATCTCAGGCAGGGAATCTCAGGCAGGGAATCAGAGCCGGGAAATCTGAGGCGGGGAATCAGAGGCGGGGAATCAGAGGCGGGGAAACAGAGGCAGGGAATCAGAGGCGGGGAATCAGAGGCGGGGAATCAGAGGCGGGTAATAAGAGGCGGGGAATCAGAGGCGGGGAATCAGAGGCAGGGAATCTGAGGCATGGAATCTGAGGCAGGGAATCTGAGGCAGGGAATCTGAGGCAGGGAATCAGAGGTGGGGAATCAGAGGCAGGGAATCAGAGGCGGGGAATCAGAGGCGGGGAATCAGAGGCATGGAATCAGAGGCGGGTAATCAGAGGGGGCAAATGAGATGTGGGAAACTAGATGCAGAGAAAGTGGCACCGAAATAGAGGCAGGCAAAGAGAGGCAGGGTATCAGAGGCAGGGAATCAGAGGCGGGGAATCAGAGATACGGAAAGAGAGGGTGGAATCAGAGGCTCGGAATCAGAGGCAGGGAATCAGAGGCAGGCAATCAGAGGCAGGGAATCTGAGGCAGGGAATCTGAGGCGGGGAATCTGAGGCGGGGAATCTGAGGCGGGGAATCTGAGGCGGGGAATCTGAGGCGGGGAATCTGAGGCGGGGAATCTGAGGCGGGGAATCTGAGGAGGGGAATCTGAGGCGGGGAATCTGAGGCGGGGAATCTGAGGCGGGGAATCTGAGGCGGGGAATCTGAGGCGGGGAAACAGAGGCAGGGAATCAGAGGCGCAGAATCAGAGGTGGGGAATCAGAGGCGGGGAATAAGAGCTGGGGAATCAAAGGCGGGGAATCAGAGGCAGGGAATCTGAGGCAGGGAATCTGAGGCAGGGAATCTGAGGCAGGGAATCAGAGGCGGGGAATCAGAGGCAGGCAATCAGAGGCGGGGAATCTGAGGCAGGGAATCAGAGGCAGGGAATCAGAGGCGTGGAATCAGAGGCGGGGATTCAGAGGCGGGGAATCAGAGGCGGGGAAACAGAGGCGGGGAATCAGAGGCGGGGAATCAGAGGCGGGGAATAAGAGGCGGGGAATCAGAGGCGGGGAATCTGAGGCAGGGAATCTGAGGCAGGGAATCTGAGGCAGGGAATCTGAGGCAGGGAATCAGAGGCAGGTAATCAGAGGGGGCAAATGAGATGTGGGAAACTAGATGCAGAGAAAGTGGCACCGAAATAGAGGCAGGCAAAGAGAGGAAGGGTATCAGAGGCAGGGAATCAGAGGCGGGGAATCAGAGATACGGAAAGAGAGGCGTGGAATCAGAGGCTCGGAATCAGAGGCAGGGAATGAGAGGCAGGGAATGAGAGGCAGGGAATCAGAGGCAGGCAATCAGAGGCAGGGAATCTGAGGCAGGGAAGCTGAGGCGGGGAATCTGAGGCGGGGAATCTGAGGCGGGGAATCTGAGGCGGGGAATCTGAGGCGGGGAATCTGAGGCGGGGAATCTGAGGCGGGGAATCTGAGGAGGGGAATCTGAGGCGGGGAATCTGAGGCGGGGAATCTGAGGCGGGGAATCTGAGGCGGGGAATCTGAGGCGGGGAATCTGAGGCGGGGAATCTGATGCGGGGTATCTGACGCAGGGAATCTCAGGCAGGGAATCAGAGCCGGGGAATCTGAGGCGGGGAATCAGAGGCGGGGAATCAGAGGCGGGGAAACAGAGGCAGGGAATCAGAGGCGCAGAATCAGAGGTTGGGAATCAGAGGCGGGGAATAAGAGCTGGGGAATCAAAGGCGGGGAATCAGAGGCAGGGAATCTGAGGCAGGGAATCTGAGGCAGGGAATCTGAGGCAGGGAATCAGAGGCGGGGAATCAGAGGCAGGCAATCAGAGGCGGGGAATCAGAGGCAGGGAATCTGAGGCAGGGAATCTGATGCAGGGAATCAGAGCCGGGGAATCTGAGGCAGGGAATCAGAGGTGGGGAATCTGAGGCAGGGAATCTGAGGTGGGGAATCTCAGGCAGGGAATCTCAGGCAGGGAATCAGAGCCGGGAAATCTGAGGCGGGGAATCAGAGGCGGGGAATCAGAGGCGGGGAAACAGAGGCAGGGAATCAGAGGCGGGGAATCAGAGGCGGGGAATCAGAGGCGGGTAATAAGAGGCGGGGATTCAGAGGCGGGGAATCAGAGGCAGGGAATCTGAGGCATGGAATCTGAGGCAGGGAATCTGAGGCAGGGAATCTGAGGCGGGGAATCAGAGGCATGGAATCAGAGGCGGGTAATCAGAGGGGGCAAATGAGATGTGGGAAACTAGATGCAGAGAAAGTGGCACCGAAATAGAGGCAGGCAAAGAGAGGCAGGGTATCAGAGGCAGGGAATCAGAGGCGGGGAATCAGAGATACGGAAAGAGAGGGTGGAATCAGAGGCTCGGAATCAGAGGCAGGGAATGAGAGGCAGGCAATCAGAGGCAGGGAATCTGAGGCAGGGAATCTGAGGCGGGGAATCTGAGGCGGGGAATCTGAGGCGGGGAATCTGAGGCGGGGAATCTGAGGCGGGGAATCTGAGGCGGGGAATCTGAGGCGGGGAATCTGAGGAGGGGAATCTGAGGCGGGGAATCTGAGGCGGGGAATCTGAGGCGGGGAATCTGAGGCGGGGAATCTGAGGCAGGGAATCTGAGGCGGGGTATCTGAGGCAGGGAATCTCAGGCAGCGAATCAGAGCCGGGGAATCTGAGGCGGGGAATCAGAGGCGGGGAATCAGAGGCGGGGAAACAGAGGCAGGGAATCAGAGGCGCAGAATCAGAGGTGGGGAATCAGAGGCGGGGAATAAGAGCTGGGGAATCAAAGGCGGGGAATCAGAGGCAGGGAATCTGAGGCGGGGAATCTGAGGCAGGGAATCTGAGGCAGGGAATCAGAGGCGGGGAATCAGAGGCAGGCAATCAGAGGCGGGGAATCTGAGGCAGGGAATCAGAGGCAGGGAATCAGAGGCGGGGAATCTGATGCAGGGAATCAGAGCCGGGGAATCTGAGGCAGGGAATCAGAGGTGGGGAATCAGAGGCGGGGAATCAGAGGCGGGGAATAAGAGGCGGGGAATCAGAGGCGGGGAATCAGAGGCAGGGAATCTGAGGCAGGGAATCTGAGGCAGGGAATCTGAGGCAGGGAATCAGAGGCGGGGAATCAGAGGCAGGGAATCAGAGGCGGGGAATCAGTGGCGGGGAATCAGGGGGAGGAAAATAGATGTGGGGAAAGAGAGTCAGAGAAAGAGGCGCGGAAATAGAGGCAGGAAAAGAGAGGCGGGGAATGAAAGGTGGGGAATCAGAGGAGGGGAAACATGCGTGTAAACAGAGGCAGGTAAACATAGGTGGATAAATTGAGGCGGGGAAAGAGGCGGGCAAAACATAGTGGTTGGAACTTGTGTGTTTAAAATGAGGTACACAAAACAGATCAAACAGTGTTGTTGAAATTGAGGGAGGGAAAGACAGGCACGGAAAGTGTGGAGGGGAAAGAGTGGAGGCGAAAGAGAGGCGTCGAGACAGAGGTGGGGAATCAGAGGTGGGGAATCAGAGGCGGGCAATCAGTGGCAGGCAATCAGAGGTGGGGAATCAGAGGCGGGGAATCAGAGGCATGGAATCAGAGGCAGGGAATCAGAGGCGGGGAATAAGAGGCGGGGAATCAGAGGCGGGGAATCGGAGGCAGGGATCTGAGGCAGGGAATCTGAGGCAGGGAATCTGAGGCAGGGAATCTGAGGGAGGGAATCTGAGGCGGGGAATCTGAGGCGGTAAATCTGAGTCGGGGTATCTGAGGCAGGGAATCTGAGGCAGTGAATCAGAGGCATGGAATCAGAGGCGGGTTATCAGAGGGGGCAAATGAGATGTGGGAAACTAGATGCAGAGAAAGAGACACGGAAATAGAGGCAGGCAAAGAGAGGCAGGGTATCAGAGGCAGGGAATCAGAGGCGGGGAATCAGAGACAAGGAAAGAGAGGCGTGGAATCAGAGGTGCGGTATCAGAGGCAGGGAATCAGAGGCAGGGAATCAGAGGCAGGGAATCAGAGGCAGGCAATCAGAGGCAGGGAATCAGAGGCAGGGAATCAGAGGCAGGCAATCAGAGGCAGGGAATCTGAGGCAGGGAATCTGAGGCAGGGAATCTGATGCAGGGAATCAGAGGCAGGGAATCTGAGGCAGGGAATCTGAGGCAGGGAATCTGAGGAGGGGAATCAGAGGCGGGGAATCAGAGGCAGGGAATCAGAGGCAGGGAATCAGAGGCAGGGAATCAGATGAAGGGAATCAGATGAAGGGAATCTGAGGCAGGGAATCTGAGGCAGGGAATCTGAGGCAGGGAATCTGAGGTGTGGAATCTGAGGCGGGGAATCTGAGGCGGGGAATCTGAGGCGGGGAATCTGAGGCAGGGAATTTGAGGCGGGGAATCTGAGGCGGGGAATCTGAGGCGGGGAATCTGAGGCAGGGAATCTGAGGCGTGGATTCTCAGGCATGGAATCTCAGGCAGGGAATCAGAGCCGGGGAATCTGAGGCGGGGAATCAGACGCGGGGAATCAGAGGCGGGGAAACAGAGGCAGGGAATCAGAGGCGGGGAATCAGAGGCGGGGAATCAGAGGCGGGGAAAAAGAGGCGGGGAATCAGAGGCGGGGTATCAGAGGCAGGGAATCTGAGGCAAGGAATCTGAGGCAGGGAATCTGAGGCAGGGAATCAGAGGCGGGGAATCAGAGGCGGGGAATCAGAGGCGGGGAATCAGGGGCATGGAATCAGAGGCGGGTTATCAGAGGGGGCAAATGAGATGTGGGAAACTAGATGCAGAGAAAGAAGCACGGAAATAGAGGCAGGCAAAGAGATGCAGGGTATCAGAGGCAGGGAATCAGAGGCGGGGAATCAGAGACACGGAAATAGAGGTGTGGAATCAGAGGTGCGGATTCAGAGGCAGGGAATCAGAGGCGGGGAATCAGAGGCAGGGAATCAGAGGTGGGGAATCAGAGGCAGGGAATCAGAGGCGGGGAATCAGAGGCGGGGAATCAGAGGCATGGAATCAGAGGCGGGTAATCAGAGGGGGCAAATGAGATGTGGGAAACTAGATGCAGAGAAAGTGGCACCGAAATAGAGGCAGGCAAAGTGAGGCAGGGTATCAGAGGCAGGGAATCAGAGGCGGGGAATCAGAGATACGGAAAGAGAGGGTGGAATCAGAGGCTCGGAATCAGAGGCAGGGAATGAGAGGCAGGGAATCAGAGGCAGGGAATCAGAGGCAGGCAATCAGAGGCAGGGAATCTGAGGCAGGGAATCTGAGGCGGGGAATCTGAGGCGGGGAATCTGAGGCGGGGAATCTGAGGCGGGGAATCTGAGGCGGGGAATCTGAGGCGGGGAATCTGAGGCGGGGAATCTGAGGAGGGGAATCTGAGGCGGGGAATCTGAGGCGGGGAATCTGAGGCGGGGAATCTGAGGCGGGGAATCTGAGGCAGGGAATCTGAGGCGGGGTATCTGAGGCAGGGAATCTCAGGCAGCGAATCAGAGCCGGGGAATCTGAGGCGGGGAATCAGAGGCGGGGAATCAGAGGCGGGGAAACAGAGGCAGGGAATCAGAGGCGCAGAATCAGAGGTGGGGAATCAGAGGCGGGGAATAAGAGCTGGGGAATCAAAGGCGGGGAATCAGAGGCAGGGAATCTGAGGCAGGGAATCTGAGGCAGGGAATCTGAGGCAGGGAATCAGAGGCGGGGAATCAGAGGCAGGCAATCAGAGGCGGGGAATCTGAGGCAGGGAATCAGAGGCAGGGAATCAGAGGCGGGGAATCTGATGCAGGGAATCAGAGCCGGGGAATCTGAGGCAGGGAATCAGAGGTGGGGAATCAGAGGCGGGGAATCAGAGGCGGGGAATAAGAGGCGGGGAATCAGAGGCGGGGAATCAGAGGCAGGGAATCTGAGGCAGGGAATCTGAGGCAGGGAATCTGAGGCAGGGAATCAGAGGCGGGGAATCAGAGGCAGGGAATCAGAGGCGGGGAATCAGTGGCGGGGAATCAGGGGGAGGAAAATAGATGTGGGGAAAGAGAGTCAGAGAAAGAGGCGCGGAAATAGAGGCAGGAAAAGAGAGGCGGGGAATGAAAGGTGGGGAATCAGAGGCGAGGAATCAGAGGCGTGGAATCTCAGGCGGGGAAAGAGAAGTGGGGAAACGGAGGCCGGGAAAGTTGCGCGGAAAGGGAGGCGGGTAATCAGAGGCAGGGAATCAGAGGCGGGGAATCAGAGGCGGGGAATCAGAGGCGGTGAAACAGGTGGGTAAACAGAGGTGGGTAAACATAGGCGGAGAAATAGAGGCGGGGAAAGTGATGGGTGAAACATAGTGGTTGGAAATTGTGTGTTGAAAATGAGGTACACAGAACAGATCAAACAGAGTTGTTGAAATTGAGGGAGGGAAAGAGAGGCGCGGAAAAAGTGTAGGGGAAAAAGCGGAGGCGAAAGAGAGGCATACAGACAGAGGTGGGGAATCAGAGGCGGGGAATCAGAGGCGGGGAATCAGAGGCGGGCAATCAGTGGCAGGCAATCAGAGGTGGGGAATCAGAGGCGGGGAATAAGAGGCCTGGAATCAGAGGCGGGGAATCAGAGGCGTGGAATCAGAGGCAGGGAATCAGAGGCGGGGAATCAGAGGCGGGGAATCAGAGGCGGGGAATCGGAGGCAGGGAATCTGAGGCAGGGAATCTGAGGCATGGAATCAGAGCCGGGGAATCTGAGGCAGGGAATCAGAGGCGAGGAATCAGAGGCGGGGATTCAGAGGCGGGGAATCAGAGGCAGGGAATCAGAGGCTGGGAATCAGAGGCGGGGAATCATAGGCGGGGAATCAGAGGCGGGGAATCGGAGGCAGGGAATCTGAGGCAGGGAATCTGAGGCATGGAATCAGAGCCGGGGAATCTGAGGCAGGGAATCAGAGGCGAGGAATCAGAGGCGGGGATTCAGAGGCGGGGAATCAGAGGCAGGGAATCAGAGGCGGGAATCAGAAGCGGGGAATCAGAGGCGGGAAATCAGATGCGGGGAATCAGTGGCAGGGAATCTGAGGCAGGGAATCTGAAGCAGGGAATCTGAGCCAGGGAATCTGAGGCAGGGAATCAGAGGTGGGGAATCAGAGGCGGGGAATCAGAGGCGGGGAATCAGAGGCAGGGAATCAGACGCAGGGAATCAAATGAAGGGAATCAGATGAAGGGAATCTGAGGCTGGGAATCTGAGGCAGGGAATCTGAGGCAGGGAATCTGAGGCAGGGAATCTGAGGCGGGAAATCTGAGGCGGGGAATCTGAGTAGGGGAATCTGAAGCGGGGAATCTGAGGCAGGGAATCACAGGCATGGAATCAGAGGCGGGTTATCATAGGGGGGAAATGAGATGTGGGAAACAAGATGCAGAGAATAATGCACGGAAATAGAGGTAGGGAATGAGAGGCAGGGTATCAGAGGCAGGGAATCAGAGGCAGGGAATCAGAGGCAGGGAATCAGCGGCATGGAATCAGAGGCGGGGAATCAGAGGCAGGGAATAAGAGGCAGGGAATCAGAGGCAGGGAATCAGAGGAGGGGAATCAGAGGCGGGGATTCAGAGGCGGGGAATAAGAGTCAGGGAATCAGAGGCAGGGAATCAGAGGAGGGGAATCAGAGGCGGGGAATCAGAGGGAAGAAAAGAGATGTGGGGAAAGAGAGGCAGAGAAAGAGGCGCGGAAATAGAGGCAGGGAAAGAGAGGCGGGGAATATAAGGTGGGGAATCAGAGGCGGGGAATCAGAGGCGTGGAATCTGAGGCGGGGAAAGAGATGTGGGGAAACGGAGGCCGGGAAAGTTGCGCGGAAAGGGAGGCGGGTAATCAGAGGCGGGGAATCCGAGGCGGGGAAGCAGAGGCAGGCAATCAGAGGCAGGGAATCTGAGGCGGGGTATCTGAGGCGGGGAATCTGAGGTGGGGAATCTGAGGCAGGGAATCTGAGGCGGGGAATCTGAGGCGGGGAATCTGAGGCGGGGAATCTGAGGCGGGGAATCTGAGGCGGGGAATCTGAGGCAGGGAATCACAGGCAGGGAATCAGAGCCGGGGAATCTGAGGCGGGGAATCTGAGGCAGGGAATCTCAGGCAGGGAATCTCAGGCAGGGAATCAGAGCCGGGGAATCTGAGGCGGGGAATCAGAGGCGGGGAATCAGAGGCAGGGAAACAGAGGCAGAGAATCAGAGGTGGGGAATCAGAGGCGGGGAATCAGAGGCCGGGAACAAGCGGCGGGGAATCAGAGGCGGGGAATCCGAGGCAGGGAATCTGAGGCAGGGAATCTGAGGCAGAGAATCTGAGGCAGGGAATCAGAGGCGGGGAATCAGAGGCGGGGAATCAGAGGCGGGGAATCAGAGGCAGGGAATCAGAGGCATGGAATCAGAGGCGGGTTATCAGAGGGGGCAAATGCGATGTGGGAAACTAGATGCAGAGAAAGAGGCACCAAAATAGAGGCAGGCAAAGAGAGGCAGGGTATCAGAGGCAGGGAATCAGAGGCGGGGAATCAGAGATACGGAAAGAGAGGCGTGGAATCAGAGGCGCGGAATCAGAGGCAGGGAATCAGAGGCAGGGAATCAGAGGCAGGGAATCAGAGGCAGGGAATCAGAGGCAGGGAATCAGAGGCAGGGATTCAGAGGCAGGCATTCAGAGGCAGGGAATCTGAGGCAGGGAATCTGAGGCGGGGAATCTGAGGCGGGGAATCTGAGGTGGGTAATCTGAGGCGGGGAATTTGAGGCGGGGAATCTGAGGCAGGGAATCTGAGGCGGGGAATCTGAGGCGGGGAATCTGAGGCGGGGAATCTGAGGCGGGGAAACTGAGGCGGGGAATCTGAGGCGGGGAATCTGAGGCGGGGAATCTGAGGCAGGGAATCTGAGGCGGGGAATCTGAGGCAGGGAAACTCAGGCAGGGAATCAGAGCCGGGTAATCTGAGGCGGGGAATCAGAGGCGGGGAATCAGAGGTGGGGAAACAGAGGCAGGGAATCAGAGGCGGGGAATCAGAGGTGGGGAATCAGAGGCAGGGAATCTGAGGCAGGGAATCTGAGGCAGGGAATCTGAGGCAGGGAATCAGAGGCGGGGAATCAGAGGCAGGGAATCAGAGGCGGGGAATCAGAGGCAGGGAATCTGAGGCAGGGAAGCTGATGCAGTGAATCAGAGCCGGGGAATCTGAGGCAGGGAATCAGATGCGGTGAATCAGAGGCGGGGAATCAGAGGCGGGGAATAAGAGGCGGGGAATCAGAGGCGGGGAATCAGAGGCAGGGAATCTGAGGCAGGGAATCTGAGGCAGGGAATCTGAGGCAGGGAATCAGAGGCGGGGAATCAGAGGCAGGGAATCAGAGGCGGGGAATCAGAGGCGGGGAATCAGCGGGAGGAAAAGAGATGTGAGGAAAGAGAGGCAGTGAAAGAGGCGCGAAAATAGAGGCAGGGAAAGAGAGGCGGGGAATGAAAGGTGGGGAATCAGAGGCGGGGAAACAGGCGGGTAAACAGAGGCAGGTAAACATAGGTGGATAAATAGAGGCGGGAAAAGAGGCGGGCAAAACATAGTGGTTGGAACTTGTGTGTTTAAAATGATGTACACAAAACAGATCAAACAGTGTTGTTGAAATTGAGGGAGGGAAAGACAGGCACGGAAAGAGTGGAGGGGAAAGAGTGGAGGCGAAAGAGAGGCGTAGAGACAGAGGTGGGGAATCATAGGCGGGGAATCAGAGGCGGTGAAACAGGTGGGTAAACAGAGGTGGGTAAACATAGGCGGAGAAATAGAGGCGGGGAAAGTGATGGGTGAAACATAGTGGTTGGAAATTGTGTGTTGAAAATGAGGTACACAGAACAGATCAAACAGAGTTGTTGAAATTGAGGGAGGGAAAGAGAGGCGCGGAAAAAGTGTAGGGGAAAAAGCGGAGGCGAAATAGAGGCATACAGACAGAAGTGGGGAATCAGAGGCGGGGAATCAGAGGCGGGGATTCAGAGGCGGGCAATCAGTGGCAGGCAATCAGAGGTGGGGAATCAGAGGCGGGGAATAAGAGGCCTGGAATCAGAGGCGGGGAATCAGTGGCGTGGAATCAGAGGCGGGGAATCAGAGGCGGGGAATCAGAGGCGGGGATTCAGAGGTGGGGATTCAGAGGCTGGGAATCAGAGGCGGGGAATCATAGGCGCGGAATCAGAGGCGGGGAATCGGAGGCAGGGAATCTGAGGCAGGGAATCTGAGGCATGGAATCAGAGCCGGGGAATCTGAGGCAGGGAATCAGAGGCGAGGAATCAGAGGCGGGGATTCAGAGGCGGGGAATCAGAGGCAGGGAATCAGAGGCAGGCAATCAGTGGCAGGCAATCAGAGGCGGGGAATCAGATGCGGGGAATCAGTGGCAGGGAATCTGAGGCAGGGAATCTGAAGCAGGGAATCTGAGCCAGGGAATCTGAGGCACGGAATCAGAGGTGGGGAATCAGAGGCGGGGAATCAGAGGCGGGGAATCAGAGGCCGGGAATCAGACGCAGGGAATCAAATGAAGGGAATCAGATGAAGGGAATCTGAGGCAGGGAATCTGAGGCAGGGAATCTGAGGCAGGGAATCTGAGGCAGGGAATCTGAGGCGGGGAATCTGAGGCGGGGAATCTGAGTCGGGGAATCTGAGGCGGGGAATCTGAGGCAGGGAATCACAGGCATGGAATCAGAGGCGGGTTATCAGAGGGGGGAAATGAGATGTGGGAAACAAGATGCAGAGAAAGATGCACGGAAATAGAGGCAGGGAATGAGAGGCAGGGTATCAGAGGCAGGGAATCAGAGACACGGAAAGAGAGGCGTAGAATCAGAGGCCCGGGATCAGAGGCAGGGAATCAGAGGCAGGGAATCAGAGGCAGGGAATCAGAGGCGGGGAATCAGAGGCAGGGAATCAGAGGCAGGGAATCAGAGGCAGGGAATCAGAGGAGGGGAATCAGAGGCGGGGAATCAGAGGCGGGGAATCAGAGGCGGGGAATCAGAGGAGGGGAATCAGAGGCGGGGAATCAGTGGGAGGAAAAGAGATGTGGGGAAAGAGAGGCAGAGAAAGAGGCGCGGAAATAGGGGCAGGGAAAGAGAGGCGGGGAATGAAAGGTGGGGAATCAGAGGCGAGGAATCAGAGGCGTGGAATCTGAGGCGGGGAAAGAGAAGTGGGGAAACGGAGGCCGGGAAAGTTGCGCGGAAAGGGAGGCGGGTAATCAGAGGCAGGGAATCAGAGGCGGGGAATCAGAGGCGGGGAATCAGAGGCGGTGAAACAGGTGGGTAAACAGAGGTGGGTAAACATAGGCGGAGAAATAGAGGCGGGGAAAGTGATGGGTGAAACATAGTGGTTGGAAATTGTGTGTTGAAAATGAGGTACACAGAACAGATCAAACAGAGTTGTTGAAATTGAGGGAGGGAAAGAGAGGCGCGGAAAAAGTGTAGGGGAAAAAGCGGAGGCGAAAGAGAGGCATACAGACAGAGGTGGGGAATCAGAGGCGGGGAATCAGAGGCGGGGAATCAGAGGCGGGCAATCAGTGGCAGGCAATCAGAGGTGGGGAATCAGAGGTGGGGAATAAGAGGCCTGGAATCAGAGGCGGAGAATCAGAGGCGTGGAATCAGAGGCGGGGAATCAGAGGCGGGGAATCAGAGGCGGGGATTCAGAGGTGGGGATTCAGAGGCTGGGAATCAGAGGCGGGGAATCATAGGCGGGGAATCAGAGGCGGGGAATCGGAGGCAGGGAATCTGAGGCAGGGAATCTGAGGCATGGAATCAGAGCCGGGGAATCTGAGGCAGGGAATCAGAGGCGAGGAATCAGAGGCGGGGATTCAGAGGCGGGGAATCAGAGGCAGGGAATCAGAGGCGGGAATCAGAAGCGTGGAATCAGAGGCGGGAAATCAGATGCGGGGAATCAGTGGCAGGGAATCTGAGGCAGGGAATCTGAAGCAGGGAATCTGAGCCAGTGAATCTGAGGCAGGGAATCAGAGGTGGGGAATCAGAGGCGGGGAATCAGAGGCGGGGAATCAGAGGCCGGGAATCAGACGCAGGGAATCAAATGAAGGGAATCAGATGAAGGGAATCTGAGGCTGGGAATCTGAGGCAGGGAATCTGAGGCAGGGAATCTGAGGCAGGGAATCTGAGGCGGGAAATCTGAGGCAGGGAATCTGAGTAGGGGAATCTGAAGCGGGGAATCTGAGGCAGGGAATCACAGGCATGGAATCAGAGGCGGGTTATCATAGGGGGGAAATGAGATGTGGGAAACAAGATGCAGAGAATAATGCACGGAAATAGAGGTAGGGAATGAGAGGCAGGGTATCAGAGGCAGGGAATCAGAGGCGGGGAATCAGAGACACGGAAAGAGAGGCTTGGAATCAGAGGACCGGAATCAGAGGCAGGGAATCAGAGGCAGGGAATCAGAGGCACGGAATCAGAGGCGGGGAATCAGAGGCAGGGAATAAGAGGCAGGGAATCAGAGGCAGGGAATCAGAGGAGGGGAATCAGAGGCGGGGAATCAGAGTCAGGGAATCAGAGGCAGGGAATCAGAGGGAAGAAAAGAGATGTGGGGAAAGAGAGGCAGAGAAAGAGGCGCGGAAATAGAGGCAGGGGAATATAAGGTGGGGAATCAGAGGCGGGGAATCAGAGGCGTGGAATCTGAGGCGGGGAAAGAGATGTGGGGAAACGGAGGCCGGGAAAGTTGCGCGGAAAGGGAGGCGGGTAATCAGAGGCGGGGAATCCGAGGCGGGGAAGCAGAGGCGGGGATTCAGAGGCTGGGATTCAGATGTGGGGAATCAGAGGCGGGGTATCGGAGGCAGGGAATCTGAGGCAGGGAATCTGAGGCAGGGAATCAGAGCTGGGGAATCTGAGGCGGGGAATCAGAGGCGGGGAATCAGAGGCGTGGAATCAGAGGCGGGGAATCAGAGGCTGGGAATCGGATGCGAGGAATCAGAGGCGGGGAATCACAGGCGGGGAATCTGATGTGGGGAATCAGAGGCAGGGAATTTGAGGCAGGGAATCTGAGGCAGGGAATCAGAGCCCGGGAATCTGAGGCGGGGAATAAGAGGTGGGGAATAAGAGGCGGGGAATCAGAGGCGGGGAATCGGAGGCAGGGAATCAGAGGCGGGGAATCAGAGGCGGGTTATCAGTGGGGGGAAATGAGATGTGGTAAACGAGATGCAGAGAAAGAGGCACGGATATAGAGGCAGGCAAAGAGAGGCAGGGTATCAGAGGCAGGGAATCAGATGCGCGGAATCAGAGACACGGAAAGAGAGGCGTGGAATCAGAAGCGCGGAATCAGAGGCAGGGAATCAGGGGCAGGGAATCAGAGGCAGGGAATCAGAGTCAGGGAATCAGAGGCAGGGAATCAGAGTCAGGGAATCAGAGGCGGGGAATCAGAAGCGGGGAATCAGAGGCGGGGAATCAGAGGCAGGGAATCTGATGCAGGGAGTCAGAGGCAGGGAATCTGAGGCAGGGAATCTGATGCAGGGAATCAGAGCCGGGGAATCTGAGGCGGGGAATCAGAGGCGGGGAATCAGAGGCGGGCTATCAGAGACACGGAAAGAGAAGCTTGGAATCAGAGGCGCGGAATCAGAGGCAGGGAATCAGAGGCAGGGAATCAGAGGCGGGGAATCTGAGGCGAGGAATCTGAGGTGGGGAATGAGAGGCGGTGAAACAGGCGGGTAAATAGAGGTGGGTAAACATAGGCAGATAAATAGAGGCGGGGAAAGAGATGGGTGAAACTTAGTGGTTGGAAATTGTGTGTTGAAAATGAGGTACACAGAACAGATCAAACAGAGTTGTTGAAATTGAGGGAGGGAAAGAAAGGCGTGGAAAGAGTGGAGGGGAAAGAGCAGAGGTGAAAGAGAGGCATAGAGACAGAGTTGGGGAATCAGAGGCGGGGAATCAGAGACGGGGAATCAGAGGCGGGCAATCAGAGGTGGGAAATCAGAGACGGGGAATCTGAGGCAGGGAATCTGAGGCAGGGAATCAGAGCCGGGGAATCTGAGGCGGGGAATTAGAGGCGGGGATAGAGATGTTTGGAAACGGAGGCCGGGAAATTTGTGCGGAAAGGGAGGCGGGGAATCAGAGGCGGGGAATCAGAGGCAGGGAATCAGAGGCCGGGAATCAGAGGCGGGGAATTAGAGGCAGGGAATCAGATGCGGGGAATCAGAGCCGGGGAATCTGAGGCGGGGAATCAGAGGTGGGGAATCAGAGGCGGGGAATCAGAGGAGGGGAATCAGAGGCGGGTAATCAGAAGTGGGAAATCAGAGGTAGGGAATCTGAGGCAGGAAATCTGAGGCAGGGAATCAGAGCCAGGGAATCTGAGGCGGGGAATCAGAGGCGGGTCATAAGAGGCGGGGAATCAGAGGCGGGGAATCAGAGGCGGGGAATCAGAGGCGGCGAATCAGAGGCGGGGAATCAGAAGCGGGGAATCAGATGCGGGAGTCAGAGGCAGGGAATCTGAGGCAGGGAAACTAAGGCAGGGAATCTGAGGTGGGGAATCAGAAGCGGGGAATCAGAGGCGGGGAGTTAGAGGCGGGGAATCAGAGGTGGGGAATCAGAGGCAGGGAATCAGATGAAGGGAATAAGATGAAGGGAATCTGAGGCAGGGAATCTGAGGCAGGGAATCTGAGGCGGGGAATATGAGGCGGGGAATCTGAGGCGGGGAATCTGAGGCGGGTTATCAGAGGGGGGAAATGAGATGTGGGAAACGAGATGCAGAGAAAGAGGCACGGAAATAGAGGCAGCGAAAGAGAGGCAGGGTATCAGAGGCAGGGAATCAGAGGCGGGGAATCAGAGACACGGAAAGAGAGGCGTGGAATCAGAGATGCGGAATCAGAGCCGGCGAAACTGAGCCAGCAAATAAGAGGCAGAGCAACAGAGACGGAGAAACGTGGGTGCGGAATCGGAGGCGGGGATTCAGAGGCAGGGAATCAGATGCAGGGAATCAGAGGCAGGGAATCAGAGGCAGGGAATCTGAGGCGGGAATCAGAGGCGGGGAATCAGAGGCGGGGAATCTGAGGCAGGGAATCACAGGCATGGAATCAGAGGCGGTTTATCAGAGGGGGAAAATGAGATGTGGGAAACAAGATGCAGAGAAAGATGCACGGAAATAGAGGCAGCGAATGAGAGGCAGGGTATCAGAGGCAGGGAATCAGAGGCGGGGAATCAGAGACACGGAAAGAGAGGCGTGGAATCAGAGGCGCGGAATCAGAGGCAGGGAATCAGAGGCAGGGAATCAGTGGCAGGGAATCAGAGGCGGGGAATCAGAGGCAGGGAATCAGAGGCAGAGAATCAGAGGCAGGGAATCAGAGGAGGGGAATCAGAGGCGGGGAATCAGAGGCGGGGAATCAGAGGCAGGGAATTTGAGGCAGGGAATCAGAGGAGGGGAATCAGAGGTGGGGAATCAGAGGGAGGAAAAGAGATGTGGGGAAAGAGAGGCAGAGAAAGAGGCGCGGAAATAGAGGCAGGGAAAGAGAGGCGTGGAATGAAATGTGGGGAATCAGAGGCGGGGAATCAGAGGCGTGGAATCTGAGGCGGGGAAAGAGATGTGGGGAAACTGAGGCCGTGAAAGTTGCGCGGAAAGGGAGGCGGGTAATCAGAGGCAGGGAATCAGAGACGGGGAATCAGAGTCGGGGAAACAGAGGCGGGGAAACAGAGGAGGGGATTCAGAGGCTGGGATTCAGAGGCGGGGAATCAGAGGCGGGGAATCAGAGGCGGGGAATCAGAGGCGGGGAATGGGAGGCAGGGAATCTGAGGCAGGGAATCTGAGGCAGAGAATCAGAGCTGGAGAATCTGATGCGGGGAATCAGAGGCGGGGAATCAGAGGCGTGGAATCAGAGGCGGGGAATCAGAGGCGGGAAATCAGATGCGAGGAATCAGAGGCGGGGAATCAGAGGCGGGGAATCAGATGCAGGGAATCAGAGGCAGGGAATTTGAGGCAGGGAATCTGAGGCAGGGAATCAGAGCCGGGGAATCAGAGGCAGGGAATCAGAGGCGGGGAATCTGAGGTGGGGAATGAGAGGCGGTGAAACAGGCGGGTAAACAGAGGCAGGTAAACATAGGTGGATAAATAGAGGCGGGGAAAGAGGCGGGCAAAACATAGTGGTTGGAACTTGTGTGTTTAAAATCAGGTACACAAAACAGATCAAACAGTGTTGTTGAAATTGAGGGAGGGAAAGACAGGCACGGAAAGAGTGGAGGGGAAAGAGTGGAGGCGAAAGAGAGGCGTAGAGACAGAGGTGGGGAATCATATGCGGGGAATCAGAGGCGGTGAAACAGGTGGGTAAACAGAGGTGGGTAAACATAGGCGGAGAAATAGAGGCGGGGAAAGTGATGGGTGAAACATAGTGGTTGGAAATTGTGTGTTGAAAATGAGGTACACAGAACAGATCAAACAGAGTTGTTGAAATTGAGGGAGGGAAAGAGAGGCGCGGAAAAAGTGTAGGGGAAAAAGCGGAGGCGAAAGAGAGGCATACAGACAGAGGTGGGGAATCAGAGGCGGGGAATCAGAGGCGGGGAATCAGAGGCGGGCAATCAGTGGCAGGCAATCAGAGGTGGGGAATCAGAGGCGGGGAATAAGAGGCCTGGAATCAGAGGCGGGGAATCAGTGGCGTGGAATCAGAGGCGGGGAATCAGAGGCAGGGAATCAGAGGCGGGGAATCATAGGCGCGGAATCAGAGGCAGGGAATCAGAGGCTGGGAATCAGAGGCGGGGAATCATAGGCGCGGAATCAGAGGCGGGGAATCGGAGGCAGGGAATCTGAGGCAGGGAATCTGAGGCATGGAATCAGAGCCGGGGAATCTGAGGCAGGGAATCAGAGGCGAGGAATCAGAGGCGGGGATTCAGAGGCGGGGAATCAGAGGCAGGGAATCAGAGGCGGGAATCAGAAGCGGGGAATCAGAGGCGGGGAATCAGATGCGGGGAATCAGTGGCAGGGAATCTGAGGCAGCGAATCTGAAGCAGGGAATCTGAGCCAGGGAATCTGAGGCAGGGAATCAGAGGTGGGGAATCAGAGGCGGGGAATCAGAGGCGGGGAATCAGAGGCCGGGAATCAGACGCAGGGTATCAAATGAAGGGAATCAGATGAAGGGAATCTGAGGCAAGGAATCTGAGGCAAGGAATCTGAGGCAGGGTATCTGAGGCAGGGAATCTGAGGCGGGGAATCTGAGGCGGGGAATCTGAGTCGGGGAATCTGAGGCGGGGAATCTGAGGCAGGGAATCACAGGCATGGAATCAGAGGCGGGTTATCAGAGGGGGGAAATGAGATGTGGGAAACAAGATGCAGAGAAAGATGCACGGAAATAGAGGCAGGGAATGAGAGGCAGGGTATCAGAGGCAGGGAATCAGAGACACGGAAAGAGAGGCGGGGAATCAGAGGCAGGGAATCTGAGGCAGGGAATCTGAGGCAGGGAATCTGAGGCAGGGAATCTGAGGCGGGGAATCTGAGGCGGGGAATCAGAGGCAGGGAATCAGAGGCGGGGAATCAGAGGCGGGGAATCAGCGGGAGGAAAAGAGATGTGAGGAAAGAGAGGCAGTGAAAGAGGCGCGAAAATAGAGGCAGGGAAAGAGAGGCGGGGAATGAAAGGTGGGGAATCAGAGGCGGGGAAACAGGCGGGTAAACAGAGGCAGGTAAACATAGGTGGATAAATAGAGGCGGGAAAAGAGGCGGGCAAAACATAGTGGTTGGAACTTGTGTGTTTAAAATCAGGTACACAAAACAGATCAAACAGTGTTGTTGAAATTGAGGGAGGGAAAGACAGGCACGGAAAGAGTGGAGGGGAAAGAGTGGAGGCGAAAGAGAGGCGTAGAGACAGAGGTGGGGAATCATAGGCGGGGAATCAGAGGCGGTGAAACAGGTGGGTAAACAGAGGTGGGTAAACATAGGCGGAGAAATAGAGGCGGGGAAAGTGATGGGTGAAACATAGTGGTTGGAAATTGTGTGTTGAAAATGAGGTACACAGAACAGATCAAACAGAGTTGTTGAAATTGAGGGAGGGAAAGAGAGGCGCGGAAAAAGTGTAGGGGAAAAAGCGGAGGCGAAATAGAGGCATACAGACAGAGGCGGGGAATCAGAGGCGGGGATTCAGAGGCGGGCAATCAGTGGCAGGCAATCAGAGGTGGGGAATCAGAGGCGAGGAATAAGAGGCCTGGAATCAGAGGCGGGGAATCTGAGGCGGGGAAAGAGAAGTGGGGAAACGGAGGCCGGGAAAGTTGCGCGGAAAGGGAGGCGGGTAATCAGAGGCAGGGAATCAGAGGCGGGGAATCAGAGGCGGGGAATCAGAGGCGGTGAAACAGGTGGGTAAACAGAGGTGGGTAAACATAGGCGGAGAAATAGAGGCGGGGAAAGTGATGGGTGAAACATAGTGGTTGGAAATTGTGTGTTGAAAATGAGGTACACAGAACAGATCAAACAGAGTTGTTGAAATTGAGGGAGGGAAAGAGAGGCGCGGAAAAAGTGTAGGGGAAAAAGCGGAGGCGAAAGAGAGGCATACAGACAGAGGTGGGGAATCAGAAGCGGGGAATCAGAGGCGGGGAATCAGAGGCGGGCAATCAGTGGCAGGCAATCAGAGGTGGGGAATCAGAGGCGGGGAATAAGAGGCCTGGAATCAGAGGTGGAGAATCGAGGCGTGGAATCAGAGGCGGGGAATCAGAGGCGGGGAATCAGAGGCGGGGATTCAGAGGTGGGGAATCAGAGGCGGGGAATCATAGGCGGGGAATCAGAGGCGGGGAATCGGAGGCAGGGAATCTGAGGCAGGGAATCTGAGGCATGGAATCAGAGCCGGGGAATCTGAGGCAGGGAATCAGAGGCGAGGAATCAGAGGCGGGGATTCAGAGGCGGGGAATCAGAGGCAGGGAATCAGAGGCGGGAATCAGAAGCGGGGAATCAGAGGCGGGAAATCAGATGCGGGGAATCAGTGGCAGGGAATCTGAGGCAGGGAATCTGAAGCAGGGAATCTGAGCCAGGGAATCTGAGGCAGGGAATCAGAGGTGGGGAATCAGAGGCGGGGAATCAGAGGCGGGGAATCAGAGGCCGGGAATCAGACGCAGGGAATCAAATGAAGGGAATCAGATGAAGGGAATCTGAGGCTGGGAATCTGAGGCAGGGAATCTGAGGCAGGGAATCTGAGGCAGGGAATCTGAGGCGGGAAATCTGAGGCAGGGAATCTGAGTAGGGGAATCTGAAGCGGGGAATCTGAGGCAGGGAATCACAGGCATGGAATCAGAGGCGGGTTATCATAGGGGGGAAATGAGATGTGGGAAACAAGATGCAGAGAATAATGCACGGAAATAGAGGTAGGGAATGAGAGGCAGGGAATCAGAGGCAGGGAATCAGAGGCAGGGAATCAGAGGCATGGAATCAGAGGCGGGGAATCAGAGGCAGGGAATAAGAGGCAGGGAATCAGAGGCAGGGAATCAGAGGAGGGGAATCAGAGGCGGGGAATCAGAGTCAGGGAATCAGAGGCAGGGAATCAGAGGGAAGAAAAGAGATGTGGGGAAAGAGAGGCAGAGAAAGAGGCGCGGAAATAGAGGCAGGGGAATATAAGGTGGGGAATCAGAGGCGGGGAATCAGAGGCGTGGAATCTGAGGCGGGGAAAGAGATGTGGGGAAACGGAGGCCGGGAAAGTTGCGCGGAAAGGGAGGCGGGTAATCAGAGGCGGGGAATCCGAGGCGGGGAAGCAGAGGCGGGGATTCAGAGGCTGGGATTCAGATGTGGGGAATCAGAGGCGGGGTATCAGAGGTGGGGAATCAGAGGCGGGGAATCGGAGGCAGGGAATCTGAGGCAGGGAATCTGAGGCAGGGAATCAGAGCTGGGGAATCTGAGGCGGGGAATCAGAGGCGGGGAATCAGAGGCGTGGAATCAGAGGCGGGGAATCAGAGGCTGGGAATCGGATGCGAGGAATCAGAGGCGGGGAATCACAGGCGGGGAATCTGATGTGGGGAATCAGAGGCAGGGAATTTGAGGCAGGGAATCTGAGGCAGGGAATCAGAGCCCGGGAATCTGAGGCGGGGAATAAGAGGTGGGGAATAAGAGGCGGGGAATCAGAGGCGGGGAATCGGAGGCAGGGAATCAGAGGCGGGGAATCAGAGGCGGGTTATCAGTGGGGGGAAATGAGATGTGGTAAACGAGATGCAGAGAAAGAGGCACGGATATAGAGGCAGGCAAAGAGAGGCAGGGTATCAGAGGCAGGGAATCAGAGGCGCGGAATCAGAGACACGGAAAGAGAGGCGTGGAATCAGAAGCGCGGAATCAGAGGCAGGGAATCAGGGGCAGGGAATCAGAGGCAGGGAATCAGAGTCAGGGAATCAGAGGCAGGGAATCAGAGGCAGGGAATCATAGGCAAGGAATCTGAGGCGGGGAATCAGAGGCGGGGAATCAGAAGCGGGGAATCAGAGGCGGGGAATCAGAGGCAGGGAATCTGATGCAGGGAGTCAGAGGCAGGGAATCTGAGGCAGGGAATCTGATGCAGGGAATCAGAGCCGGGGAATCTGAGGCGGGGAATCAGAGGCGGGGAATCAGAGGCGGGCTATCAGAGACACGGAAAGAGAAGCTTGGAATCAGAGGCGCGGAATCAGAGGCAGGGAATCAGAGGCAGGGAATCAGAGGCGGGGAATCTGAGGTGAGGAATCTGAGGTGGGGAATGAGAGGCGGTGAAACAGGCGGGTAAATAGAGGTGGGTAAACATAGGCAGATAAATAGAGGCTGGGAAAGAGATGGGTGAAACTTAGTGGTTGGAAATTGTGTGTTGAAAATGAGGTACACAGAACAGATCAAACAGAGTTGTTGAAATTGAGGGAGGGAAAGAAAGGCGTGGAAAGAGTGGAGGGGAAAGAGCAGAGGTGAAAGAGAGGCATAGAGACAGAGTTGGGGAATCAGAGGCGGGGAATCAGAGACGGGGAATCAGAGGCGGGCAATCAGAGGTGGGAAATCAGAGACGGGGAATCTGAGGCAGGGAATCTGAGGCAGGGAATCAGAGCCGGGGAATCTGAGGCGGGGAATTAGAGGCGGGGATAGAGATGTTTGGAAACGGAGGCCGGGAAATTTGTGCGGAAAGGGAGGCGGGGAATCAGAGGCGGGGAATCAGAGGCAGGGAATCAGAGGCCGGGAATCAGAGGCGGGGAATTAGAGGCAGGGAATCAGATGCGGGGAATCAGAGCCGGGGAATCTGAGGCGGGGAATCAGAGGTGGGGAATCAGAGGCGGGGAATCAGAGGAGGGGAATCAGAGGCGGGTAATCAGAAGTGGGAAATCAGAGGTAGGGAATCTGAGGCAGGAAATCTGAGGCAGGGAATCAGAGCCAGGGAATCTGAGGCGGGGAATCAGAGGCGGGTCATAAGAGGCGGGGAATCAGAGGCGGGGAATCAGAGGCGGGGAATCAGAGGCGGCGAATCAGAGGCGGGGAATCAGAAGCGGGGAATCAGATGCGGGAGTCAGAGGCAGGGAATCTGAGGCAGGGAAACTAAGGCAGGGAATCTGAGGTGGGGAATCAGAAGCGGGGAATCAGAGGCGGGGAGTTAGAGGCGGGGAATCAGAGGTGGGGAATCAGAGGCAGGGAATCAGATGAAGGGAATAAGATGAAGGGAATCTGAGGCAGGGAATCTGAGGCAGGGAATCTGAGGCGGGGAATATGAGGCGGGGAATCTGAGGCGGGGAATCTGAGGCGGGTTATCAGAGGGGGGAAATGAGATGTGGGAAACGAGATGCAGAGAAAGAGGCACGGAAATAGAGGCAGCGAAAGAGAGGCAGGGTATCAGAGGCAGGGAATCAGAGGCGGGGAATCAGAGACACGGAAAGAGAGGCGTGGAATCAGAGATGCGGAATCAGAGCCGGCGAAACTGAGCCAGCAAATAAGAGGCAGAGCAACAGAGACGGAGAAACGTGGGTGCGGAATCGGAGGCGGGGATTCAGAGGCAGGGAATCAGATGCAGGGAATCAGAGGCAGGGAATCAGAGGCAGGGAATCTGAGGCGGGAATCAGAGGCGGGGAATCAGAGGCGGGGAATCTGAGGCAGGGAATCACAGGCATGGAATCAGAGGCGGTTTATCAGAGGGGGAAAATGAGATGTGGGAAACAAGATGCAGAGAAAGATGCACGGAAATAGAGGCAGCGAATGAGAGGCAGGGTATCAGAGGCAGGGAATCAGAGGCGGGGAATCAGAGACACGGAAAGAGAGGCGTGGAATCAGAGGCGCGGAATCAGAGGCAGGGAATCAGAGGCAGGGAATCAGTGGCAGGGAATCAGAGGCGGGGAATCAGAGGCAGGGAATCAGAGGCAGAGAATCAGAGGCAGGGAATCAGAGGAGGGGAATCAGAGGCGGGGAATCAGAGGCGGGGAATCAGAGGCAGGGAATTTGAGGCAGGGAATCAGAGGAGGGGAATCAGAGGTGGGGAATCAGAGGGAGGAAAAGAGATGTGGGGAAAGAGAGGCAGAGAAAGAGGCGCGGAAATAGAGGCAGGGAAAGAGAGGCGTGGAATGAAATGTGGGGAATCAGAGGCGGGGAATCAGAGGCGTGGAATCTGAGGCGGGGAAAGAGATGTGGGGAAACTGAGGCCGTGAAAGTTGCGCGGAAAGGGAGGCGGGTAATCAGAGGCAGGGAATCAGAGACGGGGAATCAGAGTCGGGGAAACAGAGGCGGGGAAACAGAGGAGGGGATTCAGAGGCTGGGATTCAGAGGCGGGGAATCAGAGGCGGGGAATCAGAGGCGGGGAATCAGAGGCGGGGAATGGGAGGCAGGGAATCTGAGGCAGGGAATCTGAGGCAGAGAATCAGAGCTGGAGAATCTGATGCGGGGAATCAGAGGCGGGGAATCAGAGGCGTGGAATCAGAGGCGGGGAATCAGAGGCGGGAAATCAGATGCGAGGAATCAGAGGCGGGGAATCAGAGGCGGGGAATCAGATGCAGGGAATCAGAGGCAGGGAATTTGAGGCAGGGAATCTGAGGCAGGGAATCAGAGCCGGGGAATCAGAGGCAGGGAATCAGAGGCGGGGAATCTGAGGTGGGGAATGAGAGGCGGTGAAACAGGCGGGTAAACAGAGGCAGGTAAACATAGGTGGATAAATAGAGGCGGGGAAAGAGGCGGGCAAAACATAGTGGTTGGAACTTGTGTGTTTAAAATCAGGTACACAAAACAGATCAAACAGTGTTGTTGAAATTGAGGGAGGGAAAGACAGGCACGGAAAGAGTGGAGGGGAAAGAGTGGAGGCGAAAGAGAGGCGTAGAGACAGAGGTGGGGAATCATATGCGGGGAATCAGAGGCGGTGAAACAGGTGGGTAAACAGAGGTGGGTAAACATAGGCGGAGAAATAGAGGCGGGGAAAGTGATGGGTGAAACATAGTGGTTGGAAATTGTGTGTTGAAAATGAGGTACACAGAACAGATCAAACAGAGTTGTTGAAATTGAGGGAGGGAAAGAGAGGCGCGGAAAAAGTGTAGGGGAAAAAGCGGAGGCGAAAGAGAGGCATACAGACAGAGGTGGGGAATCAGAGGCGGGGAATCAGAGGCGGGGAATCAGAGGCGGGCAATCAGTGGCAGGCAATCAGAGGTGGGGAATCAGAGGCGGGGAATAAGAGGCCTGGAATCAGAGGCGGGGAATCAGTGGCGTGGAATCAGAGGCGGGGAATCAGAGGCAGGGAATCAGAGGCGGGGAATCATAGGCGCGGAATCAGAGGCAGGGAATCAGAGGCTGGGAATCAGAGGCGGGGAATCATAGGCGCGGAATCAGAGGCGGGGAATCGGAGGCAGGGAATCTGAGGCAGGGAATCTGAGGCATGGAATCAGAGCCGGGGAATCTGAGGCAGGGAATCAGAGGCAAGGAATCAGAGGCGGGGATTCAGAGGCGGGGAATCAGAGGCAGGGAATCAGAGGCGGGAATCAGAAGCGGGGAATCAGAGGCGGGGAATCAGATGCGGGGAATCAGTGGCAGGGAATCTGAGGCAGCGAATCTGAAGCAGGGAATCTGAGCCAGGGAATCTGAGGCAGGGAATCAGAGGTGGGGAATCAGAGGCGGGGAATCAGAGGCGGGGAATCAGAGGCCGGGAATCAGACGCAGGGTATCAAATGAAGGGAATCAGATGAAGGGAATCTGAGGCAAGGAATCTGAGGCAAGGAATCTGAGGCAGGGTATCTGAGGCAGGGAATCTGAGGCGGGGAATCTGAGGCGGGGAATCTGAGTCGGGGAATCTGAGGCGGGGAATCTGAGGCAGGGAATCACAGGCATGGAATCAGAGGCGGGTTATCAGAGGGGGGAAATGAGATGTGGGAAACAAGATGCAGAGAAAGATGCACGGAAATAGAGGCAGGGAATGAGAGGCAGGGTATCAGAGGCAGGGAATCAGAGACACGGAAAGAGAGGCGGGGAATCAGAGGCAGGGAATCTGAGGCAGGGAATCTGAGGCAGGGAATCTGAGGCAGGGAATCTGAGGCGGGGAATCTGAGGCGGGGAATCAGAGGCAGGGAATCAGAGGCGGGGAATCAGAGGCGGGGAATCAGCGGGAGGAAAAGAGATGTGAGGAAAGAGAGGCAGTGAAAGAGGCGCGAAAATAGAGGCAGGGAAAGAGAGGCGGGGAATGAAAGGTGGGGAATCAGAGGCGGGGAAACTAGCGGGTAAACAGAGGCAGGTAAACATAGGTGGATAAATAGAGGCGGGAAAAGAGGCGGGCAAAACATAGTGGTTGGAACTTGTGTGTTTAAAATCAGGTACACAAAACAGATCAAACAGTGTTGTTGAAATTGAGGGAGGGAAAGACAGGCACGGAAAGAGTGGAGGGGAAAGAGTGGAGGCGAAAGAGAGGCGTAGAGACAGAGGTGGGGAATCATAGGCGGGGAATCAGAGGCGGTGAAACAGGTGGGTAAACAGAGGTGGGTAAACATAGGCGGAGAAATAGAGGCGGGGAAAGTGATGGGTGAAACATAGTGGTTGGAAATTGTGTGTTGAAAATGAGGTACACAGAACAGATCAAACAGAGTTGTTGAAATTGAGGGAGGGAAAGAGAGGCGCGGAAAAAGTGTAGGGGAAAAAGCGGAGGCGAAATAGAGGCATACAGACAGAGGCGGGGAATCAGAGGCGGGGATTCAGAGGCGGGCAATCAGTGGCAGGCAATCAGAGGTGGGGAATCAGAGGCGGGGAATAAGAGGCCTGGAATCAGAGGCGGGGAATCAGTGGCGTGGAATCAGAGGCGGGGAATCAGAAGCGGGGAATCAGAGGAGGGGATTCAGAGGTGGGGATTCAGAGGCTGGGAATCAGAGGCGGGGAATCATAGGCGCGGAATCAGAGGCGGGGAATCGGAGGCAGGGAATCTGAGGCAGGGAATCTGAGGCATGGAATCAGAGCCGGGGAATCTGAGGCAGAGAATCAGAGGCGAGGAATCAGAGGCGGGGATTCAGAGGCGGGGAATCAGAGGCAGGGAATCAGAGGCGGGAATCAGAAGCGGGGAATCAGAGGCGGGGAATCAGATGCGGGGAATCAGTGGCAGGGAATCTGAGGCAGGGAATCTGAAGCAGGGAATCTGAGCCAGGGAATCTGAGGCAGGGAATCAGAGGTGGGGAATCAGAGGCGGGGAATCAGAGGCGGGGAATCAGAGGCCGGGAATCAGACGCAGGGAATCAAATGAAGGGAATCAGATGAAGGGAATCTGAGGCAGGGAATCTGAGGCAGGGAATCTGAGGCAGGGAATCTGAGGCGGGGAATCTGAGTCGGGGAATCTGAGGCAGGGAATCTGAGGCAGGGAATCTGAGGCGGGGAATCTGAGGCGGGGAATCTGAGTCGGGGAATCTGAGGCGGGGAATCTGAGGCAGGGAATCACAGGCATGGAATCAGAGGCGGGTTATCAGAGGGGGGAAATGAGATGTGGGAAACAAGATGCAGAGAAAGATGCACGGAAATAGAGGCAGGGAATGAGAGGCAGGGTATCAGAGGCACGGAATCAGAGACACTGAAAGAGAGGCGTAGAATCAGAGGCCCGGGATCAGAGGGAGGGAATCAGAGGCAGGGAATCAGAGGCAGGGAATCAGAGGCAGGGAATCAGAGGCGGGGATTCAGAGGCAGGGAATCAGAGGCAGGGAATCAGAGGCAGGGAATCAGAGGAGGGGAATCAGAGGCGGGGAATCTGAGGCGGGGAATCAGAGGCAGTGAATAAGAGGCAGGGAATCAGAGGCAGGGAATCAGAGGCAGGGAATCAGAGGCGGGGAATCAGAGGCAGGGAATCAGAGGCAGGGAATCAGAGGCAGGGAATCAGAGGAGGGGAATCAGAGGCGGGGAATCAGAGGCGGGGAATCAGAGGCAGTGAATAAGAGGCGCGGAAATAGAGGCAGGGAATCAGAGGAGGGGAATCAGAGGCGGGGAATCAGAGGCGGGGAATCAGAGTCAGGGAATCAGAGGCAGGGAATCAGAGGAGGGGAATCAGAGGCGGGGAATCAGAGGGAAGAAAAGAGATGTGGGGAAAGAGAGGCAGAGAAAGAGGCGCGGAAATAGAGGCAGGGAAAGAGAGGCGGGGAATATAAGGTGGGGAATCAGAGGCGGGGAATCAGAGGCGTGGAATCTGAGGCGGGGAAAGAGATGAGGGGAAACGGAGGCCGGGAAAGTTGCGCGTAAAGGGAGGCGGGTAATCAGATGCGGGGAATCCGAGGCGGGGAAACAGAGGCGGGGAATCAGAGGCGGGGATTCAGAGGCTGGGATTCAGATGCGGGGAATCAGAGGCGGGGTATCAGAGGCGGGGAATCAGAGGCGGGGAATCGGAGGCAGGGAATCTGAGGCAGGGAATCTGAGGCAGGGAATCAGAGCTGGGGAATCTGAGGCGGGGAATCAGAGGCGGGGAATCAGAGGCGTGGAATCAGAGGCGGGGAATCAGAGGCTGGGAATCGGATGCGAGGAATCAGAGGTGGGGAATCACAGGCGGGGAATCAGATGTGGGGAATCAGAGGCAGGGAATTTGAGGCAGGGAATCTGAGGCAGGGAATCAGAGCCGGGGATTCTGAGGCGGGGAATAAGAGGTGGGGAATAAGAGGCGGGGAATCAGAGGCAGGGAATCTGAGGCAGGGAATCTGTCGCAGGGAATCTGAGGCAGGGAATCAGAGCCGGGAAATCTGAGGTGGGGAATCAGAGGCGGGGAATCAGAGGCGGGGAATCAGAGGTGGGGAATCAGAGGTGGGGAATCAGAGGCGGGGAATTAGAGGCAGGGAATCAGAGGCGGGGAATCAGAGGCGGGGAATCAGAGGCGGGTTATCAGTGGGGGGAAATGAGATGTGGTAAACGAGATGCAGAGAAAGAGGCACGGATATAGAGGCAGGCAAAGAGAGGCAGGGTATCAGAGGCAGGGAATCTGAGGCAGGGAATCAGAGCCGGGGAATCTGAGGAGGGGAATCAGAGGCGGGTCATAAGAGGCGGGGAATCAGAGGCGGGGAATCAGAGGCGGGGAATCAGAGGCGGCGAATCAGAGGTGGGGAATCAGAAGCGGGGAATCAGATGCGGGGAGTCAGAGGCAGGGAATCTGAGGCAGGGAAACTAAGGCAGGGAATCTGAGGTGGGGAATCAGAAGTGGGGAATCAGAGGCGGGTAGTTAGAGGCGGGGAATCAGAGGTGGGGAATCAGAGGCAGGGAATCAGATGAAGGGAATAAGATGAAGGGAATCTGAGGCAGGGAATCTGAGGCAGGGAATCTGAGGCGGGGAATATGAGGCGGGGAATCTGAGGCGGGTTATCAGAGGGGGGAAATGAGATGTGGGAAACGAGATGCAGAGAAAGAGGCACGGAAATAGAGGCAGCGAAAGAGAGGCAGGGTATCAGAGGCAGGGAATCAGAGGCGGGGAATCAGAGACACGGAAAGAGAGGCGTGGAATCAGAGGTGCGGAATCAGAGCCAGCGAAACTGAGCCAGCAAATAAGAGGCAGAGCAACAGAGACGGAGAAACGTGGGTGCGGAATCGGAGGCGGGGATTCAGAGGCAGGGAATCAGATGCAGGGAATCAGAGGCAGGGAATCAGAGGCAGGGAATCTGAGGCGGGAATCAGAGGCGGGGAATCAGAGGCGGGGAATCTGAGGCAGGGAATCACAGGCATGGAATCAGAGGCGGTTTATCAGAGGGGGGAAATGATATGTGGGAAACAAGATGCAGAGAAAGATGCACGGAAATAGAGGCAGGGAATGAGAGGCAGGGTATCAGAGGCAGGGAATCAGAGGTGGGGAATCAGAGACACGGAAAGAGAGGCGTGGAATCAGAGGCGCGGAATCAGAGGCAGGGAATCAGAGGCAGGGAATCAGTGGCAGGGAATCAGAGGCGGGGAATCAGAGGCAGCGAATCAGAGGCAGAGAATCAGAGGCAGGGAATCAGAGGAGGGGAATCAGAGGCGGGGAATCAGAGGCGGGGAATCAGAGGCAGGGAATTTGAGGCAGGGAATCAGAGGAGGGGAATCAGAGGTGGGGAATCAGAGGGAGGAAAAGAGATGTGGGGAAAGAGAGGCAGAGAAAGAGGCGCGGAAATAGAGGCAGGGAAAGAGAGGCGTGGAATGAAATGTGGGGAATCAGAGGCGGGGAATCAGAGGCGTGGAATCTGAGGCGGGGAAAGAGATGTGGGGAAACTGAGGCCGGGAAAGTTGCGCGGAAAGGGAGGCGGGTAATCAGAGGCAGGGAATCAGAGACGGGGAATCAGAGTCGGGGAAACAGAGGCGGGGAAACAGAGGCGGGGAATCAGAGGAGGGGATTCAGAGGCTGGGATTCAGAGGCGGGGAATCAGAGGCGGGGAATCAGAGGCGGGGAATCAGAGGCGGGGAATGGGTGGCAGGGAATCTGAGGCAGGGAATCTGAGGCAGAGAATCAGAGCTGGAGAATCTGATGCGGGGAATCAGAGGCGGGGAATCAGAGGCGTGGAATCAGAGGCGGGGAATCAGAGGCGGGGAATCAGATGCGAGGAATCAGAGGCGGGGAATCAGAGGCGGGGAATCAGATGCAGGGAATCAGAGGCAGGGAATTTGAGGCAGGGAATCTGAGGCAGGGAATCAGAGCCGGGGAATCAGAGGCAGGGAATCAGAGGCGGGGAATCTGAGGTGGGGAATGAGAGGCGGTGAAACAGGCGGGTAAACAGAGGCAGGTAAACATAGGTGGATAAATAGAGGCGGGGAAAGAGGCGGGCAAAACATAGTGGTTGGAACTTGTGTGTTTAAAATCAGGTACACAAAACAGATCAAACAGTGTTGTTGAAATTGAGGGAGGGAAAGACAGGCACGGAAAGAGTGGAGGGGAAAGAGTGGAGGCGAAAGAGAGGCGTAGAGACAGAGGTGGGGAATCATAGGCGGGGAATCAGAGGCGGGCAATCAGTGGCAGGCAATCAGAGGTGGGGAATCAGAGGCGGGGAATAAGAGGCCTGGAATCAGAGGCGGGGAATCAGTGGCGTGGAATCAGAGGCGGGGAATCAGAGGCAGGGAATCAGAGGAGGGGATTCAGAGGTGGGGATTCAGAGGCTGGGAATCAGAGGCGGGGAATCATAGGCGCGGAATCAGAGGCGGGGAATCGGAGGCAGGGAATCTGAGGCAGGGAATCTGAGGCATGGAATCAGAGCCGGGGAATCTGAGGCAGGGAATCAGAGGCGAGGAATCAGAGGCGGGGATTCAGAGGCGGGGAATCAGAGGCAGGGAATCAGAGGCGGGAATCAGAAGCGGGGAATCAGAGGCGGGGAATCAGATGCGGGGAATCAGTGGCAGGGAATCTGAGGCAGGGAATCTGAGGCAGCGAATCTGAAGCAGGGAATCTGAGCCAGGGAATCTGAGGCAGGGAATCAGAGGTGGGGAATCAGAAGCGGGGAATCAGAGGCGGGGAATCAGAGGCCGGGAATCAGACGCAGGGAATCAAATGAAGGGAATCAGATGAAGGGAATCTGAGGCAGGGAATCTGAGGCAGGGAATCTGAGGCTGGGAATCTGAGGCAGGGAATCTGAGGCGGGGAATCTGAGGCGGGGAATCTGAGTCGGGGAATCTGAGGCGGGGAATCTGAGGCAGGGAATCACAGGCATGGAATCAGAGGCGGGTTATCAGAGGGGGGAAATGAGATGTGGGAAAAAAGATGCAGAGAAAGATGCACGGAAATAGAGGCAGGGAATGAGAGGCAGGGTATCAGAGGCAGGGAATCAGAGACACGGAAAGAGAGGCGTGGAATCAGAGGCCCGGGATCAGAGGCAGGGAATCAGAGGCAGGGAATCAGAGGCGGGGAATCAGAGGCGAGGAATCAGAGGCGGGGAATCGGACGCAGGGAATCTGAGGCAGGGAATCTGAGGCAGGGAATCAGAGCTGGGGAATCTGAGGCGGGGAATCAGAGGCGGGGAATCAGAGGCGTGGAATCAGAGGTGGGGAATCAGAGGCGGGGAATCAGATGCGAGGAATCAGAGGCGGGGAATCAGAGGCGGGGAATCAGATGCGGGGAATCAGAGGCAGGGAATTTGAGGCAGGGAATCTGAGGCAGGGAATCAGAGCCGGGGAATCTGAGGCGGGGAATATGAGGTGGGGAATAAGAGGCGGGGAATCAGAGGCAGGGAATCTGAGGCAGGGAATCAGAGGCAGGGAATCAGAGGCGGGGAATCAGAGGCAGGGAATCTGAGGCAGGGAATCTGAGGCAGGGAATCTGAGGCAGGGAATCAGAGGCGGGGAATCAGAGGCAGGGAATCAGAGGAGGGGAATCAGAGGCAGGGAATATGAGGCAGGGAAGCTGATGCAGGGAATCAGAGCCGGGGAATCTGAGGCAGGGCATCAGAGGCGGGGAATCAGAGGCGGGGAATCAGAGGCGGGGAATAAGAGGCGGGGAATCAGAGGCGGGGAATCAGAGGCAGGGAATCTGAGGCAGGGAATCTGAGGCAGGGAATCTGAGGCAGGGAATCTGAGGCGGGGAATCAGAGGCAGGGAATCAGAGGCGGGGAATCAGAGGCGGGGAATCAGCGGGAGGAAAAGAGATGTGAGGAAAGAGAGGCAGTGAAAGAGGCGCGAAAATAGAGGCAGGGAAAGAGAGGCGGGGAATGAAAGGTGGGGAATCAGAGGCGGGGAAACAGGCGGGTAAACAGAGGCAGGTAAACATAGGTGGATAAATAGAGGCGGGAAAAGAGGCGGGCAAAACATAGTGGTTGGAACTTGTGTGTTTAAAATGAGGTACACAAAACAGATCAAACAGTGTTGTTGAAATTGAGGGAGGGAAAGACAGGCACGGAAAGAGTGGAGGGGAAAGAGTGGAGGCGAAAGAGAGGCGTAGAGACAGAGGTGGGGAATCATAGGCGGGGAATCAGAGGCGGTGAAACAGGTGGGTAAACAGAGGTGGGTAAACATAGGCGGAGAAATAGAGGCGGGGAAAGTGATGGGTGAAACATAGTGGTTGGAATTTGTGTGTTGAAAATGAGGTACACAGAACAGATCAAACAGAGTTGTTGAAATTGAGGGAGGGAAAGAGAGGCGCGGAAAAAGTGTAGGGGAAAAAGCGGAGGCGAAATAGAGGCATACAGACAGAGGTGGGGAATCAGAGGCGGGGAATCAGAGGCGGGGATTCAGAGGCGGGCAATCAGTGGCAGGCAATCAGAGGTGGGGAATCAGAGGCGGGGAATAAGAGGCCTGGAATCAGAGGCGGGGAATCAGTGGCGTGGAATCAGAGGCGGGGAATCAGAGGCGGGGAATCAGAGGCGGGGATTCAGAGGTGGGGATTCAGAGGCTGGGAATCAGAGGCGGGGAATCATAGGCGCGGAATCAGAGGCGGGGAATCGGAGGCAGGGAATCTGAGGCAGGGAATCTGAGGCATGGAATCAGAGCCGGGGAATCTGAGGCAGGGAATCAGAGGCGAGGAATCAGAGGCGGGGATTCAGAGGCGGGGAATCAGAGGCAGGGAATCAGAGGCGGGAATCAGAAGCGGGGAATCAGAGGCGGGGAATCAGATGCGGGGAATCAGTGGCAGGGAATCTGAGGCAGGGAATCTGAAGCAGGGAATCTGAGCCAGGGAATCTGAGGCAGGGAATCAGAGGTGGGGAATCAGAGGCGGGGAATCAGAGGCGGGGAATCAGAGGCCGGGAATCAGACGCAGGGAATCAAATGAAGGGAATCAGATGAAGGGAATCTGAGGCAGGGAATCTGAGGCAGGGAATCTGAGGCAGGGAATCTGAGGCAGGGAATCTGAGGCGGGGAATCTGAGGCGGGGAATCTGAGTCGGGGAATCTGAGGCAGGGAATCTGAGGCAGGGAATCTGAGGCGGGGAATCTGAGGCGGGGAATCTGACTCGGGGAATCTGAGGCGGGGAATCTGAGGCAGGGAATCACAGGCATGGAATCAGAGGCGGGTTATCAGAGGGGGGAAATGAGATGTGGGAAACAAGATGCAGAGAAAGATGCACGGAAATAGAGGCAGGGCATGAGAGGCAGGGTATCAGAGGCACGGAATCAGAGACACTGAAAGAGAGGCGTAGAATCAGAGGCCCGGGATCAGAGGCAGGGAATCAGAGGAGGGGAATCAGAGGCGGGGAATCAGAGGCGGGGAATCAGAGTCAGGGAATCAGAGGCAGGGAATCAGAGGAGGGGAATCAGAGGCGGGGAATCAGAGGGAAGAAAAGAGATGTGGGGAAAGAGAGGCAGAGAAAGAGGCGCGGAAATAGAGGCAGGGAAAGAGAGGCGGGGAATATAAGGTGGGGAATCAGAGGCGGGGAATCAGAGGCGTGGAATCTGAGGCGGGGAAAGAGATGTGGGGAAACGGAGGCCGGGAAAGTTGCGCGGAAAGAGAGGCGGGTAATCAGATGCGGGGAATCAGAGGCGGGGAATCGGAGGCAGGGAATCTGAGGCAGGGAATCTGAGGCAGGGAATCAGAGCTGGGGAATCTGAGGCGGGGAATCAGAGGCGGGGAATCAGAGGCGTGGAATCAGAGGCGGGGAATCAGAGGCTGGGAATCGGATGCGAGGAATCAGAGGCGGGGAATCACAGGCGGGGAATCAGATGCGGGGAATCAGAGGCAGGGAATTTGAGGCAGGGAATCTGAGGCAGGGAATCAGAGCCGGGGATTCTGAGGCGGGGAATAAGAGGTGGGGAATAAGAGGCGGGGAATCAGAGGCAGGGAATCTGAGCCAGGGAATCTGTCGCAGGGAATCTGAGGCAGGGAATCAGAGCCGGGAAATCTGAGGTGGGGAATCAGAGGCGGGGAATCAGAGGCGGGGAATCAGAGGTGGGGAATCAGAGGTGGGGAATCAGAGGCGGGGAATTAGAGGCAGGGAATCAGAGGCGGGGAATCAGAGGCGGGGAATCAGAGGCGGGTTATCAGTGGGGGGAAATGAGATGTGGTAAACGAGATGCAGAGAAAGAGGCACGGATATAGAGGCAGGCAAAGAGAGGCAGGGTATCAGAGGCAGGGAATCTGAGGCAGGGAATCAGAGCCGGGGAATCTGAGGCGGGGAATCAGAGGCGGGTCATAAGAGGCGGGGAATCAGAGGCGGGGAATCAGAGGCGGGGAATCAGAGGCGGCGAATCAGAGGCGGGGAATCAGAAGCGGGGAATCAGATGAGGGGAGTCAGAGGCAGGGAATCTGAGGCAGGGAAACTAAGGCAGGGAATCTGAGGTGGGGAATCAGAAGCGGGGAATAAGAGGCGGGGAGTTAGAGGCGGGGAATCAGAGGTGGGGAATCAGAGGCAGGGAATCAGATGAAGGGAATAAGATGAAGGGAATCTGAGGCAGGGAATCTGAGGCAGGGAATCTGAGGCGGGGAATATGAGGCGGGGAATCTGAGGCGGGTTATCAGAGGGGGGAAATGAGATGTGGGAAACGAGATGCAGAGAAAGAGGCACGGAAATAGAGGCAGCGAAAGATAGGCAGGGTATCAGAGGCAGGGAATCAGAGGCGGGGAATCAGAGACACGGAAAGAGAGGCGTGGAATCAGAGGTGCGGAATCAGAGCCGGCGAAACTGAGCCAGCAAATAAGAGGCAGAGCAACAGAGACGGAGAAACGTGGGTGCGGAATCGGAGGCGGGGATTCAGAGGCAGGGAATCAGATGCAGGGAATCAGCGGCAGGGAATCAGAGGCAGGGAATCTGAGGCGGGAATCAGAGGCGGGGAATCAGAGGCGGGGAATCTGAGGCAGGGAATCACAGGCATGGAATCAGAGGCGGTTTATCAGAGGGGGGAAATGAGATGTGGGAAACAAGATGCAGAGAAAGATGCACGGAAATAGAGGCAGGGAATGAGAGGCAGGGTATCAGAGGCAGGGAATCAGAGGTGGGGAATCAGAGACACGGAAAGAGAGGCGTGGAATCAGAGGCGCGGAATCAGAGGCAGGGAATCAGAGGCAGGGAATCAGTGGCAGGGAATCAGAGGCGGGGAATCAGAGGCAGGGAATCAGAGGCAGAGAATCAGAGGCAGGGAATCAGAGGAGGGGAATCAGAGGCGGGGAATCAGAGGCGGGGAATCAGAGGCAGGGAATTTGAGGCAGGGAATCAGAGGAGGGGAATCAGAGGTGGGGAATCAGAGGGAGGAAAAGAGATGTGGGGAAAGAGAGGCAGAGAAAGAGGCGCGGAAATAGAGGCAGGGAAAGAGAGGCGTGGAATGAAATGTGGGGAATCAGAGGCGGGGAATCAGAGGCGTGGAATCTGAGGCGGGGAAAGAGATGTGGGGAAACTGAGGCCGGGAAAGTTGCGCGGAAAGGGAGGCGGGTAATCAGAGGCAGGGAATCAGAGACGGGGAATCAGAGTCGGGGAAACAGAGGCGGGGAAACAGAGGCGGGGAATCAGAGGAGGGGATTCAGAGGCTGGGATTCAGAGGCGGGGAATCAGAGGCGGGGAATCAGAGGCGGGGAATCAGAGGCGGGGAATGGGAGGCAGGGAATCTGAGGCAGGGAATCTGAGGCAGAGAATCAGAGCTGGAGAATCTGATGCGGGGAATCAGAGGCGGGGAATCAGAGGCATGGAATCAGAGGCGGGGAATCAGAGGCGGGGAATCAGATGCGAGGAATCAGAGGCGGGGAATCAGAGGCGGGGAATCAGATGCAGGGAATCAGAGGCAGGGAATTTGAGGCAGGGAATCTGAGGCAGGGAATCAGAGCCGGGGAATCAGAGGCAGGGAATCAGAGGCGGGGAATCTGAGGTGGGGAATGAGAGGCGGTGAAACAGGCGGGTAAACAGAGGCAGGTAAACATAGGTGGATAAATAGAGGCGGGGAAAGAGGCGGGCAAAACATAGTGGTTGGAACTTGTGTGTTTAAAATCAGGTACACAAAACAGATCAAACAGTGTTGTTGAAATTGAGGGAGGGAAAGACAGGCACGGAAAGAGTGGAGGGGAAAGAGTGGAGGCGAAAGAGAGGCGTAGAGACAGAGGTGGGGAATCATAGGCGGGGAATCAGAGGCGGTGAAACAGGTGGGTAAACAGAGGTGGGTAAACATAGGCGGAGAAATAGAGGCGGGGAAAGTGATGGGTGAAACATAGTGGTTGGAAATTGTGTGTTGAAAATGAGGTACACAGAACAGATCAAACAGAGTGGTTGAAATTGAGGGAGGGAAAGAGAGGCGCGGAAAAAGTGTAGGGGAAAAAGCGGAGGCGAAAGAGAGGCATACAGACAGAGGTGGGGAATCAGAGGCGGGGAATCAGAGGCGGGGAATCAGAGGCGGGCAATCAGTGGCAGGCAATCAGAGGTGGGGAATCAGAGGCGGGGAATAAGAGGCCTGGAATCAGAGGCGGGGAATCTGAGGCAGGGAATCACAGGCATGGAATCAGAGGCGGTTTATCAGAGGGGGGAAATGAGATGTGGGAAACAAGATGCAGAGAAAGATGCACGGAAATAGAGGCAGGGAATGAGAGGCAGGGTATCAGAGGCAGGGAATCAGAGGTGGGGAATCAGAGACACGGAAAGAGAGGCGTGGAATCAGAGGCGCGGAATCAGAGGCAGGGAATCAGAGGCAAGGAATCAGTGGCAGGGAATCAGAGGCGGCGAATCAGAGGCAGGGAATCAGAGGCAGAGAATCAGAGGCAGGGAATCAGAGGAGGGGAATCAGAGGCGGGGAATCAGAGGCGGGGAATCAGAGGCAGGGAATTTGAGGCAGGGAATCAGAGGAGGGGAATCAGAGGTGGGGAATCAGAGGGAGGAAAAGAGATGTGGGGAAAGAGAGGCAGAGAAAGAGGCGCGGAAATAGAGGCAGGGAAAGAGAGGCGTGGAATGAAATGTGGGGAATCAGAGGCGGGGAATCAGAGGCGTGGAATCTGAGGCGGGGAAAGAGATGTGGGGAAACTGAGGCCGGGAAAGTTGCGCGGAAAGGGAGGCGGGTAATCAGAGGCAGGGAATCAGAGACGGGGAATCAGAGTCGGGGAAACAGAGGCGGGGAAACAGAGGCGGGGAATCAGAGGAGGGGATTCAGAGGCTGGGATTCAGAGGCGGGGAATCAGAGGCGGGGAATCAGAGGCGGGGAATCAGAGGCGGGGAATGGGAGGCAGGGAATCTGAGGCAGGGAATCTGAGGCAGAGAATCAGAGCTGGAGAATCTGATGCGGGGAATCAGAGGCGGGGAATCAGATGCGAGGAATCAGAGGCGGGGAATCAGAGGCGGGGAATCAGATGCAGGGATCAGAGGCAGGGAATTTGAGGCAGGGAATCTGAGGCAGGGAATCAGAGCCGGGGAATCAGAGGCAGGGAATCAGAGGCGGGGAATCTGAGGTGGGGAATGAGAGGCGGTGAAACAGGCGGGTAAACAGAGGCAGGTAAACATAGGTGGATAAATAGATGCGGGGAAAGAGGCGGGCAAAACATAGTGGTTGGAACTTGTGTGTTTAAAATCAGGTACACAAAACAGATCAAACAGTGTTGTTGAAATTGAGGGAGGGAAAGACAGGCACGGAAAGAGTGGAGGGGAAAGAGTGGAGGCGAAAGAGAGGCGTAGAGACAGAGGTGGGGAATCATAGGCGGGGAATCAGAGGCGGTGAAACAGGTGGGTAAACAGAGGTGGGTAAACATAGGCGGAGAAATAGAGGCGGGGAAAGTGATGGGTGAAACATAGTGGTTGGAAATTGTGTGTTGAAAATGAGGTACACAGAACAGATCAAACAGAGTTGTTGAAATTGAGGGAGGGAAAGAGAGGCGCGGAAAAAGTGTAGGGGAAAAAGCGGAGGCGAAAGAGAGGAATACAGACAGAGGTGGGGAATCAGAGGCGGGGAATCAGAGGCGGGGAATCAGAGGCGGGCAATCAGTGGCAGGCAATCAGAGGTGGGGAATCAGAGGCGGGGAATAAGAGGCCTGGAAGCAGAGGCGGGGAATCAGTGGCGTGGAATCAGAGGCGGGGAATCAGAGGCAGGGAATCAGAGGAGGGGATTCAGAGGTGGGGATTCAGAGGCTGGGAATCAGAGGCGGGGAATCATAGGCGCGGAATCAGAGGCGGGGAATCGGAGGCAGGGAATCTGAGGCAGGGAATCTGAGGCATGGAATCAGAGCCGGGGAATCTGAGGCAGGGAATCAGAAGCGAGGAATCAGAGGCGGGGATTCAGAGGCGGGGAATCAGAGGCAGGGAATCAGAGGCGGGAATCAGAAGCGGGGAATCAGAGGCGGGGAATCAGATGCGGGGAATCAGTGGCAGGGAATCTGAGGCAGGGAATCTGAGGCAGCGAATCTGAAGCAGGGAATCTGAGCCAGGGAATCTGAGGCAGGGAATCAGAGGTGGGGAATCAGAGGCGGGGAATCAGAGGCGGGGAATCAGAGGCCGGGAATCAGACGCAGGGAATCAAACGAAGGGAATCAGATGAAGGGAATCTGAGGCAGGGAATCTGAGGCAGGGAATCTGAGGCTGGGAATCTGAGGCAGGGAATCTGAGGCGGGGAATCTGAGGCGGGGAATCTGAGTCGGGGAATCTGAGGCGGGGAATCTGAGGCAGGGAATCACAGGCATGGAATCAGAGGCGGGTTATCAGAGGGGGGAAATGAGATGTGGGAAAAAAGATGCAGAGAAAGATGCACGGAAATAGAGGCAGGGAATGAGAGGCAGGGTATCAGAGGCAGGGAATCAGAGACACGGAAAGAGAGGCGTGGAATCAGAGGCCCGGGATCAGAGGCAGGGAATCAGAGGCAGGGAATCAGAGGCGGGGAATCAGAGGCGAGGAATCAGAGGCGGGGAATCGGACGCAGGGAATCTGAGGCAGGGAATCTGAGGCAGGGAATCAGAGCTGGGGAATCTGAGGCGGGGAATCAGAGGCGGGGAATCAGAGGCGTGGAATCAGAGGTGGGGAATCAGAGGCGGGGAATCAGATGCGAGGAATCAGAGGCGGGGAATCAGAGGCGGGGAATCAGATGCGGGGAATCAGAGGCAGGGAATTTGAGGCAGGGAATCTGAGGCAGGGAATCAGAGCCGGGGAATCTGAGGCGGGGAATATGAGGTGGGGAATAAGAGGCGGGGAATCAGAGGCAGGGAATCTGAGGCAGGGAATCAGAGGCAGGGAATCAGAGGCAGGGAATCTGAGGCAGGGAATCTGAGGCAGGGAATCAGAGGCGGGGAATCAGAGGCAGGGAATCAGAGGAGGGGAATCAGAGGCAGGGAATATGAGGCAGGGAAGCTGATGCAGGGAATCAGAGCCGGGGAATCTGAGGCAGGGCATCAGAGGCGGGGAATCAGAGGCGGGGAATCAGAGGCGGGGAATAAGAGGCGGGGAATCAGAGGCGGGGAATCAGAGGCAGGGAATCTGAGGCAGGGAATCTGAGGCAGGGAATCTGAGGCAGGGAATCTGAGGCGGGGAATCAGAGGCAGGGAATCAGAGGCGGGGAATCAGAGGCGGGGAATCAGCGGGAGGAAAAGAGATGTGAGGAAAGAGAGGCAGTGAAAGAGGCGCGAAAATAGAGGCAGGGAAAGAGAGGCGGGGAATGAAAGGTGGGGAATCAGAGGCGGGGAAACAGGCGGGTAAACAGAGGCAGGTAAACATAGGTGGATAAATAGAGGCGGGAAAAGAGGCGGGCAAAACATAGTGGTTGGAACTTGTGTGTTTAAAATGAGGTACACAAAACAGATCAAACAGTGTTGTTGAAATTGAGGGAGGGAAAGACAGGCACGGAAAGAGTGGAGGGGAAAGAGTGGAGGCGAAAGAGAGGCGTAGAGACAGAGGTGGGGAATCATAGGCGGGGAATCAGAGGCGGTGAAACAGGTGGGTAAACAGAGGTGGGTAAACATAGGCGGAGAAATAGAGGCGGGGAAAGTGATGGGTGAAACATAGTGGTTGGAATTTGTGTGTTGAAAATGAGGTACACAGAACAGATCAAACAGAGTTGTTGAAATTGAGGGAGGGAAAGAGAGGCGCGGAAAAAGTGTAGGGGAAAAAGCGGAGGCGAAATAGAGGCATACAGACAGAGGTGGGGAATCAGAGGCGGGGAATCAGAGGCGGGGATTCAGAGGCGGGCAATCAGTGGCAGGCAATCAGAGGTGGGGAATCAGAGGCGGGGAATAAGAGGCCTGGAATCAGAGGCGGGGAATCAGTGGCGTGGAATCAGAGGCGGGGAATCAGAGGCGGGGAATCAGAGGCGGGGATTCAGAGGTGGGGATTCAGAGGCTGGGAATCAGAGGCGGGGAATCATAGGCGCGGAATCAGAGGCGGGGAATCGGAGGCAGGGAATCTGAGGCAGGGAATCTGAGGCATGGAATCAGAGCCGGGGAATCTGAGGCAGGGAATCAGAGGCGAGGAATCAGAGGCGGGGATTCAGAGGCGGGGAATCAGAGGCAGGGAATCAGAGGCGGGAATCAGAAGCGGGGAATCAGAGGCGGGGAATCAGATGCGGGGAATCAGTGGCAGGGAATCTGAGGCAGGGAATCTGAAGCAGGGAATCTGAGCCAGGGAATCTGAGGCAGGGAATCAGAGGTGGGGAATCAGAGGCGGGGAATCAGAGGCGGGGAATCAGAGGCCGGGAATCAGACGCAGGGAATCAAATGAAGGGAATCAGATGAAGGGAATCTGAGGCAGGGAATCTGAGGCAGGGAATCTGAGGCAGGGAATCTGAGGCAGGGAATCTGAGGCGGGGAATCTGAGGCGGGGAATCTGAGTCGGGGAATCTGAGGCAGGGAATCTGAGGCAGGGAATCTGAGGCGGGGAATCTGAGGCGGGGAATCTGACTCGGGGAATCTGAGGCGGGGAATCTGAGGCAGGGAATCACAGGCATGGAATCAGAGGCGGGTTATCAGAGGGGGGAAATGAGATGTGGGAAACAAGATGCAGAGAAAGATGCACGGAAATAGAGGCAGGGCATGAGAGGCAGGGTATCAGAGGCACGGAATCAGAGACACTGAAAGAGAGGCGTAGAATCAGAGGCCCGGGATCAGAGGCAGGGAATCAGAGGAGGGGAATCAGAGGCGGGGAATCAGAGGCGGGGAATCAGAGTCAGGGAATCAGAGGCAGGGAATCAGAGGAGGGGAATCAGAGGCGGGGAATCAGAGGGAAGAAAAGAGATGTGGGGAAAGAGAGGCAGAGAAAGAGGCGCGGAAATAGAGGCAGGGAAAGAGAGGCGGGGAATATAAGGTGGGGAATCAGAGGCGGGGAATCAGAGGCGTGGAATCTGAGGCGGGGAAAGAGATGTGGGGAAACGGAGGCCGGGAAAGTTGCGCGGAAAGAGAGGCGGGTAATCAGATGCGGGGAATCAGAGGCGGGGAATCGGAGGCAGGGAATCTGAGGCAGGGAATCTGAGGCAGGGAATCAGAGCTGGGGAATCTGAGGCGGGGAATCAGAGGCGGGGAATCAGAGGCGTGGAATCAGAGGCGGGGAATCAGAGGCTGGGAATCGGATGCGAGGAATCAGAGGCGGGGAATCACAGGCGGGGAATCAGATGCGGGGAATCAGAGGCAGGGAATTTGAGGCAGGGAATCTGAGGCAGGGAATCAGAGCCGGGGATTCTGAGGCGGGGAATAAGAGGTGGGGAATAAGAGGCGGGGAATCAGAGGCAGGGAATCTGAGCCAGGGAATCTGTCGCAGGGAATCTGAGGCAGGGAATCAGAGCCGGGAAATCTGAGGTGGGGAATCAGAGGCGGGGAATCAGAGGTGGGGAATCAGAGGTGGGGAATCAGAGGCGGGGAATTAGAGGCAGGGAATCAGAGGCGGGGAATCAGAGGCGGGGAATCAGAGGCGGGTTATCAGTGGGGGGAAATGAGATGTGGTAAACGAGATGCAGAGAAAGAGGCACGGATATAGAGGTAGGCAAAGAGAGGCAGGGTATCAGAGGCAGGGAATCTGAGGCAGGGAATCAGAGCCGGGGAATCTGAGGCGGGGAATCAGAGGCGGGTCATAAGAGGCGGGGAATCAGAGGCGGGGAATCAGAGGCGGGGAATCAGAGGCGGCGAATCAGAGGCGGGGAATCAGAAGCGGGGAATCAGATGAGGGGAGTCAGAGGCAGGGAATCTGAGGCAGGGAAACTAAGGCAGGGAATCTGAGGTGGGGAATCAGAAGCGGGGAATAAGAGGCGGGGAGTTAGAGGCGGGGAATCAGAGGTGGGGAATCAGAGGCAGGGAATCAGATGAAGGGAATAAGATGAAGGGAATCTGAGGCAGGGAATCTGAGGCAGGGAATCTGAGGCGGGGAATATGAGGCGGGGAATCTGAGGCGGGTTATCAGAGGGGGGAAATGAGATGTGGGAAACGAGATGCAGAGAAAGAGGCACGGAAATAGAGGCAGCGAAAGATAGGCAGGGTATCAGAGGCAGGGAATCAGAGGCGGGGAATCAGAGACACGGAAAGAGAGGCGTGGAATCAGAGGTGCGGAATCAGAGCCGGCGAAACTGAGCCAGCAAATAAGAGGCAGAGCAACAGAGACGGAGAAACGTGGGTGCGGAATCGGAGGCGGGGATTCAGAGGCAGGGAATCAGATGCAGGGAATCAGCGGCAGGGAATCAGAGGCAGGGAATCTGAGGCGGGAATCAGAGGCGGGGAATCAGAGGCGGGGAATCTGAGGCAGGGAATCACAGGCATGGAATCAGAGGCGGTTTATCAGAGGGGGGAAATGAGATGTGGGAAACAAGATGCAGAGAAAGATGCACGGAAATAGAGGCAGGGAATGAGAGGCAGGGTATCAGAGGCAGGGAATCAGAGGTGGGGAATCAGAGACACGGAAAGAGAGGCGTGGAATCAGAGGCGCGGAATCAGAGGCAGGGAATCAGAGGCAGGGAATCAGTGGCAGGGAATCAGAGGCGGGGAATCAGAGGCAGGGAATCAGAGGCAGAGAATCAGAGGCAGGGAATCAGAGGAGGGGAATCAGAGGCGGGGAATCAGAGGCGGGGAATCAGAGGCAGGGAATTTGAGGCAGGGAATCAGAGGAGGGGAATCAGAGGTGGGGAATCAGAGGGAGGAAAAGAGATGTGGGGAAAGAGAGGCAGAGAAAGAGGCGCGGAAATAGAGGCAGGGAAAGAGAGGCGTGGAATGAAATGTGGGGAATCAGAGGCGGGGAATCAGAGGCGTGGAATCTGAGGCGGGGAAAGAGATGTGGGGAAACTGAGGCCGGGAAAGTTGCGCGGAAAGGGAGGCGGGTAATCAGAGGCAGGGAATCAGAGACGGGGAATCAGAGTCGGGGAAACAGAGGCGGGGAAACAGAGGCGGGGAATCAGAGGAGGGGATTCAGAGGCTGGGATTCAGAGGCGGGGAATCAGAGGCGGGGAATCAGAGGCGGGGAATCAGAGGCGGGGAATGGGAGGCAGGGAATCTGAGGCAGGGAATCTGAGGCAGAGAATCAGAGCTGGAGAATCTGATGCGGGGAATCAGAGGCGGGGAATCAGAGGCATGGAATCAGAGGCGGGGAATCAGAGGCGGGGAATCAGATGCGAGGAATCAGAGGCGGGGAATCAGAGGCGGGGAATCAGATGCAGGGAATCAGAGGCAGGGAATTTGAGGCAGGGAATCTGAGGCAGGGAATCAGAGCCGGGGAATCAGAGGCAGGGAATCAGAGGCGGGGAATCTGAGGTGGGGAATGAGAGGCGGTGAAACAGGCGGGTAAACAGAGGCAGGTAAACATAGGTGGATAAATAGAGGCGGGGAAAGAGGCGGGCAAAACATAGTGGTTGGAACTTGTGTGTTTAAAATCAGGTACACAAAACAGATCAAACAGTGTTGTTGAAATTGAGGGAGGGAAAGACAGGCACGGAAAGAGTGGAGGGGAAAGAGTGGAGGCGAAAGAGAGGCGTAGAGACAGAGGTGGGGAATCATAGGCGGGGAATCAGAGGCGGTGAAACAGGTGGGTAAACAGAGGTGGGTAAACATAGGCGGAGAAATAGAGGCGGGGAAAGTGATGGGTGAAACATAGTGGTTGGAAATTGTGTGTTGAAAATGAGGTACACAGAACAGATCAAACAGAGTGGTTGAAATTGAGGGAGGGAAAGAGAGGCGCGGAAAAAGTGTAGGGGAAAAAGCGGAGGCGAAAGAGAGGCATACAGACAGAGGTGGGGAATCAGAGGCGGGGAATCAGAGGCGGGGAATCAGAGGCGGGCAATCAGTGGCAGGCAATCAGAGGTGGGGAATCAGAGGCGGGGAATAAGAGGCCTGGAATCAGAGGCGGGGAATCTGAGGCAGGGAATCACAGGCATGGAATCAGAGGCGGTTTATCAGAGGGGGGAAATGAGATGTGGGAAACAAGATGCAGAGAAAGATGCACGGAAATAGAGGCAGGGAATGAGAGGCAGGGTATCAGAGGCAGGGAATCAGAGGTGGGGAATCAGAGACACGGAAAGAGAGGCGTGGAATCAGAGGCGCGGAATCAGAGGCAGGGAATCAGAGGCAAGGAATCAGTGGCAGGGAATCAGAGGCGGCGAATCAGAGGCAGGGAATCAGAGGCAGAGAATCAGAGGCAGGGAATCAGAGGAGGGGAATCAGAGGCGGGGAATCAGAGGCGGGGAATCAGAGGCAGGGAATTTGAGGCAGGGAATCAGAGGAGGGGAATCAGAGGTGGGGAATCAGAGGGAGGAAAAGAGATGTGGGGAAAGAGAGGCAGAGAAAGAGGCGCGGAAATAGAGGCAGGGAAAGAGAGGCGTGGAATGAAATGTGGGGAATCAGAGGCGGGGAATCAGAGGCGTGGAATCTGAGGCGGGGAAAGAGATGTGGGGAAACTGAGGCCTGGAAAGTTGCGCGGAAAGGGAGGCGGGTAATCAGAGGCAGGGAATCAGAGACGGGGAATCAGAGTCGGGGAAACAGAGGCGGGGAAACAGAGGCGGGGAATCAGAGGAGGGGATTCAGAGGCTGGGATTCAGAGGCGGGGAATCAGAGGCGGGGAATCAGAGGCGGGGAATCAGAGGCGGGGAATGGGAGGCAGGGAATCTGAGGCAGGGAATCTGAGGCAGAGAATCAGAGCTGGAGAATCTGATGCGGGGAATCAGAGGCGGGGAATCAGATGCGAGGAATCAGAGGCGGGGAATCAGAGGCGGGGAATCAGATGCAGGGATCAGAGGCAGGGAATTTGAGGCAGGGAATCTGAGGCAGGGAATCAGAGCCGGGGAATCAGAGGCAGGGAATCAGAGGCGGGGAATCTGAGGTGGGGAATGAGAGGCGGTGAAACAGGCGGGTAAACAGAGGCAGGTAAACATAGGTGGATAAATAGATGCGGGGAAAGAGGCGGGCAAAACATAGTGGTTGGAACTTGTGTGTTTAAAATCAGGTACACAAAACAGATCAAACAGTGTTGTTGAAATTGAGGGAGGGAAAGACAGGCACGGAAAGAGTGGAGGGGAAAGAGTGGAGGCGAAAGAGAGGCGTAGAGACAGAGGTGGGGAATCATAGGCGGGGAATCAGAGGCGGTGAAACAGGTGGGTAAACAGAGGTGGGTAAACATAGGCGGAGAAATAGAGGCGGGGAAAGTGATGGGTGAAACATAGTGGTTGGAAATTGTGTGTTGAAAATGAGGTACACAGAACAGATCAAACAGAGTTGTTGAAATTGAGGGAGGGAAAGAGAGGCGCGGAAAAAGTGTAGGGGAAAAAGCGGAGGCGAAAGAGAGGAATACAGACAGAGGTGGGGAATCAGAGGCGGGGAATCAGAGGCGGGGAATCAGAGGCGGGCAATCAGTGGCAGGCAATCAGAGGTGGGGAATCAGAGGCGGGGAATAAGAGGCCTGGAAGCAGAGGCGGGGAATCAGTGGCGTGGAATCAGAGGCGGGGAATCAGAGGCAGGGAATCAGAGGAGGGGATTCAGAGGTGGGGATTCAGAGGCTGGGAATCAGAGGCGGGGAATCATAGGCGCGGAATCAGAGGCGGGGAATCGGAGGCAGGGAATCTGAGGCAGGGAATCTGAGGCATGGAATCAGAGCCGGGGAATCTGAGGCAGGGAATCAGAAGCGAGGAATCAGAGGCGGGGATTCAGAGGCGGGGAATCAGAGGCAGGGAATCAGAGGCGGGAATCAGAAGCGGGGAATCAGAGGCGGGGAATCAGATGCGGGGAATCAGTGGCAGGGAATCTGAGGCAGGGAATCTGAGGCAGCGAATCTGAAGCAGGGAATCTGAGCCAGGGAATCTGAGGCAGGGAATCAGAGGTGGGGAATCAGAGGCGGGGAATCAGAGGCGGGGAATCAGAGGCCGGGAATCAGACGCAGGGAATCAAACGAAGGGAATCAGATGAAGGGAATCTGAGGCAGGGAATCTGAGGCAGGGAATCTGAGGCTGGGAATCTGAGGCAGGGAATCTGAGGCGGGGAATCTGAGGCGGGGAATCTGAGTCGGGGAATCTGAGGCGGGGAATCTGAGGCAGGGAATCACAGGCATGGAATCAGAGGCGGGTTATCAGAGGGGGGAAATGAGATGTGGGAAAAAAGATGCAGAGAAAGATGCACGGAAATAGAGGCAGGGAATGAGAGGCAGGGTATCAGAGGCAGGGAATCAGAGACACGGAAAGAGAGGCGTGGAATCAGAGGCCCGGGATCAGAGGCAGGGAATCAGAGGCAGGGAATCAGAGGCGGGGAATCAGAGGCGAGGAATCAGAGGCGGGGAATCGGACGCAGGGAATCTGAGGCAGGGAATCTGAGGCAGGGAATCAGAGCTGGGGAATCTGAGGCGGGGAATCAGAGGCGGGGAATCAGAGGCGTGGAATCAGAGGTGGGGAATCAGAGGCGGGGAATCAGATGCGAGGAATCAGAGGCGGGGAATCAGAGGCGGGGAATCAGATGCGGGGAATCAGAGGCAGGGAATTTGAGGCAGGGAATCTGAGGCAGGGAATCAGAGCCGGGGAATCTGAGGCGGGGAATATGAGGTGGGGAATAAGAGGCGGGGAATCAGAGGCAGGGAATCTGAGGCAGGGAATCAGAGGCAGGGAATCAGAGGCAGGGAATCTGAGGCAGGGAATCTGAGGCAGGGAATCAGAGGCGGGGAATCAGAGGCAGGGAATCAGAGGAGGGGAATCAGAGGCAGGGAATATGAGGCAGGGAAGCTGATGCAGGGAATCAGAGCCGGGGAATCTGAGGCAGGGCATCAGAGGCGGGGAATCAGAGGCGGGGAATCAGAGGCGGGGAATAAGAGGCGGGGAATCAGAGGCGGGGAATCAGAGGCAGGGAATCTGAGGCAGGGAATCTGAGGCAGGGAATCTGAGGCAGGGAATCTGAGGCGGGGAATCAGAGGCAGGGAATCAGAGGCGGGGAATCAGAGGCGGGGAATCAGCGGGAGGAAAAGAGATGTGAGGAAAGAGAGGCAGTGAAAGAGGCGCGAAAATAGAGGCAGGGAAAGAGAGGCGGGGAATGAAAGGTGGGGAATCAGAGGCGGGGAAACAGGCGGGTAAACAGAGGCAGGTAAACATAGGTGGATAAATAGAGGCGGGAAAAGAGGCGGGCAAAACATAGTGGTTGGAACTTGTGTGTTTAAAATGAGGTACACAAAACAGATCAAACAGTGTTGTTGAAATTGAGGGAGGGAAAGACAGGCACGGAAAGAGTGGAGGGGAAAGAGTGGAGGCGAAAGAGAGGCGTAGAGACAGAGGTGGGGAATCATAGGCGGGGAATCAGAGGCGGTGAAACAGGTGGGTAAACAGAGGTGGGTAAACATAGGCGGAGAAATAGAGGCGGGGAAAGTGATGGGTGAAACATAGTGGTTGGAATTTGTGTGTTGAAAATGAGGTACACAGAACAGATCAAACAGAGTTGTTGAAATTGAGGGAGGGAAAGAGAGGCGCGGAAAAAGTGTAGGGGAAAAAGCGGAGGCGAAATAGAGGCATACAGACAGAGGTGGGGAATCAGAGGCGGGGAATCAGAGGCGGGGATTCAGAGGCGGGCAATCAGTGGCAGGCAATCAGAGGTGGGGAATCAGAGGCGGGGAATAAGAGGCCTGGAATCAGAGGCGGGGAATCAGTGGCGTGGAATCAGAGGCGGGGAATCAGAGGCGGGGAATCAGAGGCGGGGATTCAGAGGTGGGGATTCAGAGGCTGGGAATCAGAGGCGGGGAATCATAGGCGCGGAATCAGAGGCGGGGAATCGGAGGCAGGGAATCTGAGGCAGGGAATCTGAGGCATGGAATCAGAGCCGGGGAATCTGAGGCAGGGAATCAGAGGCGAGGAATCAGAGGCGGGGATTCAGAGGCGGGGAATCAGAGGCAGGGAATCAGAGGCGGGAATCAGAAGCGGGGAATCAGAGGCGGGGAATCAGATGCGGGGAATCAGTGGCAGGGAATCTGAGGCAGGGAATCTGAAGCAGGGAATCTGAGCCAGGGAATCTGAGGCAGGGAATCAGAGGTGGGGAATCAGAGGCGGGGAATCAGAGGCGGGGAATCAGAGGCCGGGAATCAGACGCAGGGAATCAAATGAAGGGAATCAGATGAAGGGAATCTGAGGCAGGGAATCTGAGGCAGGGAATCTGAGGCAGGGAATCTGAGGCAGGGAATCTGAGGCGGGGAATCTGAGGCGGGGAATCTGAGTCGGGGAATCTGAGGCAGGGAATCTGAGGCAGGGAATCTGAGGCGGGGAATCTGAGGCGGGGAATCTGACTCGGGGAATCTGAGGCGGGGAATCTGAGGCAGGGAATCACAGGCATGGAATCAGAGGCGGGTTATCAGAGGGGGGAAATGAGATGTGGGAAACAAGATGCAGAGAAAGATGCACGGAAATAGAGGCAGGGCATGAGAGGCAGGGTATCAGAGGCACGGAATCAGAGACACTGAAAGAGAGGCGTAGAATCAGAGGCCCGGGATCAGAGGCAGGGAATCAGAGGAGGGGAATCAGAGGCGGGGAATCAGAGGCGGGGAATCAGAGTCAGGGAATCAGAGGCAGGGAATCAGAGGAGGGGAATCAGAGGCGGGGAATCAGAGGGAAGAAAAGAGATGTGGGGAAAGAGAGGCAGAGAAAGAGGCGCGGAAATAGAGGCAGGGAAAGAGAGGCGGGGAATATAAGGTGGGGAATCAGAGGCGGGGAATCAGAGGCGTGGAATCTGAGGCGGGGAAAGAGATGTGGGGAAACGGAGGCCGGGAAAGTTGCGCGGAAAGAGAGGCGGGTAATCAGATGCGGGGAATCAGAGGCGGGGAATCGGAGGCAGGGAATCTGAGGCAGGGAATCTGAGGCAGGGAATCAGAGCTGGGGAATCTGAGGCGGGGAATCAGAGGCGGGGAATCAGAGGCGTGGAATCAGAGGCGGGGAATCAGAGGCTGGGAATCGGATGCGAGGAATCAGAGGCGGGGAATCACAGGCGGGGAATCAGATGCGGGGAATCAGAGGCAGGGAATTTGAGGCAGGGAATCTGAGGCAGGGAATCAGAGCCGGGGATTCTGAGGCGGGGAATAAGAGGTGGGGAATAAGAGGCGGGGAATCAGAGGCAGGGAATCTGAGCCAGGGAATCTGTCGCAGGGAATCTGAGGCAGGGAATCAGAGCCGGGAAATCTGAGGTGGGGAATCAGAGGCGGGGAATCAGAGGTGGGGAATCAGAGGTGGGGAATCAGAGGCGGGGAATTAGAGGCAGGGAATCAGAGGCGGGGAATCAGAGGCGGGGAATCAGAGGCGGGTTATCAGTGGGGGGAAATGAGATGTGGTAAACGAGATGCAGAGAAAGAGGCACGGATATAGAGGTAGGCAAAGAGAGGCAGGGTATCAGAGGCAGGGAATCTGAGGCAGGGAATCAGAGCCGGGGAATCTGAGGCGGGGAATCAGAGGCGGGTCATAAGAGGCGGGGAATCAGAGGCGGGGAATCAGAGGCGGGGAATCAGAGGCGGCGAATCAGAGGCGGGGAATCAGAAGCGGGGAATCAGATGAGGGGAGTCAGAGGCAGGGAATCTGAGGCAGGGAAACTAAGGCAGGGAATCTGAGGTGGGGAATCAGAAGCGGGGAATAAGAGGCGGGGAGTTAGAGGCGGGGAATCAGAGGTGGGGAATCAGAGGCAGGGAATCAGATGAAGGGAATAAGATGAAGGGAATCTGAGGCAGGGAATCTGAGGCAGGGAATCTGAGGCGGGGAATATGAGGCGGGGAATCTGAGGCGGGTTATCAGAGGGGGGAAATGAGATGTGGGAAACGAGATGCAGAGAAAGAGGCACGGAAATAGAGGCAGCGAAAGATAGGCAGGGTATCAGAGGCAGGGAATCAGAGGCGGGGAATCAGAGACACGGAAAGAGAGGCGTGGAATCAGAGGTGCGGAATCAGAGCCGGCGAAACTGAGCCAGCAAATAAGAGGCAGAGCAACAGAGACGGAGAAACGTGGGTGCGGAATCGGAGGCGGGGATTCAGAGGCAGGGAATCAGATGCAGGGAATCAGCGGCAGGGAATCAGAGGCAGGGAATCTGAGGCGGGAATCAGAGGCGGGGAATCAGAGGCGGGGAATCTGAGGCAGGGAATCACAGGCATGGAATCAGAGGCGGTTTATCAGAGGGGGGAAATGAGATGTGGGAAACAAGATGCAGAGAAAGATGCACGGAAATAGAGGCAGGGAATGAGAGGCAGGGTATCAGAGGCAGGGAATCAGAGGTGGGGAATCAGAGACACGGAAAGAGAGGCGTGGAATCAGAGGCGCGGAATCAGAGGCAGGGAATCAGAGGCAGGGAATCAGTGGCAGGGAATCAGAGGCGGGGAATCAGAGGCAGGGAATCAGAGGCAGAGAATCAGAGGCAGGGAATCAGAGGAGGGGAATCAGAGGCGGGGAATCAGAGGCGGGGAATCAGAGGCAGGGAATTTGAGGCAGGGAATCAGAGGAGGGGAATCAGAGGTGGGGAATCAGAGGGAGGAAAAGAGATGTGGGGAAAGAGAGGCAGAGAAAGAGGCGCGGAAATAGAGGCAGGGAAAGAGAGGCGTGGAATGAAATGTGGGGAATCAGAGGCGGGGAATCAGAGGCGTGGAATCTGAGGCGGGGAAAGAGATGTGGGGAAACTGAGGCCGGGAAAGTTGCGCGGAAAGGGAGGCGGGTAATCAGAGGCAGGGAATCAGAGACGGGGAATCAGAGTCGGGGAAACAGAGGCGGGGAAACAGAGGCGGGGAATCAGAGGAGGGGATTCAGAGGCTGGGATTCAGAGGCGGGGAATCAGAGGCGGGGAATCAGAGGCGGGGAATCAGAGGCGGGGAATGGGAGGCAGGGAATCTGAGGCAGGGAATCTGAGGCAGAGAATCAGAGCTGGAGAATCTGATGCGGGGAATCAGAGGCGGGGAATCAGAGGCATGGAATCAGAGGCGGGGAATCAGAGGCGGGGAATCAGATGCGAGGAATCAGAGGCGGGGAATCAGAGGCGGGGAATCAGATGCAGGGAATCAGAGGCAGGGAATTTGAGGCAGGGAATCTGAGGCAGGGAATCAGAGCCGGGGAATCAGAGGCAGGGAATCAGAGGCGGGGAATCTGAGGTGGGGAATGAGAGGCGGTGAAACAGGCGGGTAAACAGAGGCAGGTAAACATAGGTGGATAAATAGAGGCGGGGAAAGAGGCGGGCAAAACATAGTGGTTGGAACTTGTGTGTTTAAAATCAGGTACACAAAACAGATCAAACAGTGTTGTTGAAATTGAGGGAGGGAAAGACAGGCACGGAAAGAGTGGAGGGGAAAGAGTGGAGGCGAAAGAGAGGCGTAGAGACAGAGGTGGGGAATCATAGGCGGGGAATCAGAGGCGGTGAAACAGGTGGGTAAACAGAGGTGGGTAAACATAGGCGGAGAAATAGAGGCGGGGAAAGTGATGGGTGAAACATAGTGGTTGGAAATTGTGTGTTGAAAATGAGGTACACAGAACAGATCAAACAGAGTGGTTGAAATTGAGGGAGGGAAAGAGAGGCGCGGAAAAAGTGTAGGGGAAAAAGCGGAGGCGAAAGAGAGGCATACAGACAGAGGTGGGGAATCAGAGGCGGGGAATCAGAGGCGGGGAATCAGAGGCGGGCAATCAGTGGCAGGCAATCAGAGGTGGGGAATCAGAGGCGGGGAATAAGAGGCCTGGAATCAGAGGCGGGGAATCTGAGGCAGGGAATCACAGGCATGGAATCAGAGGCGGTTTATCAGAGGGGGGAAATGAGATGTGGGAAACAAGATGCAGAGAAAGATGCACGGAAATAGAGGCAGGGAATGAGAGGCAGGGTATCAGAGGCAGGGAATCAGAGGTGGGGAATCAGAGACACGGAAAGAGAGGCGTGGAATCAGAGGCGCGGAATCAGAGGCAGGGAATCAGAGGCAAGGAATCAGTGGCAGGGAATCAGAGGCGGCGAATCAGAGGCAGGGAATCAGAGGCAGAGAATCAGAGGCAGGGAATCAGAGGAGGGGAATCAGAGGCGGGGAATCAGAGGCGGGGAATCAGAGGCAGGGAATTTGAGGCAGGGAATCAGAGGAGGGGAATCAGAGGTGGGGAATCAGAGGGAGGAAAAGAGATGTGGGGAAAGAGAGGCAGAGAAAGAGGCGCGGAAATAGAGGCAGGGAAAGAGAGGCGTGGAATGAAATGTGGGGAATCAGAGGCGGGGAATCAGAGGCGTGGAATCTGAGGCGGGGAAAGAGATGTGGGGAAACTGAGGCCTGGAAAGTTGCGCGGAAAGGGAGGCGGGTAATCAGAGGCAGGGAATCAGAGACGGGGAATCAGAGTCGGGGAAACAGAGGCGGGGAAACAGAGGCGGGGAATCAGAGGAGGGGATTCAGAGGCTGGGATTCAGAGGCGGGGAATCAGAGGCGGGGAATCAGAGGCGGGGAATCAGAGGCGGGGAATGGGAGGCAGGGAATCTGAGGCAGGGAATCTGAGGCAGAGAATCAGAGCTGGAGAATCTGATGCGGGGAATCAGAGGCGGGGAATCAGATGCGAGGAATCAGAGGCGGGGAATCAGAGGCGGGGAATCAGATGCAGGGATCAGAGGCAGGGAATTTGAGGCAGGGAATCTGAGGCAGGGAATCAGAGCCGGGGAATCAGAGGCAGGGAATCAGAGGCGGGGAATCTGAGGTGGGGAATGAGAGGCGGTGAAACAGGCGGGTAAACAGAGGCAGGTAAACATAGGTGGATAAATAGATGCGGGGAAAGAGGCGGGCAAAACATAGTGGTTGGAACTTGTGTGTTTAAAATCAGGTACACAAAACAGATCAAACAGTGTTGTTGAAATTGAGGGAGGGAAAGACAGGCACGGAAAGAGTGGAGGGGAAAGAGTGGAGGCGAAAGAGAGGCGTAGAGACAGAGGTGGGGAATCATAGGCGGGGAATCAGAGGCGGTGAAACAGGTGGGTAAACAGAGGTGGGTAAACATAGGCGGAGAAATAGAGGCGGGGAAAGTGATGGGTGAAACATAGTGGTTGGAAATTGTGTGTTGAAAATGAGGTACACAGAACAGATCAAACAGAGTTGTTGAAATTGAGGGAGGGAAAGAGAGGCGCGGAAAAAGTGTAGGGGAAAAAGCGGAGGCGAAAGAGAGGAATACAGACAGAGGTGGGGAATCAGAGGCGGGGAATCAGAGGCGGGGAATCAGAGGCGGGCAATCAGTGGCAGGCAATCAGAGGTGGGGAATCAGAGGCGGGGAATAAGAGGCCTGGAAGCAGAGGCGGGGAATCAGTGGCGTGGAATCAGAGGCGGGGAATCAGAGGCAGGGAATCAGAGGAGGGGATTCAGAGGTGGGGATTCAGAGGCTGGGAATCAGAGGCGGGGAATCATAGGCGCGGAATCAGAGGCGGGGAATCGGAGGCAGGGAATCTGAGGCAGGGAATCTGAGGCATGGAATCAGAGCCGGGGAATCTGAGGCAGGGAATCAGAAGCGAGGAATCAGAGGCGGGGATTCAGAGGCGGGGAATCAGAGGCAGGGAATCAGAGGCGGGAATCAGAAGCGGGGAATCAGAGGCGGGGAATCAGATGCGGGGAATCAGTGGCAGGGAATCTGAGGCAGGGAATCTGAGGCAGCGAATCTGAAGCAGGGAATCTGAGCCAGGGAATCTGAGGCAGGGAATCAGAGGTGGGGAATCAGAGGCGGGGAATCAGAGGCGGGGAATCAGAGGCCGGGAATCAGACGCAGGGAATCAAACGAAGGGAATCAGATGAAGGGAATCTGAGGCAGGGAATCTGAGGCAGGGAATCTGAGGCTGGGAATCTGAGGCAGGGAATCTGAGGCGGGGAATCTGAGGCGGGGAATCTGAGTCGGGGAATCTGAGGCGGGGAATCTGAGGCAGGGAATCACAGGCATGGAATCAGAGGCGGGTTATCAGAGGGGGGAAATGAGATGTGGGAAAAAAGATGCAGAGAAAGATGCACGGAAATAGAGGCAGGGAATGAGAGGCAGGGTATCAGAGGCAGGGAATCAGAGACACGGAAAGAGAGGCGTGGAATCAGAGGCCCGGGATCAGAGGCAGGGAATCAGAGGCAGGGAATCAGAGGCGGGGAATCAGAGGCGAGGAATCAGAGGCGGGGAATCGGACGCAGGGAATCTGAGGCAGGGAATCTGAGGCAGGGAATCAGAGCTGGGGAATCTGAGGCGGGGAATCAGAGGCGGGGAATCAGAGGCGTGGAATCAGAGGTGGGGAATCAGAGGCGGGGAATCAGATGCGAGGAATCAGAGGCGGGGAATCAGAGGCGGGGAATCAGATGCGGGGAATCAGAGGCAGGGAATTTGAGGCAGGGAATCTGAGGCAGGGAATCAGAGCCGGGGAATCTGAGGCGGGGAATATGAGGTGGGGAATAAGAGGCGGGGAATCAGAGGCAGGGAATCTGAGGCAGGGAATCAGAGGCAGGGAATCAGAGGCAGGGAATCTGAGGCAGGGAATCTGAGGCAGGGAATCAGAGGCGGGGAATCAGAGGCAGGGAATCAGAGGAGGGGAATCAGAGGCAGGGAATATGAGGCAGGGAAGCTGATGCAGGGAATCAGAGCCGGGGAATCTGAGGCAGGGCATCAGAGGCGGGGAATCAGAGGCGGGGAATCAGAGGCGGGGAATAAGAGGCGGGGAATCAGAGGCGGGGAATCAGAGGCAGGGAATCTGAGGCAGGGAATCTGAGGCAGGGAATCTGAGGCAGGGAATCTGAGGCGGGGAATCAGAGGCAGGGAATCAGAGGCGGGGAATCAGAGGCGGGGAATCAGCGGGAGGAAAAGAGATGTGAGGAAAGAGAGGCAGTGAAAGAGGCGCGAAAATAGAGGCAGGGAAAGAGAGGCGGGGAATGAAAGGTGGGGAATCAGAGGCGGGGAAACAGGCGGGTAAACAGAGGCAGGTAAACATAGGTGGATAAATAGAGGCGGGAAAAGAGGCGGGCAAAACATAGTGGTTGGAACTTGTGTGTTTAAAATGAGGTACACAAAACAGATCAAACAGTGTTGTTGAAATTGAGGGAGGGAAAGACAGGCACGGAAAGAGTGGAGGGGAAAGAGTGGAGGCGAAAGAGAGGCGTAGAGACAGAGGTGGGGAATCATAGGCGGGGAATCAGAGGCGGTGAAACAGGTGGGTAAACAGAGGTGGGTAAACATAGGCGGAGAAATAGAGGCGGGGAAAGTGATGGGTGAAACATAGTGGTTGGAATTTGTGTGTTGAAAATGAGGTACACAGAACAGATCAAACAGAGTTGTTGAAATTGAGGGAGGGAAAGAGAGGCGCGGAAAAAGTGTAGGGGAAAAAGCGGAGGCGAAATAGAGGCATACAGACAGAGGTGGGGAATCAGAGGCGGGGAATCAGAGGCGGGGATTCAGAGGCGGGCAATCAGTGGCAGGCAATCAGAGGTGGGGAATCAGAGGCGGGGAATAAGAGGCCTGGAATCAGAGGCGGGGAATCAGTGGCGTGGAATCAGAGGCGGGGAATCAGAGGCGGGGAATCAGAGGCGGGGATTCAGAGGTGGGGATTCAGAGGCTGGGAATCAGAGGCGGGGAATCATAGGCGCGGAATCAGAGGCGGGGAATCGGAGGCAGGGAATCTGAGGCAGGGAATCTGAGGCATGGAATCAGAGCCGGGGAATCTGAGGCAGGGAATCAGAGGCGAGGAATCAGAGGCGGGGATTCAGAGGCGGGGAATCAGAGGCAGGGAATCAGAGGCGGGAATCAGAAGCGGGGAATCAGAGGCGGGGAATCAGATGCGGGGAATCAGTGGCAGGGAATCTGAGGCAGGGAATCTGAAGCAGGGAATCTGAGCCAGGGAATCTGAGGCAGGGAATCAGAGGTGGGGAATCAGAGGCGGGGAATCAGAGGCGGGGAATCAGAGGCCGGGAATCAGACGCAGGGAATCAAATGAAGGGAATCAGATGAAGGGAATCTGAGGCAGGGAATCTGAGGCAGGGAATCTGAGGCAGGGAATCTGAGGCAGGGAATCTGAGGCGGGGAATCTGAGGCGGGGAATCTGAGTCGGGGAATCTGAGGCAGGGAATCTGAGGCAGGGAATCTGAGGCGGGGAATCTGAGGCGGGGAATCTGACTCGGGGAATCTGAGGCGGGGAATCTGAGGCAGGGAATCACAGGCATGGAATCAGAGGCGGGTTATCAGAGGGGGGAAATGAGATGTGGGAAACAAGATGCAGAGAAAGATGCACGGAAATAGAGGCAGGGCATGAGAGGCAGGGTATCAGAGGCACGGAATCAGAGACACTGAAAGAGAGGAGTAGAATCAGAGGCCCGGGATCAGAGGCAGGGAATCAGAGGAGGGGAATCAGAGGCGGGGAATCAGAGGCGGGGAATCAGAGTCAGGGAATCAGAGGCAGGGAATCAGAGGAGGGGAATCAGAGGCGGGGAATCAGAGGGAAGAAAAGAGATGTGGGGAAAGAGAGGCAGAGAAAGAGGCGCGGAAATAGAGGCAGGGAAAGAGAGGCGGGGAATATAAGGTGGGGAATCAGAGGCGGGGAATCAGAGGCGTGGAATCTGAGGCGGGGAAAGAGATGTGGGGAAACGGAGGCCGGGAAAGTTGCGCGGAAAGAGAGGCGGGTAATCAGATGCGGGGAATCAGAGGCGGGGAATCGGAGGCAGGGAATCTGAGGCAGGGAATCTGAGGCAGGGAATCAGAGCTGGGGAATCTGAGGCGGGGAATCAGAGGCGGGGAATCAGAGGCGTGGAATCAGAGGCGGGGAATCAGAGGCTGGGAATCGGATGCGAGGAATCAGAGGCGGGGAATCACAGGCGGGGAATCAGATGCGGGGAATCAGAGGCAGGGAATTTGAGGCAGGGAATCTGAGGCAGGGAATCAGAGCCGGGGATTCTGAGGCGGGGAATAAGAGGTGGGGAATAAGAGGCGGGGAATCAGAGGCAGGGAATCTGAGCCAGGGAATCTGTCGCAGGGAATCTGAGGCAGGGAATCAGAGCCGGGAAATCTGAGGTGGGGAATCAGAGGCGGGGAATCAGAGGCGGGGAATCAGAGGTGGGGAATCAGAGGTGGGGAATCAGAGGCGGGGAATTAGAGGCAGGGAATCAGAGGCGGGGAATCAGAGGCGGGGAATCAGAGGCGGGTTATCAGTGGGGGGAAATGAGATGTGGTAAACGAGATGCAGAGAAAGAGGCACGGATATAGAGGCAGGCAAAGAGAGGCAGGGTATCAGAGGCAGGGAATCTGAGGCAGGGAATCAGAGCCGGGGAATCTGAGGCGGGGAATCAGAGGCGGGTCATAAGAGGCGGGGAATCAGAGGCGGGGAATCAGAGGCGGGGAATCAGAGGCGGCGAATCTGAGGTGGGGAATCAGAAGCGGGGAATAAGAGGCGGGGAGTTAGAGGCGGGGAATCAGAGGTGGGGAATCAGAGGCAGGGAATCAGATGAAGGGAATAAGATGAAGGGAATCTGAGGCAGGGAATCTGAGGCAGGGAATCTGAGGCGGGGAATATGAGGCGGGGAATCTGAGGCGGGTTATCAGAGGGGGGAAATGAGATGTGGGAAACGAGATGCAGAGAAAGAGGCACGGAAATAGAGGCAGCGAAAGATAGGCAGGGTATCAGAGGCAGGGAATCAGAGGCGGGGAATCAGAGACACGGAAAGAGAGGCGTGGAATCAGAGGTGCGGAATCAGAGCCGGCGAAACTGAGCCAGCAAATAAGAGGCAGAGCAACAGAGACGGAGAAACGTGGGTGCGGAATCGGAGGCGGGGATTCAGAGGCAGGGAATCAGATGCAGGGAATCAGCGGCAGGGAATCAGAGGCAGGGAATCTGAGGCGGGAATCAGAGGCGGGGAATCAGAGGCGGGGAATCTGAGGCAGGGAATCACAGGCATGGAATCAGAGGCGGTTTATCAGAGGGGGGAAATGAGATGTGGGAAACAAGATGCAGAGAAAGATGCACGGAAATAGAGGCAGGGAATGAGAGGCAGGGTATCAGAGGCAGGGAATCAGAGGTGGGGAATCAGAGACACGGAAAGAGAGGCGTGGAATCAGAGGCGCGGAATCAGAGGCAGGGAATCAGAGGCAGGGAATCAGTGGCAGGGAATCAGAGGCGGGGAATCAGAGGCAGGGAATCAGAGGCAGAGAATCAGAGGCAGGGAATCAGAGGAGGGGAATCAGAGGCGGGGAATCAGAGGCGGGGAATCAGAGGCAGGGAATTTGAGGCAGGGAATCAGAGGAGGGGAATCAGAGGTGGGGAATCAGAGGGAGGAAAAGAGATGTGGGGAAAGAGAGGCAGAGAAAGAGGCGCGGAAATAGAGGCAGGGAAAGAGAGGCGTGGAATGAAATGTGGGGAATCAGAGGCGGGGAATCAGAGGCGTGGAATCTGAGGCGGGGAAAGAGATGTGGGGAAACTGAGGCCGGGAAAGTTGCGCGGAAAGGGAGGCGGGTAATCAGAGGCAGGGAATCAGAGACGGGGAATCAGAGTCGGGGAAACAGAGGCGGGGAAACAGAGGCGGGGAATCAGAGGAGGGGATTCAGAGGCTGGGATTCAGAGGCGGGGAATCAGAGGCGGGGAATCAGAGGCGGGGAATCAGAGGCGGGGAATGGGAGGCAGGGAATCTGAGGCAGGGAATCTGAGGCAGAGAATCAGAGCTGGAGAATCTGATGCGGGGAATCAGAGGCGGGGAATCAGAGGCATGGAATCAGAGGCGGGGAATCAGAGGCGGGGAATCAGATGCGAGGAATCAGAGGCGGGGAATCAGAGGCGGGGAATCAGATGCAGGGAATCAGAGGCAGGGAATTTGAGGCAGGGAATCTGAGGCAGGGAATCAGAGCCGGGGAATCAGAGGCAGGGAATCAGAGGCGGGGAATCTGAGGTGGGGAATGAGAGGCGGTGAAACAGGCGGGTAAACAGAGGCAGGTAAACATAGGTGGATAAATAGAGGCGGGGAAAGAGGCGGGCAAAACATAGTGGTTGGAACTTGTGTGTTTAAAATCAGGTACACAAAACAGATCAAACAGTGTTGTTGAAATTGAGGGAGGGAAAGACAGGCACGGAAAGAGTGGAGGGGAAAGAGTGGAGGCGAAAGAGAGGCGTAGAGACAGAGGTGGGGAATCATAGGCGGGGAATCAGAGGCGGTGAAACAGGTGGGTAAACAGAGGTGGGTAAACATAGGCGGAGAAATAGAGGCGGGGAAAGTGATGGGTGAAACATAGTGGTTGGAAATTGTGTGTTGAAAATGAGGTACACAGAACAGATCAAACAGAGTGGTTGAAATTGAGGGAGGGAAAGAGAGGCGCGGAAAAAGTGTAGGGGAAAAAGCGGAGGCGAAAGAGAGGCATACAGACAGAGGTGGGGAATCAGAGGCGGGGAATCAGAGGCGGGGAATCAGAGGCGGGCAATCAGTGGCAGGCAATCAGAGGTGGGGAATCAGAGGCGGGGAATAAGAGGCCTGGAATCAGAGGCGGGGAATCTGAGGCAGGGAATCACAGGCATGGAATCAGAGGCGGTTTATCAGAGGGGGGAAATGAGATGTGGGAAACAAGATGCAGAGAAAGATGCACGGAAATAGAGGCAGGGAATGAGAGGCAGGGTATCAGAGGCAGGGAATCAGAGGTGGGGAATCAGAGACACGGAAAGAGAGGCGTGGAATCAGAGGCGCGGAATCAGAGGCAGGGAATCAGAGGCAGGGAATCAGTGGCAGGGAATCAGAGGCGGGGAATCAGAGGCAGGGAATCAGAGGCAGAGAATCAGAGGCAGGGAATCAGAGGAGGGGAATCAGAGGCGGGGAATCAGAGGCGGGGAATCAGAGGCAGGGAATTTGAGGCAGGGAATCAGAGGAGGGGAATCAGAGGTGGGGAATCAGAGGGAGGAAAAGTGATGTGGGGAAAGAGAGGCAGAGAAAGAGGCGCGGAAATAGAGGCAGGGAAAGAGAGGCGTGGAATGAAATGTGGGGAATCAGAGGCGGGGAATCAGAGGCGTGGAATCTGAGGCGGGGAAAGAGATGTGGGGAAACTGAGGCCGGGAAAGTTGCGCGGAAAGGGAGGCGGGTAATCAGAGGCAGGGAATCAGAGACGGGGAATCAGAGTCGGGGAAACAGAGGCGGGGAAACAGAGGCGGGGAATCAGAGGAGGGGATTCAGAGGCTGGGATTCAGAGGCGGGGAATCAGAGGCGGGGAATCAGAGGCGGGGAATCAGAGGCGGGGAATGGGAGGCAGGGAATCTGAGGCAGGGAATCTGAGGCAGAGAATCAGAGCTGGAGAATCTGATGCGGGGAATCAGAGGCGGGGAATCAGATGCGAGGAATCAGAGGCGGGGAATCAGAGGCGGGGAATCAGATGCAGGGATCAGAGGCAGGGAATTTGAGGCAGGGAATCTGAGGCAGGGAATCAGAGCCGGGGAATCAGAGGCAGGGAATCAGAGGCGGGGAATCTGAGGTGGGGAATGAGAGGCGGTGAAACAGGCGGGTAAACAGAGGCAGGTAAACATAGGTGGATAAATAGAGGCGGGGAAAGAGGCGGGCAAAACATAGTGGTTGGAACTTGTGTGTTTAAAATCAGGTACACAAAACAGATCAAACAGTGTTGTTGAAATTGAGGGAGGGAAAGACAGGCACGGAAAGAGTGGAGGGGAAAGAGTGGAGGCGAAAGAGAGGCATAGAGACAGAGGTGGGGAATCATAGGCGGGGAATCAGAGGCGGTGAAACAGGTGGGTAAACAGAGGTGGGTAAACATAGGCGGAGAAATAGAGGCGGGGAAAGTGATGGGTGAAACATAGTGGTTGGAAATTGTGTGTTGAAAATGAGGTACACAGAACAGATCAAACAGAGTTGTTGAAATTGAGGGAGGGAAAGAGAGGCGCGGAAAAAGTGTAGGGGAAAAAGCGGAGGCGAAAGAGAGGAATACAGACAGAGGTGGGGAATCAGAGGCGGGGAATCAGAGGCGGGGAATCAGAGGCGGGCAATCAGTGGCAGGCAATCAGAGGTGGGGAATCAGAGGCGGGGAATAAGAGGCCTGGAAGCAGAGGCGGGGAATCAGTGGCGTGGAATCAGAGGCGGGGAATCAGAGGCAGGGAATCAGAGGAGGGGATTCAGAGGTGGGGATTCAGAGGCTGGGAATCAGAGGCGGGGAATCATAGGCGCGGAATCAGAGGCGGGGAATCGGAGGCAGGGAATCTGAGGCAGGGAATCTGAGGCATGGAATCAGAGCCGGGGAATCTGAGGCAGGGAATCAGAAGCGAGGAATCAGAGGCGGGGATTCAGAGGCGGGGAATCAGAGGCAGGGAATCAGAGGCGGGAATCAGAAGCGGGGAATCAGAGGCGGGGAATCAGATGCGGGGAATCAGTGGCAGGGAATCTGAGGCAGGGAATCTGAGGCAGCGAATCTGAAGCAGGGAATCTGAGCCAGGGAATCTGAGGCAGGGAATCAGAGGTGGGGAATCAGAGGCGGGGAATCAGAGGCGGGGAATCAGAGGCCGGGAATCAGACGCAGGGAATCAAACGAAGGGAATCAGATGAAGGGAATCTGAGGCAGGGAATCTGAGGCAGGGAATCTGAGGCTGGGAATCTGAGGCAGGGAATCTGAGGCGGGGAATCTGAGGCGGGGAATCTGAGTCGGGGAATCTGAGGCGGGGAATCTGAGGCAGGGAATCACAGGCATGGAATCAGAGGCGGGTTATCAGAGGGGGGAAATGAGATGTGGGAAAAAAGATGCAGAGAAAGATGCACGGAAATAGAGGCAGGGAATGAGAGGCAGGGTATCAGAGGCAGGGAATCAGAGACACGGAAAGAGAGGCGTGGAATCAGAGGCCCGGGATCAGAGGCAGGGAATCAGAGGCAGGGAATCAGAGGCGGGGAATCAGAGGCGAGGAATCAGAGGCGGGGAATCGGACGCAGGGAATCTGAGGCAGGGAATCTGAGGCAGGGAATCAGAGCTGGGGAATCTGAGGCGGGGAATCAGAGGCGGGGAATCAGAGGCGTGGAATCAGAGGTGGGGAATCAGAGGCGGGGAATCAGATGCGAGGAATCAGAGGCGGGGAATCAGAGGCGGGGAATCAGATGCGGGGAATCAGAGGCAGGGAATTTGAGGCAGGGAATCTGAGGCAGGGAATCAGAGCCGGGGAATCTGAGGCGGGGAATATGAGGTGGGGAATAAGAGGCGGGGAATCAGAGGCAGGGAATCTGAGGCAGGGAATCAGAGGCAGGGAATCAGAGGCAGGGAATCTGAGGCAGGGAATCTGAGGCAGGGAATCAGAGGCGGGGAATCAGAGGCAGGGAATCAGAGGAGGGGAATCAGAGGCAGGGAATATGAGGCAGGGAAGCTGATGCAGGGAATCAGAGCCGGGGAATCTGAGGCAGGGCATCAGAGGCGGGGAATCAGAGGCGGGGAATCAGAGGCGGGGAATAAGAGGCGGGGAATCAGAGGCAGGGAATCAGAGGCAGGGAATCTGAGGCAGGGAATCTGAGGCAGGGAATCTGAGGCAGGGAATCTGAGGCGGGGAATCAGAGGCAGGGAATCAGAGGCGGGGAATCAGAGGCGGGGAATCAGCGGGAGGAAAAGAGATGTGAGGAAAGAGAGGCAGTGAAAGAGGCGCGAAAATAGAGGCAGGGAAAGAGAGGCGGGGAATGAAAGGTGGGGAATCAGAGGCGGGGAAACAGGCGGGTAAACAGAGGCAGGTAAACATAGGTGGATAAATAGAGGCGGGAAAAGAGGCGGGCAAAACATAGTGGTTGGAACTTGTGTGTTTAAAATGAGGTACACAAAACAGATCAAACAGTGTTGTTGAAATTGAGGGAGGGAAAGACAGGCACGGAAAGAGTGGAGGGGAAAGAGTGGAGGCGAAAGAGAGGCGTAGAGACAGAGGTGGGGAATCATAGGCGGGGAATCAGAGGCGGTGAAACAGGTGGGTAAACAGAGGTGGGTAAACATAGGCGGAGAAATAGAGGCGGGGAAAGTGATGGGTGAAACATAGTGGTTGGAATTTGTGTGTTGAAAATGAGGTACACAGAACAGATCAAACAGAGTTGTTGAAATTGAGGGAGGGAAAGAGAGGCGCGGAAAAAGTGTAGGGGAAAAAGCGGAGGCGAAAGAGAAGCATACAGACAGAGGTGGGGAATCAGAGGCGGGGAATCAGAGGCGGGGAATCAGAGGCGTGCAATCAGAGGCGGGGAATCAGAGTCAGGGAATCAGAGGCAGGGAATCAGAGGAGGGGAATCAGAGGCGGGGAATCAGAGGCGGGGAATCAGAGGGAAGAAAAGAGATGTGGGGAAAGAGAGGCAGAGAAAGAGGCGCGGAAATAGAGGCAGGGAAAGAGAGGCGGGGAATATAAGGTGGGGAATCAGAGGCGGGGAATCAGAGGCGTGGAATCTGAGGCGGGGAAAGAGATGTGGGGAAACGGAGGCCGGGAAAGTTGCGCGGAAAGAGAGGCGGGTAATCAGATGCGGGGAATCCGAGGCGGGGAAACAGAGGTGGGGAATCAGAGGCGGGGATTCAGAGGCTGGGATTCAGATGCGGGGAATCAGAGGCGGGGTATCAGAGGCGGGGAATCAGAGGCGGGGAATCGGAGGCAGGGAATCTGAGGCAGGGAATCTGAGGCAGGGAATCAGAGCTGGGGAATCTGAGGCGGGGAATCAGAGGCGGGGAATCAGAGGCGTGGAATCAGAGGCGGGGAATCAGAGGCTGGGAATCGGATGCGAGGAATCAGAGGCGGGGAATCACAGGCGGGGAATCAGATGCGGGGAATCAGAGGCAGGGAATTTGAGGCAGGGAATCTGAGGCAGGGAATCAGAGCCGGGGATTCTGAGGCGGGGAATAAGAGGTGGGGAATAAGAGGCGGGGAATCAGAGGCAGGGAATCTGAGCCAGGGAATCTGTCGCAGGGAATCTGAGGCAGGGAATCAGAGCCGGGAAATCTGAGGTGGGGAATCAGAGGCGGGGAATCAGAGGCGGGGAATCAGAGGTGGGGAATCAGAGGTGGGGAATCAGAGGCGGGGAATTAGAGGCAGGGAATCAGAGGCGGGGAATCAGAGGCGGGGAATCAGAGGCGGGTTATCAGTGAGGGGAAATGAGATGTGGTAAACGAGATGCAGAGAAAGAGGCACGGATATAGAGGCAGGCAAAGAGAGGCAGGGTATCAGAGGCAGGGAATCTGAGGCAGGGAATCAGAGCCGGGGAATCTGAGGCGGGGAATCAGAGGCGGGGAATCAGAGGCGGGGAATCAGAGGCGGGGAATCAGAGGCGGCGAATCAGAGGCGGGGAATCAGAAGCGGGGAATCAGATGCGGGGAGTCAGAGGCAGGGAATCTGAGGCAGGGAAACTAAGGCAGGGAATCTGAGGTGGGGAATCAGAAGCGGGGAATAAGAGGCGGGGAGTTAGAGGCGGGGAATCAGAGGTGGGGAATCAGAGGCGGGGAATCAGATGAAGGGAATAAGATGAAGGGAATCTGAGGCAGGGAATCTGAGGCAGGGAATCTGAGGCGGGGAATATGAGGCGGGGAATCTGAGGCGGGTTATCAGAGGGGGGAAATGAGATGTGGGAAACGAGATGCAGAGAAAGAGGCACAGAAATAGAGGCAGCGAAAGAGAGGCAGGGTATCAGAGGCAGGGAATCAGAGGCGGGGAATCAGAGACACGGAAAGAGAGGCGTGGAATCAGAGGTGCGGAATCAGAGCCGGCGAAACTGAGCCAGCAAATAAGAGGCAGAGCAACAGAGACGGAGAAACGTGGGTGCGGAATCGGAGGCGGGGATTCAGAGGCAGGGAATCAGATGCAGGGAATCAGCGGCAGGGAATCAGAGGCAGGGAATCTGAGGCGGGAATCAGAGGCGGGGAATCAGAGGCTGGGAATCTGAGGCAAGGAATCTGAGGCAGGAAATCTGAGGCAGTGAATCAGAGGCGGGGAATCAGAGGCGGGGAATCAGAGGCATGGAATCAGAGGCGGGTTATCAGAGGGGGCAAATGAGATGTGGGAAACAAGATGCAGAGAAAGATGCACGGAAATAGAGGCAGGGAATGAGAGGCAGGGTATCAGAGGCAGGGAATCAGAGGTGGGGAATCAGAGACACGGAAAGAGAGGCGTGGAATCAGAGGCGCGGAATCAGAGGCAGGGAATCAGAGGCAGAGAATCAGAGGCAGGGAATCAGAGGCAGAGAATCAGAGGCAGGGAATCAGAGGAGGGGAATCAGAGGCGGGGAATCAGAGGCGGGGAATCAGAGGCAGGGAATTTGAGGCAGGGAATCAGAGGAGGGGAATCAGAGGTGGGGAATCAGAGGGAGGAAAAGAGATGTGGGGAAAGAGAGGCAGAGAAAGAGGCGCGGAAATAGAGGCAGGGAAAGAGAGGCGTGGAATGAAATGTGGGGAATCAGAGGCGGGGAATCAGAGGCGTGGAATCTGAGGCGGGGAAAGAGATGTGGGGAAACTGAGGCCGGGAAAGTTGCGCGGAAAGGGAGGCGGGTAATCAGAGGCAGGGAATCAGAGACGGGGAATCAGAGTCGGGGAAACAGAGGCGGGGAAACAGAGGCGGGGAATCAGAGGAGGGGATTCAGAGGCTGGGATTCAGAGGCGGGGAATCAGAGGCGGGGAATCAGAGGCGGGGAATCAGAGGCGGGGAATGGGAGGCAGGGAATCTGAGGCAGGGAATCTGAGGCAGAGAATCAGAGCTGGAGAATCTGATGCGGGGAATCAGAGGCGGGGAATCAGATGCGAGGAATCAGAGGCGGGGAATCAGAGGCGGGGAATCAGATGCAGGGAATCAGAGGCAGGGAATTTGAGGCAGGGAATCTGAGGCAGGGAATCAGAGCCGGGGAATCAGAGGCAGGGAATCAGAGGCGGGGAATCTGAGGTGGGGAATGAGAGGCGGTGAAACAGGCGGGTAAACAGAGGCAGGTAAACATAGGTGGATAAATAGAGGCGGGGAAAGAGGCGGGCAAAACATAGTGGTTGGAACTTGTGTGTTTAAAATCAGGTACACAAAACAGATCAAACAGTGTTGTTGAAATTGAGGGAGGGAAAGACAGGCACGGAAAGAGTGGAGGGGAAAGAGTGGAGGCGAAAGAGAGGCGTAGAGACAGAGGTGGGGAATCATAGGCGGGGAATCAGAGGCGGTGAAACAGGTGGGTAAACAGAGGTGGGTAAACATAGGCGGAGAAATAGAGGCGGGGAAAGTGATGGGTGAAACATAGTGGTTGGAAATTGTGTGTTGAAAATGAGGTACACAGAACAGATCAAACAGAGTGGTTGAAATTGAGGGAGGGAAAGAGAGGCGCGGAAAAAGTGTAGGGGAAAAAGCGGAGGCGAAAGAGAGGCATACAGACAGAGGTGGGGAATCAGAGGCGGGGAATCAGAGGCGGGGAATCAGAGGCGGGCAATCAGTGGCAGGCAATCAGAGGAGGGGAATCAGAGGCGGGGAATAAGAGGCCTGGAATCAGAGGCGGGGAATCTGAGGCAGGGAATCACAGGCATGGAATCAGAGGCGGTTTATCAGAGGGGGGAAATGAGATGTGGGAAACAAGATGCAGAGAAAGATGCACGGAAATAGAGGCAGGGAATGAGAGGCAGGGTATCAGAGGCAGGGAATCAGAGGTGGGGAATCAGAGACACGGAAAGAGAGGCGTGGAATCAGAGGCGCGGAATCAGAGGCAGGGAATCAGAGGCAGGGAATCAGTGGCAGGGAATCAGAGGCAGGGAATCAGAGGCAGGGAATCAGAGGCAGAGAATCAGAGGCAGGGAATCAGAGGAGGGGAATCAGAGGCGGGGAATCAGAGGCGGGGAATCAGAGGCAGGGAATTTGAGGCAGGGAATCAGAGGAGGGGAATCAGAGGTGGGGAATCAGAGGGAGGAAAAGAGATGTGGGGAAAGAGAGGCAGAGAAAGAGGCGCGGAAATAGAGGCAGGGAAAGAGAGGCGTGGAATGAAATGTGGGGAATCAGAGGCGGGGAATCAGAGGCGTGGAATCTGAGGCGGGGAAAGAGATGTGGGGAAACTGAGGCCGGGAAAGTTGCGCGGAAAGGGAGGCGGGTAATCAGAGGCAGGGAATCAGAGACGGGGAATCAGAGTCGGGGAAACAGAGGCGGGGAAACAGAGGCGGGGAATCAGAGGAGGGGATTCAGAGGCTGGGATTCAGAGGCGGGGAATCAGAGGCGGGGAATCAGAGGCGGGGAATCAGAGGCGGGGAATGGGAGGCAGGGAATCTGAGGCAGGGAATCTGAGGCAGAGAATCAGAGCTGGAGAATCTGATGCGGGGAATCAGAGGCGGGGAATCAGAGGCATGGAATCAGAGGCGGGGAATCAGAGGCGGGGAATCATAGGCGCGGAATCAGAGGCGGGGAATCGGAGGCAGGGAATCTGAGGCAGGGAATCTGAGGCATGGAATCAGAGCCGGGGAATCTGAGGCAGGGAATCAGAGGCGAGGAATCAGAGGCGGGGATTCAGAGGCGGGGAATCAGAGGCGGGGAATCAGATGCGGGGAATCAGTGGCAGGGAATCTGAGGCAGCGAATCTGAAGCAGGGAATCTGAGCCAGGGAATCTGAGCCAGGGAATCTGAGGCAGGGAATCAGAGGTGGGGAATCAGAGGCGGGGAATCAGAGGCGAGGAATCAGAGGCGGGGAATCAGATGCAGGGAATCAGAGGCAGGGAATTTGAGGCAGGGAATCTGAGGCAGGGAATCAGAGCCGGGGAATCAGAGGCAGGGAATCAGAGGCGGGGAATCTGAGGTGGGGAATGAGAGGCGGTGAAACAGGCGGGTAAACAGAGGCAGGTAAACATAGGTGGATAAATAGAGGCGGGGAAAGAGGCGGGCAAAACATAGTGGTTGGAACTTGTGTGTTTAAAATCAGGTACACAAAACAGATCAAACAGTGTTGTTGAAATTGAGGGAGGGAAAGACAGGCACGGAAAGAGTGGAGGGGAAAGAGTGGAGGCGAAAGAGAGGCGTAGAGACAGAGGTGGGGAATCATAGGCGGGGAATCAGAGGCGGTGAAACAGGTGGGTAAACAGAGGTGGGGAATCAGAGGCGGGGAATCAGAGGTGGGGAATCAGAGGCGGGGAATAAGAGGCCTGGAATCAGAGGCGGGGAATCAGTGGCGTGGAATCAGAGGCGGGGAATCAGAGGCAGGGAATCAGAGGAGGGGATTCAGAGGTGGGGATTCAGAGGCTGGGAATCAGAGGCGGGGAATCATAGGCGCGGAATCAGAGGCGGGGAATCGGAGGCAGGGAATCTGAGGCAGGGAATCTGAGGCATGGAATCAGAGCCGGGGAATCTGAGGCAGGGAATCAGAGGCGAGGAATCAGAGGCGGGGATTCAGAGGCGGGGAATCAGAGGCAGGGAATCAGAGGCGGGAATCAGAAGCGGGGAATCAGAGGCGGGGAATCAGATGCGGGGAATCAGTGGCAGGGAATCTGAGGCAGCGAATCTGAAGCAGGGAATCTGAGCCAGGGAATCTGAGGCAGGGAATCAGAGGTGGGGAATCAGAGGCGGGGAATCAGAGGCGGGGAATCAGAGGCCGGGAATCAGACGCAGGGAATCAAATGAAGGGAATCAGATGAAGGGAATCTGAGGCAGGGAATCTGAGGCAGGGAATCTGAGGCTGGGAATCTGAGGCAGGGAATCTGAGGCGGGGAATCTGAGGCGGGGAATCTGAGTCGGGGAATCTGAGGCGGGGAATCTGAGGCAGGGAATCACAGGCATGGAATCAGAGGCGGGTTATCAGAGGGGGGAAATGAGATGTGGGAAACAAGATGCAGAGAAAGATGCACGGAAATAGAGGCAGGGAATGAGAGGCAGGGTATCAGAGGCAGGGAATCAGAGACACGGAAAGAGAGGCGTGGAATCAGAGGCCCGGGATCAGAGGCAGGGAATCAGAGGCAGGGAATCAGAGGCGGGGAATCAGAGGCGAGGAATCAGAGGCAGGGAATCGGACGCAGGGTATCTGAGGCAGGGAATCTGAGGCAGGGAATCAGAGCTGGGGAATCTGAGGCGGGGAATCAGAGGCGGGGAATCAGAGGCGTGGAATCAGAGGTGGGGAATCAGAGGCGGGGAATCAGATGCGAGGAATCAGAGGCGGGGAATCAGAGGCGGGGAATCAGATGCGGGGAATCAGAGGCAGGGAATTTGAGGCAGGGAATCTGAGGCAGGGAATCAGAGCCGGGGAATCTGAGGCGGGGAATATGAGGTGGGGAATAAGAGGCGGGGAATCAGAGGCAGGGAATCTGAGGCAGGGAATCAGAGGCAGGGAATCAGAGGCGGGGAATCAGAGGCAGGGAATCTGAGGCAGGGAATCTGAGGCAGGGAATCTGAGGCAGGGAATCAGAGGCGGGGAATCAGAGGCAGGGAATCAGAGGCGGGGAATCAGAGGCAGGGAATATGAGGCAGGGAAGCTGATGCAGGGAATCAGAGCCGGGGAATCTGAGGCAGGGCATCAGAGGCAGGGAATCAGAGGCGGGGAATCAGAGGCGGGGAATAAGAGGCGGGGAATCAGAGGCGGGGAATTCGAGGCAGGGAATCTGAGGCAGGGAATCTGAGGCAGGGAATCTGAGGCAGGGAATCAGAGGCGGGGAATCAGAGGCAGGGAATCAGAGGCGGGGAATCAGAGGCGGGGAATCAGCGGGAGGAAAAGAGATGTGGGGAAAGAGAGGCAGTGAAAGAGGCGTGGAAATAGAGGCAGGGAAAGCGAGGCGGGGAATGAAAGGTGGGGAATCAGAGGCGGGGAAACAGGCGGGTAAACAGAGGCAGGTAAACATAGGTGGATAAATAGAGGCGGGGAATGTGGCGGGCAAAACATAGTGGTTGGAACTTGTGTGTTTAAAATCAGGTACACAAAACAGATCAAACAGTGTTGTTGAAATTGAGGGAGGGAAAGACAGGCACGGAAAGAGTGGAGGGGAAAGAGTGGAGGCGAAAGAGAGGCGTAGAGACAGAGGTGGGGAATCATAGGCGGGGAATCAGAGGCGGTGAAACAGGTGGGTAAACAGAGGTGGGTAAACATAGGCGGAGAAATAGAGGCGGGGAAAGTGATGGGTGAAACATAGTGGTTGGAAATTGTGTGTTGAAAATGAGGTACACAGAACAGATCAAACAGAGTTGTTGAAATTGAGGGAGGGAAAGAGAGGCGCGGAAAAAGTGTAGGGGAAAAAGCGGAGGCGAAAGAGAAGCATACAGACAGAGGTGGGGAATCAGAGGCGGGGAATCAGAGGCGGGGAATCAGAGGCGGGCAATCAGTGGCAGGCAATCAGAGGTGGGGAATCAGAGGCGGGGAATAAGAGGCCTGGAATCAGAGGCGGGGAATCAGTGGCGTGGAATCAGAGGCGGGGAATCAGAGGCGGGGAATCAGAGGCGGGGATTCAGAGGTGGGGATTCAGAGGCCTGGAATCAGAGGCGGGGAATCAGTGGCAGGCAATCAGAGGTGGGGAATCAGAGGCGGGGAATAAGAGGCCTGGAATCAGAGGCGGGGAATCAGTGGCGTGGAATCAGAGGCGGGGAATCATAGGCGCGGAATCAGAGGCGGGGAATCGGAGGCAGGGAATCTGAGGCAGGGAATCTGAGGCATGGAATCAGAGCCGGGGAATCTGAGGCAGGGAATCAGAGGCGAGGAATCAGAGGCGGGGATTCAGAGGCGGGGAATCAGAGGCAGGGAATCAGAGGCGGGAATCAGAAGCGGGGAATCAGAGGCGGGGAATCAGATGCGGGGAATCAGTGGCAGGGAATCTGAGGCAGGGAATCTGAAGCAGGGAATCTGAGCCAGGGAATCTGAGGCAGGGAATCAGAGGTGGGGAATCAGAGGCGGGGAATCAGAGGCGGGGAATCAGAGGCCGGGAATCACACGCAGGGAATCAAATGAAGGGAATCAGATGAAGGGAATCTGAGGCAGGGAATCTGAGGCAGGGAATCTGAGGCAGGGAATCTGAGGCGGGGAATCTGAGGCGGGGAATCTGAGTCAGGGAATCTGAGGCGGGGAATCTGAGGCAGGGAATCACAGGCATGGAATCAGAGGCGGGTTATCAGAGGGGGGAAATGAGATGTGGGAAACAAGATGCAGAGAAAGATGCACGGAAATAGAGGCAGGGAATGAGAGGCAGGGTATCAGAGGCACGGAATCAGAGACACTGAAAGAGAGGCGTAGAATCAGAGGCCCGGGATCAGAGGCAGGGAATCAGAGGCAGGGAATCAGAGGCAGGGAATCAGAGGCAGGGAATCAGAGGCGGGGAATCAGAGGCAGGGAATCAGAGGCAGGGAATCAGAGGCAGGGAATCAGAGGAGGGGAATCAGAGGCGGGGAATCAGAGGCGGGGAATCAGAGGCAGGGAATCATAGGAGGGGAATCAGAGGCGGGGAATCAGTGGGAGGAAAAGAGATGTGGGGAAAGAGAGGCAGAGAAAGAGGCGTGGAAATAGGGGCAGGGAAAGAGAGGCGGGGAATGAAAGGTGGGGAATCAGAGGCGAGGAATCAGAGGCGTGGAATCTGAGGCGGGGAAAGAGAAGTGGGGAAACGGAGGCCGGGAAAGTTGCGCGGAAAGGGAGGCGTGTAATCAGAGGCAGGGAATCAGAGGCGGGGAATCAGAGGCGGGGAATCAGAGGCGGTGAAACAGGTGGGTAAACAGAGGCGGGTAAACATAGGTGGAGAAATAGAGGCGGGGAAAGTGATGGGTGAAACATAGTGGTTGGAAATTGTGTGTTGAAAATGAGGTACACAGAACAGATCAAACAGAGTTGTTGAAATTGAGGGAGGGAAAGAGAGGCGCGGAAAAAGTGTAGGGGAAAAAGCGGAGGCGAAAGAGAGGCATACAGACAGAGGTGGGGAATCAGAGGCGGGGAATCAGAGGCGGGGAATCAGAGGCGGGCAATCAGTGGCAGGCAATCAGAGGTGGGGACTCAGAGGCGGGGAATAAGAGGCCTGGAATCAGAGGTGGGGAATCAGAGGCGTGGAATCAGAGGCGGGGAATCAGAGGCGGGGAATCAGAGGCGGGGATTCAGAGGTGGGGATTCAGAGGCTGGGAATCAGAGGCGGGGAATCATAGGCGGGGAATCAGAGGCGGGGAATCGGAGGCAGGGAATCTGAGGCTGGGAATCTGAGGCATGGAATCAGAGCCGGGGAATCTGAGGCAGGGAATCAGAGGCGAGGAATCAGAGGCGGGCATTCAGAGGCGGGGAATCAGAGGCAGGGAATCAGAGGCGGGAATCAGAAACGGGGAATCAGAGGCGGGGAATCAGATGCGGGGAATCAGTGGCAGGGAATCTGAGGCAGGGAATCTGAAGCAGGGAATCTGAGCCAGGGAATCTGAGGCAGGGAATCAGAGGTGGGGAATCAGAGGCGGGGAATCAGAGGCGGGGAATCAGAGGCCGGGAATCAGACGCAGGGAATCAAATGAAGGGAATCAGATGAAGGGAATCTGAGGCTGGGAATCTGAGGCAGGGAATCTGAGGCAGGGAATCTGAGGCAGGGAATCTGAGGCGGGAAATCTGAGGCGGGGAATCTGAGTAGGGGAATCTGAAGCGGGGAATCTGAGGCAGGGAATCACAGGCATGGAATCAGAGGCGGTTTATCAGAGGGGGGAAATGAGATGTGGGAAACAAGATGCAGAGAATGATGCACGGAAATAGAGGTAGGGAATGAGAGGCAGGGTATCAGAGGCAGGGAATCAGAGGCGGGGAATCAGAGACACGGAAAGAGAGGCTTGGAATCAGAGGACCGGAATCAGAGGCAGGGAATCAGAGGCAGGGAATCAGAGGCAGGGAATCAGAGGCGGGGAATCAGAGGCGGGGAATCAGAGGCAGGGAATCAGAGGAGGGGAATAAGAGGCGGGGAATCAGAGGCGGGGAATCAGAGGCAGGGAATCAGAGGAGGGGAATAAGAGGCGGGGAATCAGAGGAGGGGAATCAGAGGCGGGGAATCAGAGGGAAGAAAAGAGATGTGGGGAAAGAGAGGCAGAGAAAGAGGCGCGGAAATAGAGGCAGGGAAAGAGAGGCGGGGAATATAAGGTGGGGAATCAGAGGCGGGGAATCAGAGGCGTGGAATCTGAGGCGGGGAAAGAGATGTGGGGAAACGGAGGCCGGGAAAGTTGCGCGGAAAGGGAGGCGGGTAATCAGATGCGGGGAATCCGAGGCGGGGAAACAGAGGCGGGGAATCAGAGGCGGGGATTCAGAGGCTGGGATTCAGATGCGGGGAATCAGAGGCAGGGTATCAGAGGCGGGGAATCAGAGGCGGGGAATCGGAGGCAGGGAATCTGAGGCAGGGAATCTGAGGCAGGGAATCAGAGCTGGGGAATCTGAGGCGGGGAATCAGAGGCGGGGAATCAGAGGCGTGGAATCAGAGGCGGGGAATCAGAGGCTGGGAATCGGATGTGAGGAATCAGAGGCGGGGAATTAGAGGCGGGGAATCAGAGGCGGGTTATCAGTGGGGGGAAATGAGATGTGGTAAACGAGATGCAGAGAAAGAGGCACGGATATAGAGGCAGGCAAAGAGAGGCAGGGTATCAGAGGCAGGGAATCAGAGGCGCGGAATCAGAGACACGGAAAGAGAGGCGTGGAATCAGAAGCGCGGAATCAGAGGCAGGGAATCAGGGGCAGGGAATCAGAGGCAAGGAATCAGAGTCAGGGAATCAGAGGCAGGGAATCAGAGGCAGGGAATCATAGGCAAGGAATCTGAGGCGGGGAATCAGAGGCGGGGAATCAGAAGCGGGGAATCAGAGGCGGGGAATCAGAGGCAGGGAATCTGATGCAGGGAGTCAGACGCAGGGAATCTGAGGCAGGGAATCTGATGCAGGGAATCAGAGCCGGGGAATCTGAGGCGGGGAATCAGAGGCGGGGAATCAGAGGCGGGCTATCAGAGACACGGAAAGAGAAGCTTGGAATCAGAGGCGCGGAATCAGAGGCAGGGAATCAGAGGCAGGGATTCATAGGCAGGGAATCTGAGGCGGGGAATCAGAGGCACGGAATCTGATGCAGGGAATCAGAGGCAGGGAATCTGAGGAAGGGAATCTGATGCAGGGAATCAGAACTGGGGAATCTGAGGTGGGGAATCAGAGGCGGGGAATCAGAGGCGGGCTATCAGAGACACGGAACGAGAAGTGTGGAATCAGAGGCGCGGAATCAGAGCCGGCGAATCTGAGCCGGGAAATAAGAGGCAGTTAAACAGAGGCGGTGAAACATTGGTGTGGAATCGGAGGCGGGATATCAGTGGCAGGGAATCAGAGGCAGAGAATCAGAGGCAGGGAATCAGAGGCAGGGAATCAGAGGCGGGGAATCTGAGGCGGGGAATCTGAGGTGGGGAATGAGAGGCGGTGAAACAGGCGGGTAAACAGAGGTGGGTAAACATAGGCAGATAAATAGAGGCGGGGAAAGAGATGGGTGAAACATAGTGGTTGGAAATAGTGCGTTGAAAATGAGGTACACAGAACAGATCAAACAGAGTTGTTGAAATTCAGGGAGGGAAAGAAAGGCGTGGAAAGAGTGGAGGGGAAAGAGCAGAGGTGAAAGAGAGGCATAGAGACAGAGTTGGGGAATCAGAGGCGGGGAATCAGAGACGGGGAATCAGAGGCGGGCAATCAGAGGTGGGAAATCAGAGACGGGGAATCTGAGGCAGGGAATCTGAGGCAGGGAATCAGAGCCGGGGAATCTGAGGCGGGGAATTAGAGGCGGGGAAAGAGATGTTTGGAAACGGAGGCCGGGAAAGTTGTGCGGAAAGGGAGGCGGGGAATCAGAGGCGGGGAATCAGAGGCAGGGAATCAGAGGCCGGGAATCAGAGGCGGGGAATTAGAGGCAGGGAATCAGATGCGGGGAATCAGAGCCGGGGAATCTGAGGCGGGGAATCAGAGGTGGGGAATCAGAGGCGGGGAATCAGAGGAGGGGAATCAGAGGCGGGTAATCAGAAGTGGGAAATCAGAGGTAGGGAATCTGAGGCAGGAAATCTGAGGCAGGGAATCAGAGCCGGGGAATCTGAGGCGGGGAATCAGAGGCGGGTCATCAGAGGCGGGGAATCAGAGGCGGGGAATCAGAGGCGGGGAATCAGAGGCGGCGAATCAGAGGCGGGGAATCAGAAGCGGGGAATCAGATGCGGGGAATCAGAGGCAGGGAATCTGAGGCAGGGAAACTAAGGCAGGGAATCTGAGGGGGGAATCAGAAGCAGGGAATCAGAGGCGGGGAGTTAGAGGCGGGGAATCAGAGGTGGGGAATCAGAGGCAGGGAATCAGATGAAGGGAATAAGATGAAGGGAATCTGAGGCAGGGAATCTGAGGCAGGGAATCTGAGGCGGGGAATATGAGGCGGGGAATCTGAGGCGGGTTATCAGAGGGGGGAAATGAGATGTGGGAAACGAGATGCAGAGAAAGAGGCACGGAAATAGAGGCAGCGAAAGAGAGGCAGGGTATCAGAGGCAGGGAATCAGAGGCGGGGAATCAGAGACACGGAAAGAGAGGCGTGGAATCAGAGGTGAGGAATCAGAGCCGGCGAAACTGAGCCAGCAAATAAGAGGCAGAGCAACAGAGACGGAGAAACGTGGGTGCGGAATCGGAGGCGGGGATTCAGAGGCAGGGAATCAGATGCAGGGAATCAGAGGCAGGGAATCAGAGGCAGGGAATCTGAGGCGGGAATCAGAGGCGGGGAATCAGAGGCGGGGAATCAGATGCGGGGAATCAGAGGCAGGGAATCTGAGGCAGGGAATCTGAAGCAGGGAATATGAGCCAGGGAATTTGAGGCAGGGAATCAGAGGTGGGGAATCTGAGGCGGGGAATCAGACGCAGGGAATCAAATGAAGGGAATCAGATGAAGGGAATCTGAGGCAGGGAATCTGAGTCGGGGAATCTGAGAGGGGGAATCTGAGTCGGGGAATCTGAGGCGGGGAATCTGAGGCAGGGAATCTGAGGCAGGGAATCTGAGTCGGGGAATCTGAGAGGGGGAATCTGAGTCGGGGAATCTGAGGCGGGGAATCTGAGGCAGGGAATCACAGGCATGGAATCAGAGGTGGTTTATCAGAGGGGGGAAATGAGATGTGGGAAACAAGATGCAGAGAAAGATGCACGGAAATAGAGGCAGGGAATGAGAGGCAGGGTATCAGAGGCAGGGAATCAGAGGCGGGGAATCAGAGACACGGAAAGAGCGGCGTGGAATCAGAGGCGCGGAATCAGAGGCAGGGAATCAGAGGCAGGGAATCAGAGGCAGGGAATCAGAGGCGGGGAATCAGAGGCAGGGAATCAGAGGCAGAGAATCAGAGGCAGGGAATAAGAGGAGGGGAATCAGAGGCGGGGAATCTGAGGCGGGGAATCAGAGGCAGGGAATTTGAGGCAGGGAATCAGAGGAGGGGAATCAGAGGTGGGGAATCAGAGGGAGGAAAAGAGATGTGGGGAAAGAGAGGCAGAGAAAGAGGCGCGGAAATAGAGGCAGGGAAAGAGAGGCGTGGAATGAAATGTGGGGAATCAGAGGCGGGGAATCAGAGGCGTGGAATCTGAGGCGGGGAAAGAGATGTGGGGAAACGGAGGCCGGGAAAGTTGCGCGGAAAGGGAGGCGGGTAATCAGAGGCAGGGAATCAGAGACGGGGAATCATAGGCGGGGAAACAGAGGCGGGGAAACAGAGGCGGGGAATCAGAGGCGGGGATTCAGAGGCTGGGATTCAGAGGCGGGGAATCAGAGGCGTGGAATCTGAGGCGGGGAAAGAGATGTGGGGAAACGGAGGCCGGGAAAGTTGCGCGGAAAGGGAGGCGGGTAATCAGATGCGGGGAATCCGAGGCGGGGAAACAGAGGCGGGGAATCAGAGGCGGGGATTCAGAGGCTGGGATTCAGATGCGGGGAATCAGAGGCGGGGTATCAGAGGCGGGGAATCAGAGGCGGGGAATCGGAGGCAGGGAATCTGAGGCAGGGAATCTGAGGCAGGGAATCAGAGCTGGGGAATCTGAGGCGGGGAATCAGAGGCGGGGAATCAGAGGCGTGGAATCAGAGGCGGGGAATCAGAGGCTGGGAATCGGATGCGAGGAATCAGAGGCGGGGAATCACAGGCGGGGAATCAGATGCGGGGAATCAGAGGCAGGGAATTTGAGGCAGGGAATCTGAGGCAGGGAATCAGAGCCGGGGAATCTGAGGCGGGGAATAAGAGGTGGGGAATAAGAGGCGGGGAATCAGAGGCAGGGAATCTGAGGCAGGGAATCTGTCGCAGGGAATCTGAGGCAGGGAATCAGAGCCGGGAAATCTGAGGTGGGGAATCAGAGGCGGGGAATCAGAGGCGGGGAATCAGAGGTGGGGAATCAGAGGTGGGGAATCAGAGGCGGGGAATTAGAGGCAGTGAATCAGAGGCGGGGAATCAGAGGCGGGGAATCAGAGGCGGGTTATCAGTGGGGGGAAATGAGATGTGGTAAACGAGATGCAGAGAAAGAGGCACGGATATAGAGGCAGGCAAAGAGAGGCAGGGTATCAGAGGCAGGGAATCAGAGGCGCGGAATCAGAGACACGGAAAGAGAGGCGTGGAATCAGAAGCGCGGAATCAGAGCCAGGGAATCAGGGGCAGCGAATCAGAGGCAGGGAATCAGAGTCAGGGAATCAGAGGCAGGGAATCAGAGGCAGGGAATCATAGGCAAGGAATCTGAGGCGGGGAATCAGAGGCGGGGAATCAGAAGCGGGGAATCAGAGGCGGGGAATCAGAGGCAGGGAATCTGATGCAGGGAGTCAGAGGCAGGGAATCTGAGGCAGGGAATCTGATACAGGGAATCAGAGCCGGGGAATCTGAGGCGGGGAATCAGAGGCGGGGAATCAGAGGTGGGCTATCAGAGACACGGAAAGAGAAGCTTGGAATCAGAGGCGCGGAATCAGAGGCAGGGAATCAGAGGCAGGGATTCATAGGCAGGGAATCTGAGGCGGGGAATCAGAGGCGGGGAATCAGAAGCGGGGAATCAGAGGCGGGGAATCAGAGGCAGGGAATCTGATGCAGGGAATCAGAGGCAGGGAATCTGAGGCAGGGAATCTGATGCAGGGAATCAGAGCCGGGGAATCTGAGGTGGGGAATCAGAGGCGGGGAATCAGAGGCGGGCTATCAGAGACACGGAACGAGAAGCGTGGAATCAGAGGCGCGGAATCAGAGCCGGCGAATCTGAGCCGGGAAATAAGAGGCAGTTAAACAGAGGCGGTGAAACATTGGTGTGGAATCGGAGGCGGGATATCAGTGGCAGGGAATCAGAGGCAGAGAATCAGAGGCAGGGAATCAGAGGCAGGGAATCAGAGGCGGGGAATCTGAGGCGGGGAATCTGAGGTGGGGAATGAGAGGCGGTGAAACAGGCGTGTAAACAGAGGTGGGTAAACATAGGCAGATAAATAGAGGCGGGGAAAGAGATGGGTGAAACATAGTGGTTGGAAATTGTGTGTTGAAAATGAGGTACACAGAACAGATCAAACAGAGTTGTTGAAATTGAGGGAGGGAAAGAAAGGCGTGGAAAGAGTGGAGGGGAAAGAGCAGAGGTGAAAGAGAGGCATAGAGACAGAGTTGGGGAATCAGAGGCGGGGAATCAGAGGCCGGGAATCAGACGCAGGGAATCAAATGAAGGGAATCAGATGAAGGGAATCTGAGGCTGGGAATCTGAGGCAGGGAATCTGAGGCAGGGAATCTGAGGCAGGGAATCTGAGGCGGGAAATCTGAGGCGGGGATTCTGAGTAGGGGAATCTGAAGCGGGGAATCTGAGGCAGGGAATCACAGGCATGGAATCAGAGGCGGGTTATCAGAGGGGGGAAATGAGATGTGGGAAACAAGATGCAGAGAATAATGCACGGAAATAGAGTTAGGGAATGAGAGGCAGGGTATCAGAGGCAGGGAATCAGAGGCGGGGAATCAGAGACACGGAAAGAGAGGCTTGGAATCAGAGGACCGGAATCAGAGGCAGGGAATCAGAGGCAGGGAATCAGAGGCAGGGAATCAGAGGCGGGGAATCAGAGGCAGGGAATAAGAGGCAGGGAATCAGAGGCAGGGAATCAGAGGAGGGGAATCAGAGGCGGGGAATCAGAGGCGGGGAATCAGAGTCAGGGAATCAGAGGCAGGGAATCAGAGGAGGGGAATCAGAGGCGGGGAATCAGAGGGAAGAAAAGAGATGTGGGGAAAGAGAGGCAGAGAAAGAGGCGCGGAAATAGAGGCAGGGAAAGAGAGGCGGGGAATATAAGGTGGGGAATCAGAGGCGGGGAATCAGAGGCGTGGAATCTGAGGCGGGGAAAGAGATGTGGGGAAACGGAGGCCGGGAAAGTTGCGCGGAAAGGGAGGCGGGTAATCAGAGGCGGGGAATCCGAGGCGGGGAAACAGAGGAGGGGAATCAGAGGCGGGGATTCAGAGACTGGGATTCAGATGCGGGGAATCAGAGGCGGGGTATCAGAGGCGGGGAATCAGAGGTGGGGAATCGGAGGCAGGGAATCTGAGGCAGGGAATCTGAGGCAGGGAATCAGAGCTGGGGAATCTGAGGCGGGGAATCAGAGGCGGGGAATCAGAGGCGTGGAATCAGAGGCGGGGATTCAGAGGCTGGGAATCGGATGTGAGGAATCAGAGGCGGGGAATCACAGGCGGGGAATCAGATGCGGGGAATCAGAGGCAGGGAATTTGAGGCAGGGAATCTGAGGCAGGGAATCAGAGCCGGGGAATCTGAGGCGGGGAATAAGAGGTGGGGAAAAAGAGGCGGGGAATCAGAGGCAGGGAATCTGAGGCAGGGAATCTGTCGCAGGGAATCTGAGGCAGGGAATCAGAGCCGGGAAATCTGACGTGGGGAATCAGAGGCGGGGAATCAGAGGCGGGGAATCAGAGGTGGGGAATCAGAGGTGGAGAATCAGAGGCGGGGAATTAGATGCAGGGAATCAGAGGCGGGGAATTAGAGGCGGGGAATCAGAGGCGGGTTATCAGTGGGGGGAAATGAGATGTGGTAAACGAGATGCAGAGAAAGAGGCACGGATATAGAGGCAGGCAAAGAGAGGCAGGGTATCAGAGGCAGGGAATCAGAGGCGCGGAATCAGAGACACGGAAAGAGAGGCGTGGAATCAGAAGCGCGGAATCAGAGGCAGTGAATCAGGGGCAGGGAATCAGAGGCAAGGAATCAGAGTCAGGGAATCAGAGGCAGGGAATCAGAGGCAGGGAATCATAGGCAAGGAATCTGAGGCGGGGAATCTGATGCAGGGAATCAGAGCCGGGGAATCTGAGGCGGGGAATCAGAGGCGGGGAATCAGAGGCGGGCTATCAGAGACACGGAAAGAGAAGCTTGGAATCAGAGGCGCGGAATCAGAGGCAGAGAATCAGAGGCAGGGATTCATAGGCAGGGAATCAGAGGCCGGGAATCAGAGGCGGGGAATTAGAGGCAGGGAATCAGATGCGGGGAATCAGAGCCGGGGAATCTGAGGCGGGGAATCAGAGGTGGGGAATCAGAGGCGGGGAATCAGAGGAGGGGAATCAGAGGCGGGTAATCAGAAGTGGGAAATCAGAGGTAGGGAATCTGAGGCAGGAAATCTGAGGCAGGGAATCAGAGCCGGGGAATCTGAGGCGGGGAATCAGAGGCGGGTCATCAGAGGCGGGGAATCAGAGGCGGGGAATCAGAGGCGGGGAATCAGAAGCGGGGAATCAGAGGCGGGGAATCAGAGGCAGGGAATCTGATGCAGGGAATCAGAGGCAGGGAATCTGAGGCAGGGAATCTGATGCAGGGAATCAGAGCCGGGGAATCTGAGGTGGGGAATCAGAGGCGGGTAATCAGAGGCGGGCTATCAGAGACACGGAACGAGAAGCGTGGAATCAGAGGCGCGGAATCAGAGCCGGCGAATCTGAGCCGGGAAATAAGAGGCAGTTAAACAGAGGCGGTGAAACATTGGTGTGGAATCGGAGGCGGGATATCAGTGGCAGGGAATCAGAGGCAGAGAATCAGAGGCAGGGAATCAGAGGCAGGGAATCAGAGGCGGGGAATCTGAGGCGGGGAATCTGAGGTGGGGAATGAGAGGCGGTGAAACAGGCGGGTAAACAGAGGTGGGTAAACATAGGCAGATAAATAGAGGCGGGGAAAGAGATGGGTGAAACATAGTGGTTGGAAATTGTGCGTTGAAAATGACGTACACAGAACAGATCAAACAGAGTTGTTGAAATTGAGGGAGGGAAAGAAAGGCATGGAAAGAGTGGAGGGGAAAGAGCAGAGGTGAAAGAGAGGCATAGAGACAGAGTTGGGGAATCAGAGGCGGGGAATCAGAGACGGGGAATCAGAGGCGGGAAATCAGAGACGGGGAATCTGAGGCAGGGAATCTGAGGCAGGGAATCAGAGCCGGGGAATCTGAGGCGGGGAATTAGAGGCGGGGAAAGAGATGTTTGGAAACGGAGGCAGGGAAAGTTGTGCGGAAAGGGAGGCGGGGAATCAGAGGCGGGGAATCAGAGGCAGGGAATCAGAGGCCGGGAATCAGAGGCGGGGAATTAGAGGCAGGGAATCAGATGCGGGGAATCAGAGCCGGGGAATCTGAGGCGGGGAATCAGAGGTGGGGAATCAGAGGCGGGGAATCAGAGGAGGGGAATCAGAGGCGGGTAATCAGAAGTGGGAAATCAGAGGTAGGGAATCTGAGGCAGGAAATCTGAGGCAGGGAATCAGAGCCGGGGAATCTGAGGCGGGGAATCAGAGGCGGGTCATCAGAGGCGGGGAATCAGAGGCGGGGAATCAGAGGCGGGGAATCAGAGGCGGCGAATCAGAGGCGGGGAATCAGAAGCGGGGAATCAGATGCGGGGAATCAGAGGCGGGGAGTTAGAGGCGGGGAATCAGAGGCGGGGAATCAGAGGCAGGGAATCAGATGAAGGGAATAAGATGAAGGGAATCTGAGGCAGGGAATCTGAGGCGGGGAATATGAGGCGGGGAATCTGAGGTGGGTTATCAGAGGAGGGAAATGAGATGTGGGAAACGAGATGCAGAGAAAGAGGCACGGAAATAGAGGCAGCGAAAGAGAGGCAGGGTATCAGAGGCAGGGAATCAGAGGCGGGGAATCAGAGACACGGAAAGAGAGGCGTGGAATCAGAGGTGCGGAATCAGAGCCGGCGAAACTGAGCCAGCAAATAAGAGGCAGAGCAACAGAGATGGAGAAACGTGGGTGCGGAATCGGAGGCGGGGATTCAGAGGCGGGGAATCAGAGGCGGGGAATCAGAGGCGGGGAATCAGAGGCGGGGAATCAGAGGCGGGGAATCAGAGGCGGGGAATCAGAGGCGGGGAATCAGAGGAGGGGAATCAGAGGCGGGGAATCAGTGGGAGGAAAAGAGATGTGGGGAAAGAGAGGCAGAGAAAGAGGCGCGGAAATAGGGGCAGGGAAAGAGAGGCGGGGAATGAAAGGTGGGGAATCAGAGGCGAGGAATCAGAGGCGTGGAATCTGAGGCGGGGAAAGAGAAGTGGGGAAACGGAGGCCGGGAAAGTTGCGCGGAAAGGGAGGCGGGTAATAAGAGGCAGGGAATCAGAGGCGGGGAATCAGAGGCGGGGAATCCGAGGCGGGCAAACAGAGCCGGGGAATCAGAGGCGGGGATTCAGAGGCTGGGATTCAGAGGCGGGGAATCGGACGCAGGGAATCTGAGGCAGCGAATCTGAAGCAGGGAATCTGAGCCAGGGAATCTGAGGCAGGGAATCAGAGGTGGGGAATCAGAGGCGGGGAATCAGAGGCGGGGAATCAGAGGCCGGGAATCAGACGCAGGGAATCAAATGAAGGGAATCAGATGAATGGAATCTGAGGCAGGGAATCTGAGGCAGGGAATCTGAGGCAGGGAATCTGAGGCAGGGAATCTGAGGCGGGGAATCTGAGGTGGGGAATCTGAGTCGGGGAATCTGAGGCAGGGAATCTGAGGCAGGGAATCACAGGCATGGAATCAGAGGCGGGTTATCAGAGGGGGGAAATGAGATGTGGGAAACAAGATGCAGAGAAAGATGCACGGAAATAGAGGCAGGGAATGAGAGGCAGGGTATCAGAGGCAGGGAATCAGAGACACGGAAAGAGAGGCGTGGAATCAGAGGCCCGGGATCAGAGGCAGGGAATCAGAGGCAGGGAATCAGAGGCAGGGAATCAGAGGCGGGGAATTAGAGGCAGGGAATCAGAGGCAGGGAATCAGAGGCAGGGAATCAGAGGAGGGGAATCAAAGGCGGGGAATCAGAGGCGGGGAATCAGAGGCGGGGAATCAGAGGCGGGGAATCAGAGGCGGGGAATCAGAGAAGGGGAATCAGAGGCGGGGAATCAGTGGGAGGAAAAGAGATGTGGGGAAATAGAGGCAGAGAAAGAGGCGCGGAAATAGGGGCAGGGAAAGAGAGGCGGGGAATGAAAGGTGGGGAATCAGAGGCGAGGAATCAGAGGCGTGGAATCTGAGGCGGGGAAAGAGAAGTGGGGAAACGGAGGCCGGGAAAGTTGCGCGGAAAGGGAGGCGGGTAATCAGAGGCAGGGAATCAGAGGCGGGGAATCAGAGGCGGGGAATCCGAGGCGGGGAAACAGAGGCGGGGAATCAGAGGCGGGGAATCAGAGGCTGGGATTCAGAGGCGGGGAATCGGACGCAGGGAATCTGAGGCAGGGAATCTGAGGCAGGGAATCAGAGCTGGGGAATCTGAGGCGGGGAATCAGAGGTGGGGAATCAGAGGCGTGGAATCAGAGGTGGGGTATCAGAGGCGGGGATTCAGAGGTGGGGATTCAGAGGCTGGGAATCAGAGGCGGGGAATCATAGGCGGGGAATCAGAGGCGGGGAATCGGAGGCAGGGAATCTGAGGCAGGGAATCTGAGGCATGGAATCAGAGCCGGGGAATCTGAGGCAGGGAATCAGAGGCGAGAAATCAGAGGCGGGGATTCAGAGGCGGGGAATCAAAGGCAGGGAATCAGAGGCGGGAATCAGAAGCAGGGAATCAGAGGCGGGGAATCAGATGCGGGGAATCAGTGGCAGGGAATCTGAGGCAGGGAATCTGAAGCAGGGAATCTGAGCCAAGGAATCTGAGGCAGGGAATCAGAGGTGGGGAATCAGAGGCGGGGAATCAGAGGCGGGGAATCAGAGGCCGGGAATCAGACGCAGTGAATCAAATGAAGGGAATCAGATGAAGGGAATCTGAGGCTGGGAATCTGAGGCAGGGAATCTGAGGCAGGGAATCTGAGGCAGGGAATCTGAGGCGGGAAATCTGAGGCGGGGAATCTGAGTAGGGGAATCTGAAGCGGGGAATCTGAGGCAGGGAATCACAGGCATGGAATCAGAGGCGGGTTATCAGAGGGGGGAAATGAGATGTGGGAAACAAGATGCAGAGAATGATGCACGGAAATAGAGGTAGGGAATGAGAGGCAGGGTATCAGAGGCAGGGAATCAGAGGCGGGGAATCAGAGACACGGAAAGAGAGGCTTGGAATCAGAGGACCGGAATCAGAGGCAGGGAATCAGAGGCAGGGAATCAGAGGCAGGGAATCAGAGGCGGGGAATCAGAGGCAGGGAATCAGAGGCAGGGAATCAGAGGAGGGGAATCAGAGGCGGGGAATCAGAGGGAAGAAAAGAGATGTGGGGAAAGAGAGGCAGAGGAAGAGGCGCGGAAATAGAGGCAGGGAAAGAGAGGCGGGGAATGAAAGGTGGGGAATCAGAGGCGGGGAATCAGAGGCGTGGAATCTGAGGCGGGGAAAGAGATGTGGGGAAACGGAGGCCGGGAAAGTTGCGCGGAAAGGGAGGCGGGTAATCAGAGGCGGGGAATCCGAGGCGTGGAAACAGAGGCGGGGAATCAGAGGCGGGGATTCAGAGGCTGGGATTCAGATGCGGGGAATCAGAGGTGGGGTATCAGAGGCGGGGAATCAGAGGCGGGGAATCGGAGGCAGGGAATCTGAGGCAGGGAATCTGAGGCATGGAATCAGAGCCGAGGAATCTGAGGCAGGGAATCAGAGGCGGGGATTCAGAGGCGGGGAATCAGAGGCAGGGAATCAGAGGCGGGAATCAGAAGCGGGGAATCAGAGGCGGGCAATCAGATGCGGGGAATCAGTGGCAGGGAATCTGAGGCAGCGAATCTGAAGCAGGGAATCTGAGCCAGGGAATCTGAGGCAGGGAATCAGAGGTGGGGAATCAGAGGCGGGGAATCAGAGACCGGGAATCAGACGCAGGGAATCAAATGAAGGGAATCAGATGAAGGGAATCTGAGGCAGGGAATCTGAGGCAGGGAATCTGAGGCAGGGAATCTGAGGCGGGGAATCTGAGGCGGGGAATCTGAGTCGGGGAATCTGAGGCGGGGAATCTGAGGCAGGGAATCACATGCATGGAATCAGAGGCGGGTTATCAGAGGGGGGAAATGAGATGTGGGAAACAAGATGCAGAGAAAGATGCACGGAAATAGAGGCAGGGAATGAGAGGCAGGGTATCAGAGGCAGGGAATCAGAGACACGGAAAGAGAGGCGTGGAATCAGAGGCCCGGGATCAGAGGCAGGGAATCAGAGGCAGGGAATCAGAGGCAGGGAGTCAGAGGCGGGGAATCAGAGGCAGGGAATCTGATGCAGGGAGTCAGAGGCAGGGAATCTGAGGCAGGGAATCTGATGCAGGGAATCAGAGCCGGGGAATGTGAGGCGGGGAATCAGAGGCGGGGAATCAGAGGTGGGCTATCAGAGACACGGAAAGAGAAGCTTGGAATCAGAGGCGCGGAATCAGAGGCAGGGAATCAGAGGCAGGGATTCATAGGCAGGGAATCTGAGGCGGGGAATCAGAGGCGGGGAATCAGAAGCGGGGAATCAGAGGCGGGGAATCAGAGGCAGGGAATCTGATGCAGGGAATCAGAGGCAGGGAATCTGAGGCAGGGAATCTGATGCAGGGAATCAGAGCCGGGGAATCTGAGGTGGGGAATCAGAGGCGGGGAATCAGAGGCGGGCTATCAGAGACACGGAACGAGAAGCGTGGAATCAGAGGCGCGGAATCAGAGCCGGCGAATCTGAGCCGGGAAATAAGAGGCAGTTAAACAGAGGCGGTGAAACATTGGTGTGGAATCGGAGGCGGGATATCAGTGGCAGGGAATCAGAGGCAGAGAATCAGAGGCGGGGATTCAGAGGCGGGGAATCAGAGGCAGGGAATCAGAGGCGGGAATCAGAAGCGGGGAATCAGAGGCGGTCAATCAGATGCGGGGAATCAGTGGCAGGGAATCTGAGGCAGCGAATCTGAAGCAGGGAATCTGAGCCAGGGAATCTGAGGCAGGGAATCTGAGGCAGGGAATCTGAAGCAGGGAATCTGAGCCAAGGAATCTGAGGCAGGGAATCAGAGGTGGGGAATCAGAGGCGGGGAATCAGAGGCGGGGAATCAGAGGCCGGGAATCAGACGCAGTGAATCAAATGAAGGGAATCAGATGAAGGGAATCTGAGGCTGGGAATCTGAGGCAGGGAATCTGAGGCAGGGAATCTGAGGCGGGGAATCTGAGGCGGGGAATCTGAGTCGGGGAATCTGAGGCGGGGAATCTGAGGCAGGGAATCACATGCATGGAATCAGAGGCGGGTTATCAGAGGGGGGAAATGAGATGTGGGAAACAAGATGCAGAGAAAGATGCACGAAAATAGAGGCAGGGAATGAGAGGCAGGGTATCAGAGGCAGGGAATCAGAGACACGGAAAGAGAGGCGTGGAATCAGAGGCCCGGGATCAGAGGCAGGGAATCAGAGGCAGGGAATCAGAGGCAGGGAGTCAGAGGCGGGGAATCAGAGGCAGGGAATCAGAGGCAGGGAATCAGAGGCAGGGAATCAGAGGAGGGGAATCAAAGGCGGGGAATCAGAGGTGGGGAATCAGAGGCGGGGAATCAGAGGCGGGGAATCAGAGGCGGGGAATCAGAGGAGGGGAATCAGAGGCGGGGAATCAGTGGGAGGAAAAGAGATGTGGGGAAAGAGAGGCAGAGAAAGAGGTGCGGAAATAGGGGCAGGGAAAGAGAGGCGGGGAATGAAAGGTGGGGAATCAGAGGCGAGGAATCAGAGGCGTGGTATCTGAGGCGGGGAAAGAGAAGTGGGGAAATGGAGGCCGGGAAAGTTGCGCGGAAAGGGAGGCGGGTAATCAGAGGCAGGGAATCAGACGCGGGGAATCAGAGGCGGGGAATCCGAGGCGGGGAAACAGAGGCGGGGAATCAGAGGCGGGGATTCAGAGACTGGGATTCAGAGGCGGGGAATCGGACGCAGGGAATCTGAGGCAGCGAATCTGAAGCAGGGAATCTGAGCCAGGGAATCTGAGGCAGGGAATCAGAGGTGGGGAATCAGAGGCGGGGAATCAGAGGCGGGGAATCAGAGGCCGGGAATCAGACGCAGGGAATCAAATGAAGGGAATCAGATGAAGGGAATCTGAGGCAGGGAATCTGAGGCAGGGAATCTGAGGCAGGGAATCTGAGGCAGGGAATCTGAGGCGGGGAATCTGAGGTGGGGAATCTGAGTCGGGGAATCTGAGGCGGGGAATCTGAGGCAGGGAATCACAGGCATGGAATCAGAGGCGGGTTATCAGAGGGGGGAAATGAGATGTGGGAAACAAGATGCAGAGAAAGATGCACGGAAATAGAGGCAGGGAATGAGAGGCAGGGTATCAGAGGCAGGGAATGAGAGACACGGAAAGTAAGGCGTGGAATCAGAGGCCCGGGATCAGAGGCAGGGAATCAGCGGCAGGGAATCAGAGGCAGGGAATCAGAGGCGGGGAATCAGAGGCAGGGAATCAGAGGCAGGGAATCAGAGGCAGGGAATCAGAGGAGGGGAATCAAAGGCGGGGAATCAGAGGCGGGGAATCAGAGGAGGGGAATCAGAGGCGGGGAATCAGTGGGAGGAAAAGAGATGTGGGGAAAGAGAGGCAGAGAAAGAGGCGCGGAAATAGGGGCAGGGAAAGAGAGGCGGGGAATGAAAGGTGGGGAATCAGAGGCGAGGAATCAGAGGCGTGGAATCTGAGGCGGGGAAAGAGAAGTGGGGAAACGGAGGCCGGTAAAGTAGCGCGGAAAGTGAGGCGGGTAATCAGAGGCAGGGAATCAGAGGCGGGGAATCAGAGGCGGGGAATCCGAGGCGGGGAAACAGAGGCGGGGAATCAGAGGCGGGGATTCAGAGGCTGGGATTCAGAGGCGGGGAATCTGACGCAGGGAATCTGAGGCAGGGAATCAGAGGCGGGGAATCAGATGCGAGGAATCAGAGGCGGGGAATCAGAGGCGGGGAATCAGATGCGGGGAATCAGAGGCAGGGAATTTGAGGCAGGGAATCTGAGGCAGGGCATCAGAGCCGGGGAATCTGAGGCGGGGAATATGAGGTGGGGAATAAGAGGCGGGGAATCAGAGGCAGGGAATCTGAGGCAGGGAATCAGAGGCAGGGAATCAGAGGCGGGGAATCAGAGGCAGGGAATCTGAGGCAGGGAATCTGAGGCAGGGAATCTGAGGCAGGGAATCAGAGGCGGGGAATCAGAGGCAGGGAATCAGAGGTGGGGAATCAGAGGCAGGGAATATGAGGCAGGGAAGCTGATGCAGGGAATCAGAGCCGGGGAATCTGAGGCAGGGCATCAGAGGCGGGGAATCAGAGGCGGGGAATCAGAGGCGGGGAATAAGAGGCGGGGAATCAGAGGCGGGGAATCAGAGGCAGGGAATCTGAGGCAGGGAATCTGAGGCAGGGAATCTGAGGCAGGGAATCAGAGGCGGGGAATCAGAGGCAGGGAATCAGAAGCGGGGAATCAGAGGCGGGGAATCAGCGGGAGGAAAAGAGATGTGGGGAAAGAGAGGCAGTGAAAGAGGCACGGAAATAGAGGCAGGGAAAGCGGGGCGGGGAATGAAAGGTGGGGAATCAGAGGCGGGGAAACAGGCGGGTAAACAGAGGCAGGTAAACATAGGTGGATAAATAGAGGCGGTGAAAGAGGCGTGCAAAACATAGTGGTTGGAACTTGTGTGTTTAAAATCAGGTACACAAAACAGATCAAACAGTGTTGTTGAAATTGAGGGAGGGAAAGACAGGCACGGAAAGAGTGGAGGGGAAAGAGTGGAGGCGAAAGAGAGGCATAGAGACAGAGGTGGGGAATCATAGGCGGGGAATCAGAGGCGGTGAAACATGTGGGTAAACAGAGGTGGGTAAACATAGGCGGAGAAATAGAGGCGGGGAAAGTGATGGGTGAAACATAGTGGTTGGAGATTTTGTGTTGAAAATGAGTTACACAGAACAGATCAAACAGAGTTGTTGAAATTGAGGGAGGGAAAGAGAGGCGCGGAAAAAGTGTAGGGGAAAAAGCGGAGGCGAAAGAGAGGCATACAGACAGAGGTGGGGAATCAGAGGCGGGGTATCAGAGGCGGGGAATCAGAGGCGGGCAATCAGTGGCAGGCAATCAGAGGTGGGGAATCAGAGGCGGGGAATAAGAGGCCTGGAATCAGAGGCGGGGAATCAGAGGCGTGGAATCAGAGGCGGGGAATCAGAGGCGGTGATTCAGAGGTGGGGATTCAGAGGCTGGGAATCAGAGGCGGGGAATCATAGGCGGGGAATCGGAGGCGGGGAATCGGAGGCAGGGAATCTGAGGCAGGGAATCTGAGGCATGGAATCAGAGCCGGGGAATCTGAGGCAGGGAATCAGAGGCGAGAAATCAGAGGCGGGGATTCAGAGGCGGGGAATCAGAGGCAGGGAATCAGAGGCGGGAATCAGAAGCGGGGAATCAGAGGCGGGGAATCAGATGCGGGGAATCAGTGGCAGGGAATCTGAGGCAGGGAATCTGAAGCAGGGAATCTGAGCCAGGGAATCTGAGGCAGGGAATCAGAGGTGGGGAATCAGAGGCGGGGAATCAGAGGCCGGGAATCAGACGCAGGGAATCAAATGAAGGGAATCAGATGAAGGGAATCTGAGGCTGGGAATCTGAGGCAGGGAATCTGAGGCAGGGAATCTGAGGCGGGAAATCTGAGTAGGGGAATCTGAAGCAGGGAATCTGAGGCAGGGAATCACAGGCATGGAATCAGAGGCGGGTTATCAGAGGGGGGAAATGAGATGTGGGAAACAAGATGCAGAGAATGATGCACGGAAATAGAGGTAGGGAATGAGAGGCAGGGTATCAGAGGCAGGGAATCAGAGGCGGGGAATCAGAGGCAGGGAATAAGAGGCAAGGAATCAGAGGCAGGGAATGAGAGGAGTGGAATCAGAGGTGGGGAATCAGAGGCGGGGAATCAGAGGCGGGGAATCAGAGGCAGGGAATCAGAGGCAGGGAATCAGAGGAGGGAAATCAGAGGCGGGGAATCAGAGGGAAGAAAAGAGATGTGGGGAAAGAGAGGCAGAGAAAGAGGCGCGGAAATAGAGGCAGGGAAAGAGAGGCGGGGAATGAAAGGTGGGGAATCAGAGGCGGGGATTCAGAGGCTGGGATTCAGATGCGGGGAATCAGAGGCGGGGTATCAGAGGCGGAGAATCAGAGGCGGGGAATCGGAGGCAGGGAATCTGAGGCAGGGAATCTGAGGCAGGGAATCAGAGCTGGGGAATCTGAGGCGGGGAATCAGAGGCTGGGAATCAGATGCGAGGAATCAGAGGCGGGGAATCACAGGCGGGGAATCAGATGCGGGGAATCAGAGGCAGGGAATTTGATGCAGGGAATCTGAGGCAGGGAATCAGAGCCGGGGAATCTGAGGCGGGGAATAAGAGGTGGGGAATAAGAGGCGGGGAATCAGAGGCAGGGAATCTGAGGCAGGGAATCTGTCGCAGGGAATCTGAGGCAGGGAATCAGAGCCGGGAAATCTGAGGTGGGGAATCAGAGGCGGGGAATCAGAGGCGGGGAATCAGAGGTGGGGAATCAGAGGTGGGGAATCAGAGGCGGGGAATTAGAGGCAGGGAATCAGAGGCGGGGAATCAGAGGCGGGGAATCAGAGGCGGGTTATCAGTGTGGGGAAATGAGATGTGGTAAACGAGATGCAGAGAAAGAGGCACGGATATAGAGGCAGGCAAAGAGAGGCTGGGTATCAGAGGCAGGGAATCAGAGGCGCGGAATCAGAGACACGGAAAGAGAGGCGTGGAATCAGAAGAGCGGAATCAGAGGCAGGGAATCAGGGGCAGGGAATCAGAGGCAGGGAATCAGAGTCAGGGAATCAGAGGCAGGGAATCAGAGGCGGGGAATCATAGGCAAGGAATCTGAGGCGGTGAATCAGAGGCGGGGAATCAGAAGCGGGGAATCAGAGGCGGGGAATCAGAGGCAGGGAATCTGATGCAGGGAGTCAGAGGCAGGGAATCTGAGGCAGGGAATCTGATGCAGGGAATCAAAGGCGTGGAATCTGAGGCGGGAAAAGAGAAGTGGGGAAACGGAGGCCGGGAATGTTGCGCGGAAAGGGAGGCGGGTAATCAGAGGTGGGGAATCCGAGGCGGGGAAACAGAGGCGGGGAATCAGAGGCGTGGATTCAGAGGCTGGGATTCAGAGGCGGGGAATCGGACGCAGGGAATCTGAGGCAGGGAATCTGAGGCAGGGAATCAGAGCTGGGGAATCTGAGGCGGGGAATCAGAGGCGGGGAATCAGAGGCGTGGAATCAGAGGTGGGGAATCAGAGGCGGGGAATCAGATGCGAGGAATCAGAGGCGGGGAATCAGAGGCGGGGAATCAGATGCGGGGAATCAGAGGCAGGGAATTTGAGGCAGGGAATCTGAGGCAGGGAATCAGAGCTGGGGAATCTGAGGCGGGGAATATGAGGTGGGGAATAAGAGGCGGGGAATCAGAGGCAGGGAATCTGAGGCAGGGAATCAGAGGCAGGGAATCAGAGGCGGGGAATCAGAGGCAGGAAATCTGAGGCAGGGAATCTGAGGCAGGGAATCTGAGGCAGGGAATCAGAGGCGGGGAATCAGAGGCAGGGAATCAGAGGCGGGGAATCAGAGGCAGGGAATATGAGGCAGGGAATCTGAAGCAGGGAATATGAGCCAGGGAATTTGAGGCAGGGAATCAGAGGTGGGGAATCAGAGGCGGGGAATCAGAGGCGGGGAATCTGAGGCGGGGAATCAGACGCAGGGAATCAAATGAAGTGAATCAGATGAAGGGAATCTGAGGCAGGGAATCTGAGGCAGGGAATCTGAGGCAGGGAATCTGAGGCAGGGAATCTGAGGCGGGGAATCAGAGGCAGAGAATCTGAGGCAGGGAATCAGAGGCAGGGAATCAGAGGCGGGGAATCAGAGGCAGGGATTCAGAGGCAGGGAATCTGAGGCAGGGAATCTGAGGCAGGGAATCAGAGGCGGGGAATCAGAGGCAGGGAATCAGAAGCGGGGAATCAGAGGCGGGGAATCAGCGGGAGGAAAAGAGATGTGGGGAAAGAGAGGCAGTGAAAGAGGCACGGAAATAGAGGCAGGGAAAGCGGGGCGGGGAATGAAAGGTGGGGAATCAGAGGCGGGGAAACAGGCGGGTAAACAGAGGCAGGTAAACATAGGTGGATAAATAGAGGCGGTGAAAGAGGCGTGCAAAACATAGTGGTTGGAACTTGTGTGTTTAAAATCAGGTACACAAAACAGATCAAACAGTGTTGTTGAAATTGAGGGAGGGAAAGACAGGCACGGAAAGAGTGGAGGGGAAAGAGTGGAGGCGAAAGAGAGGCATAGAGACAGAGGTGGGGAATCATAGGCGGGGAATCAGAGGCGGTGAAACATGTGGGTAAACAGAGGTGGGTAAACATAGGCGGAGAAATAGAGGCGGGGAAAGTGATGGGTGAAACATAGTGGTTGGAGATTTTGTGTTGAAAATGAGTTACACAGAACAGATCAAACAGAGTTGTTGAAATTGAGGGAGGGAAAGAGAGGCGCGGAAAAAGTGTAGGGGAAAAAGCGGAGGCGAAAGAGAGGCATACAGACAGAGGTGGGGAATCAGAGGCGGGGTATCAGAGGCGGGGAATCAGAGGCGGGCAATCAGTGGCAGGCAATCAGAGGTGGGGAATCAGAGGCGGGGAATAAGAGGCCTGGAATCAGAGGCGGGGAATCAGAGGCGTGGAATCAGAGGCGGGGAATCAGAGGCGGTGATTCAGAGGTGGGGATTCAGAGGCTGGGAATCAGAGGCGGGGAATCATAGGCGGGGAATCGGAGGCGGGGAATCGGAGGCAGGGAATCTGAGGCAGGGAATCTGAGGCATGGAATCAGAGCCGGGGAATCTGAGGCAGGGAATCAGAGGCGAGAAATCAGAGGCGGGGATTCAGAGGCGGGGAATCAGAGGCAGGGAATCAGAGGCGGGAATCAGAAGCGGGGAATCAGAGGCGGGGAATCAGATGCGGGGAATCAGTGGCAGGGAATCTGAGGCAGGGAATCTGAAGCAGGGAATCTGAGCCAGGGAATCTGAGGCAGGGAATCAGAGGTGGGGAATCAGAGGCGGGGAATCAGAGGCCGGGAATCAGACGCAGGGAATCAAATGAAGGGAATCAGATGAAGGGAATCTGAGGCTGGGAATCTGAGGCAGGGAATCTGAGGCAGGGAATCTGAGGCGGGAAATCTGAGTAGGGGAATCTGAAGCAGGGAATCTGAGGCAGGGAATCACAGGCATGGAATCAGAGGCGGGTTATCAGAGGGGGGAAATGAGATGTGGGAAACAAGATGCAGAGAATGATGCACGGAAATAGAGGTAGGGAATGAGAGGCAGGGTATCAGAGGCAGGGAATCAGAGGCGGGGAATCAGAGGCAGGGAATAAGAGGCAAGGAATCAGAGGCAGGGAATGAGAGGAGTGGAATCAGAGGTGGGGAATCAGAGGCGGGGAATCAGAGGCGGGGAATCAGAGGCAGGGAATCAGAGGCAGGGAATCAGAGGAGGGAAATCAGAGGCGGGGAATCAGAGGGAAGAAAAGAGATGTGGGGAAAGAGAGGCAGAGAAAGAGGCGCGGAAATAGAGGCAGGGAAAGAGAGGCGGGGAATGAAAGGTGGGGAATCAGAGGCGGGGATTCAGAGGCTGGGATTCAGATGCGGGGAATCAGAGGCGGGGTATCAGAGGCGGAGAATCAGAGGCGGGGAATCGGAGGCAGGGAATCTGAGGCAGGGAATCTGAGGCAGGGAATCAGAGCTGGGGAATCTGAGGCGGGGAATCAGAGGCTGGGAATCAGATGCGAGGAATCAGAGGCGGGGAATCACAGGCGGGGAATCAGATGCGGGGAATCAGAGGCAGGGAATTTGAGGCAGGGAATCTGAGGCAGGGAATCAGAGCCGGGGAATCTGAGGCGGGGAATAAGAGGTGGGGAATAAGAGGCGGGGAATCAGAGGCAGGGAATCTGAGGCAGGGAATCTGTCGCAGGGAATCTGAGGCAGGGAATCAGAGCCGGGAAATCTGAGGTGGGGAATCAGAGGCGGGGAATCAGAGGCGGGGAATCAGAGGTGGGGAATCAGAGGTGGGGAATCAGAGGCGGGGAATTAGAGGCAGGGAATCAGAGGCGGGGAATCAGAGGCGGGGAATCAGAGGCGGGTTATCAGTGTGGGGAAATGAGATGTGGTAAACGAGATGCAGAGAAAGAGGCACGGATATAGAGGCAGGCAAAGAGAGGCTGGGTATCAGAGGCAGGGAATCAGAGGCGCGGAATCAGAGACACGGAAAGAGAGGCGTGGAATCAGAAGAGCGGAATCAGAGGCAGGGAATCAGGGGCAGGGAATCAGAGGCAGGGAATCAGAGTCAGGGAATCAGAGGCAGGGAATCAGAGGCGGGGAATCATAGGCAAGGAATCTGAGGCGGTGAATCAGAGGCGGGGAATCAGAAGCGGGGAATCAGAGGCGGGGAATCAGAGGCAGGGAATCTGATGCAGGGAGTCAGAGGCAGGGAATCTGAGGCAGGGAATCTGATGCAGGGAATCAAAGGCGTGGAATCTGAGGCGGGAAAAGAGAAGTGGGGAAACGGAGGCCGGGAATGTTGCGCGGAAAGGGAGGCGGGTAATCAGAGGTGGGGAATCCGAGGCGGGGAAACAGAGGCGGGGAATCAGAGGCGTGGATTCAGAGGCTGGGATTCAGAGGCGGGGAATCGGACGCAGGGAATCTGAGGCAGGGAATCTGAGGCAGGGAATCAGAGCTGGGGAATCTGAGGCGGGGAATCAGAGGCGGGGAATCAGAGGCGTGGAATCAGAGGTGGGGAATCAGAGGCGGGGAATCAGATGCGAGGAATCAGAGGCGGGGAATCAGAGGCGGGGAATCAGATGCGGGGAATCAGAGGCAGGGAATTTGAGGCAGGGAATCTGAGGCAGGGAATCAGAGCTGGGGAATCTGAGGCGGGGAATATGAGGTGGGGAATAAGAGGCGGGGAATCAGAGGCAGGGAATCTGAGGCAGGGAATCAGAGGCAGGGAATCAGAGGCGGGGAATCAGAGGCAGGGAATCTGAGGCAGGGAATCTGAGGCAGGGAATCTGAGGCAGGGAATCAGAGGCGGGGAATCAGAGGCAGGGAATCAGAGGCGGGGAATCAGAGGCAGGGAATATGAGGCAGGGAATCTGAAGCAGGGAATATGAGCCAGGGAATTTGAGGCAGGGAATCAGAGGTGGGGAATCAGAGGCGGGGAATCAGAGGCGGGGAATCTGAGGCGGGGAATCAGACGCAGGGAATCAAATGAAGTGAATCAGATGAAGGGAATCTGAGGCAGGGAATCTGAGGCAGGGAATCTGAGGCAGGGAATCTGAGGCAGGGAATCTGAGGCGGGGAATCAGAGGCAGAGAATCAGAGGCAGGGAATCAGAGGAGGGGAATAAGAGGCGGGGAATCAGAGGCAGAGAATCAGAGGCAGGGAATCAGAGGAGGGGAATAAGAGGCGGGGAATCAGAGGCGGGGAATCAGAGGCAGGGAATTTGAGGCAGGGAATCAGAGGAGGGGAATCAGAGGTGGGGAATCAGAGGGAGGAAAAGAGATGTGGGGAAAGAGAGGCAGAGAAAGAGGCGCGGAAATAGAGGCAGGGAAAGAGAGGCGTGGAATGAAATGTGGGGAATCAGAGGCGGGGAATCAGAGGCGTGGAATCTGAGGCGGGGAAAGAGATGTGGGGAAACGGAGGCCGGGAAAGTTGCGCGGAAAGGGAGGCGGGTAATCAGAGGCAGGGAATCAGAGACGGGGAATCAGAGGCGGGGAAACAGAGGTGGGGAAACAGAGGCGGGGAATCAGAGGCGGGGAATCAGAGGCGGGGAATCAGAGGCGGGGAATGGTAGGCAGGGAATCAGAGCTGGAGAATCTGATGCGGGGAATCTGATGCGGGGAATCAGAGGCGTGGAATCAGAGGTGGGGAATCAGAGGCGGGGAATCAGATGCGAGGAATCAGAGGCGGGGAATCAGAGGCGGGGAATCAGATGCGGGGAATCAGAGGCAGGGAATTTGAGGCAGGGAATCTGAGGCAGGGAATCAGAGCCGGGGAATCAGAGGCAGGGAATCAGAGGCGGGGAATCTGAGGTTGGGAATGAGAGGCGGTGAAACAGGCGGGTAAACAGAGGCAGGTAAACATAGGTGGATAAATAGAGGCGGGGAAAGAGGCGGGCAAAACATAGTGGTTGGAACTTGTGTGTTTAAAATCAGGTACACAAAACAGATCAAACAGTGTTGTTGAAATTGATGGAGGGAAAGACAGGCACGGAAAGAGTGGAGGGGAAAGAGTGGAGGCGAAAGAGAGGCGTAGAGACAGAGGTGGGGAATCATACGCGGGGAATCAGAGGCGGTGAAACATGTGGGTAAACAGAGGTGGGTAAACATAGGCGGAGAAATAGAGGCGGGGAAAGTGATGGGTGAAACATAGTGGTTGGAGATTTTGTGTTGAAAATGAGTTACACAGAACAGATCAAACAGAGTTGTTGAAATTGAGGGAGGGAAAGAGAGGCGCGGAAAAAGTGTAGGGGAAAAAGCGGAGGCGAAAGAGAGGCATACAGACAGAGGTGGGGAATCAGAGGCGGGGTATCAGAGGCGGGGAATCAGAGGCGGGCAATCAGTGGCAGGCAATCAGAGGTGGGGAATCAGAGGCGGGGAATAAGAGGCCTGGAATCAGAGGCGGGGAATCAGAGGCGTGGAATCAGAGGCGGGGAATCAGAGGCGGTGATTCAGAGGTGGGGATTCAGAGGCTGGGAATCAGAGGCGGGGAATCATAGGCGGGGAATCGGAGGCGGGGAATCGGAGGCAGGGAATCTGAGGCAGGGAATCTGAGGCATGGAATCAGAGCCGGGGAATCTGAGGCAGGGAATCAGAGGCGAGAAATCAGAGGCGGGGATTCAGAGGCGGGGAATCAGAGGCAGGGAATCAGAGGCGGGAATCAGAAGCGGGGAATCAGAGGCGGGGAATCAGATGCGGGGAATCAGTGGCAGGGAATCTGAGGCAGGGAATCTGAAGCAGGGAATCTGAGCCAGGGAATCTGAGGCAGGGAATCAGAGGTGGGGAATCAGAGGCGGGGAATCAGAGGCCGGGAATCAGACGCAGGGAATCAAATGAAGGGAATCAGATGAAGGGAATCTGAGGCTGGGAATCTGAGGCAGGGAATCTGAGGCAGGGAATCTGAGGCGGGAAATCTGAGTAGGGGAATCTGAAGCAGGGAATCTGAGGCAGGGAATCACAGGCATGGAATCAGAGGCGGGTTATCAGAGGGGGGAAATGAGATGTGGGAAACAAGATGCAGAGAATGATGCACGGAAATAGAGGTAGGGAATGAGAGGCAGGGTATCAGAGGCAGGGAATCAGAGGCGGGGAATCAGAGGCAGGGAATAAGAGGCAAGGAATCAGAGGCAGGGAATGAGAGGAGTGGAATCAGAGGTGGGGAATCAGAGGCGGGGAATCAGAGGCGGGGAATCAGAGGCAGGGAATCAGAGGCAGGGAATCAGAGGAGGGAAATCAGAGGCGGGGAATCAGAGGGAAGAAAAGAGATGTGGGGAAAGAGAGGCAGAGAAAGAGGCGCGGAAATAGAGGCAGGGAAAGAGAGGCGGGGAATGAAAGGTGGGGAATCAGAGGCGGGGATTCAGAGGCTGGGATTCAGATGCGGGGAATCAGAGGCGGGGTATCAGAGGCGGAGAATCAGAGGCGGGGAATCGGAGGCAGGGAATCTGAGGCAGGGAATCTGAGGCAGGGAATCAGAGCTGGGGAATCTGAGGCGGGGAATCAGAGGCTGGGAATCAGATGCGAGGAATCAGAGGCGGGGAATCACAGGCGGGGAATCAGATGCGGGGAATCAGAGGCAGGGAATTTGAGGCAGGGAATCTGAGGCAGGGAATCAGAGCCGGGGAATCTGAGGCGGGGAATAAGAGGTGGGGAATAAGAGGCGGGGAATCAGAGGCAGGGAATCTGAGGCAGGGAATCTGTCGCAGGGAATCTGAGGCAGGGAATCAGAGCCGGGAAATCTGAGGTGGGGAATCAGAGGCGGGGAATCAGAGGCGGGGAATCAGAGGTGGGGAATCAGAGGTGGGGAATCAGAGGCGGGGAATTAGAGGCAGGGAATCAGAGGCGGGGAATCAGAGGCGGGGAATCAGAGGCGGGTTATCAGTGTGGGGAAATGAGATGTGGTAAACGAGATGCAGAGAAAGAGGCACGGATATAGAGGCAGGCAAAGAGAGGCTGGGTATCAGAGGCAGGGAATCAGAGGCGCGGAATCAGAGACACGGAAAGAGAGGCGTGGAATCAGAAGAGCGGAATCAGAGGCAGGGAATCAGGGGCAGGGAATCAGAGGCAGGGAATCAGAGTCAGGGAATCAGAGGCAGGGAATCAGAGGCGGGGAATCATAGGCAAGGAATCTGAGGCGGTGAATCAGAGGCGGGGAATCAGAAGCGGGGAATCAGAGGCGGGGAATCAGAGGCAGGGAATCTGATGCAGGGAGTCAGAGGCAGGGAATCTGAGGCAGGGAATCTGATGCAGGGAATCAAAGGCGTGGAATCTGAGGCGGGAAAAGAGAAGTGGGGAAACGGAGGCCGGGAATGTTGCGCGGAAAGGGAGGCGGGTAATCAGAGGTGGGGAATCCGAGGCGGGGAAACAGAGGCGGGGAATCAGAGGCGTGGATTCAGAGGCTGGGATTCAGAGGCGGGGAATCGGACGCAGGGAATCTGAGGCAGGGAATCTGAGGCAGGGAATCAGAGCTGGGGAATCTGAGGCGGGGAATCAGAGGCGGGGAATCAGAGGCGTGGAATCAGAGGTGGGGAATCAGAGGCGGGGAATCAGATGCGAGGAATCAGAGGCGGGGAATCAGAGGCGGGGAATCAGATGCGGGGAATCAGAGGCAGGGAATTTGAGGCAGGGAATCTGAGGCAGGGAATCAGAGCTGGGGAATCTGAGGCGGGGAATATGAGGTGGGGAATAAGAGGCGGGGAATCAGAGGCAGGGAATCTGAGGCAGGGAATCAGAGGCAGGGAATCAGAGGCGGGGAATCAGAGGCAGGGAATCTGAGGCAGGGAATCTGAGGCAGGGAATCTGAGGCAGGGAATCAGAGGCGGGGAATCAGAGGCAGGGAATCAGAGGCGGGGAATCAGAGGCAGGGAATATGAGGCAGGGAATCTGAAGCAGGGAATATGAGCCAGGGAATTTGAGGCAGGGAATCAGAGGTGGGGAATCAGAGGCGGGGAATCAGAGGCGGGGAATCTGAGGCGGGGAATCAGACGCAGGGAATCAAATGAAGTGAATCAGATGAAGGGAATCTGAGGCAGGGAATCTGAGGCAGGGAATCTGAGGCAGGGAATCTGAGGCAGGGAATCTGAGGCGGGGAATCAGAGGCAGAGAATCAGAGGCAGGGAATCAGAGGAGGGGAATAAGAGGCGGGGAATCAGAGGCAGAGAATCAGAGGCAGGGAATCAGAGGAGGGGAATAAGAGGCGGGGAATCAGAGGCGGGGAATCAGAGGCAGGGAATTTGAGGCAGGGAATCAGAGGAGGGGAATCAGAGGTGGGGAATCAGAGGGAGGAAAAGAGATGTGGGGAAAGAGAGGCAGAGAAAGAGGCGCGGAAATAGAGGCAGGGAAAGAGAGGCGTGGAATGAAATGTGGGGAATCAGAGGCGGGGAATCAGAGGCGTGGAATCTGAGGCGGGGAAAGAGATGTGGGGAAACGGAGGCCGGGAAAGTTGCGCGGAAAGGGAGGCGGGTAATCAGAGGCAGGGAATCAGAGACGGGGAATCAGAGGCGGGGAAACAGAGGTGGGGAAACAGAGGCGGGGAATCAGAGGCGGGGAATCAGAGGCGGGGAATCAGAGGCGGGGAATGGTAGGCAGGGAATCAGAGCTGGAGAATCTGATGCGGGGAATCTGATGCGGGGAATCAGAGGCGTGGAATCAGAGGTGGGGAATCAGAGGCGGGGAATCAGATGCGAGGAATCAGAGGCGGGGAATCAGAGGCGGGGAATCAGATGCGGGGAATCAGAGGCAGGGAATTTGAGGCAGGGAATCTGAGGCAGGGAATCAGAGCCGGGGAATCAGAGGCAGGGAATCAGAGGCGGGGAATCTGAGGTTGGGAATGAGAGGCGGTGAAACAGGCGGGTAAACAGAGGCAGGTAAACATAGGTGGATAAATAGAGGCGGGGAAAGAGGCGGGCAAAACATAGTGGTTGGAACTTGTGTGTTTAAAATCAGGTACACAAAACAGATCAAACAGTGTTGTTGAAATTGATGGAGGGAAAGACAGGCACGGAAAGAGTGGAGGGGAAAGAGTGGAGGCGAAAGAGAGGCGTAGAGACAGAGGTGGGGAATCATACGCGGGGAATCAGAGGCGGTGAAACAGGTGGGTAAACAGAGGTGGGTAAACATAGGCGGAGAAATAGAGGCGGGGAAAGTGATGGGTGAAACATAGTGGTTGGAAATTGTGTGTTGAAAATGAGGTACACAGAACAGATCAAACAGAGTTGTTGAAATTGAGGGAGGGAAAGACAGGCACGGAAAAAGTGTAGGGGAAAAAGCGGAGGCGAAAGAGAGGCATACAGACAGAGGTGGGGAATCAGAGGCGGGGAATCAGAGGCAGGGAATCAGAGGCGGGCAATCAGTGGCAGGCAATCAGAGGTGGGGAATCAGAGGCGGGGAATAAGAGGCCTGGAATCAGAGGCGGGGAATCAGTGGCGTGGAATCAGAGGCGGGGAATCAGAGCCGGGGAATCAGAGGCGGGGATTCAGAGGTGGGGATTCAGAGGCTGGGAATCAGAGGCGGGGAATCATAGGCGCGGAATCAGAGGCGGGGAATCGGAGGCAGGGAATCTGAGGCAGGGAATCTGAGGCATGGAATCAGAGCCGGGGAATCTGAGGCAGGGAATCAAAGGAGAGGAATCAGAGGCGGGGATTCAGAGGCGGGGAATCAGAGGCAGGGAATCAGAGGCGGGAATCAGAAGCGGGGAATCAGAGGCGGGGAATCAGATGCGGGGAATCAGTGGCAGGGAATCTGAGGCAGGGAATCTGAAGCAGGGAATCTGAGCCAGGGAATCTGAGGCAGGGAATCAGAGGTGGGGAATCAGAGGCGGGGAATCAGAGGCGGGGAATCAGAGGCCGGGAATCAGACGCAGGGAATCAAATGAAGGGAATCAGATGAAGGGAATCTGAGGCAGGGAATCTGAGGCAGGGAATCTGAGGCAGGGAATCTGAGGCAGGGAATCTGAGGCGGGGAATCTGAGGAGGGGAATCTGAGTCGGGGAATCTGAGGCGGGGAATCTGAGGCAGGGAATCACAGGCATGGAATCAGAGGCGGGTTATCAGAGGGGGGAAATGAGATGTGGGAAACAAGATGCAGAGAAAGATGCACGGAAATAGAGGCAGGGAATGAGAGGCAGGGTATCAGAGGCAGGGAATCAGAGACACGGAAAGAGAGGCGTGGAATCAGAGGCCCGGGATCAGAGGCAGGGATTCAGAGGCAGGGAATCAGAGGCGGGGAATCAGAGGCGGGGAATCAGAGGCAGGGAATCAGAGGCAGGGAATCAGAGGAGGGGAATCAGAGGCGGGGAATCAGTGGGAGGAAAAGAGATGTGAGGAAAGAGAGGCAGAGAAAGAGGCGCGGAAATAGGGGCAGGGAAAGAGAGGCGGGGAATGAAAGGTGGGGAATCAGAGGCGAGGAATCAGAGGCGTGGAATCTGAGGCGGGGAAAGAGAAGTGGGGAAACGGAGGCCGGGAAAGTTGCGCGGAAAGGGAGGCGGGTAATCAGAGGCAGGGAATCAGAGGCGGGGAATCAGAGGCGGGGAATCCGAGGCGGGGAAACAGAGGCGGGGAATCAGAGGCGGGGATTCAGAGGCTGGGATTCAGAGGCGGGGAATCGGACGCAGGGAATCTGAGGCAGGGAATCTGAGGCAGGGAATCAGAGGTGGGGAATCAGAGGCGGGGAATCAGAGGCAGGGAATTTGAGGCAGGGAATCTGAGGCAGGGAATTAGAGCCGGGGAATCTGAGGCGGGGAATATGAGGTGGGGAATAAGAAGCGGGGAATCAGAGGCAGGGAATCTGAGGCAGGGAATCAGAGGCAGGGAATCAGAGGCGGGGAATCAGAGGCAGGGAATCTGAGGCAGGGAATCTGAGGCGGGGAATCTGAGGCAGGGAATCAGAGGCGGGGAATCAGAGGCAGGGAATCAGAGGCGGGGAATCAGAGGCAGGGAATATGAGGCAGGGAAGCTGATGCAGGGAATCAGAGCCGGGGAATCTGAGGCAGGGAATCAGAGGCGGGGAATCAGAGGCGGGGAATCAGAGGCAGGGAATAAGAGGCGGGGAATCAGAGGCAGGGAATCTGAGGCAGGGAATCTGAGGCAGGGAATCAGAGGCGGGGAATCAGAGGCGGGGAATCAGCGGGAGGAAAAGAGATGTGGGGAAAGAGAGGCAGTGAAAGAGGCACGGAAATAGAGGCAGGGAAATCGAGGCGGAGAATGAAAGGTGGGGAATCAGAGGCGGGGAAACAGGCGGGTAAACAGAGGCAGGTAAACATAGGTGGATAAATAGAGGCGGTGAAAGAGGCGGGCAAAACATAGTGGTTGGAACTTGTGTGTTTAAAATCAGGTACACAAAACAGATCAAACAGTGTTGTTGAAATTGAGGGAGGGAAAGACAGGCACGGAAAGAGTGGAGGGGAAAGAGTGGAGGTGAAAGAGAGGCGTAGAGACAGAGTTGGGGAATCATAGGCGGGGAATCAGAGGCGGTGAAACAGGTGGGTAAACAGAGGTGGGTAAACATAGGCGGAGAAATAGAGTCGGGGAAAGAGATGGGTGAAACATAGTGGTTGGAAATTGTGTGTTGAAAATGAGGTACACAGAACAGATCAAACAGAGTTGTTGAAATTGAGGGAGGGAAAGAGAGGCGCGGAAAAAGTGTAGGGGAAAAAGCGGAGGCGAAAGAGAGGCATACAGACAGAGGTGGGGAATCAGAGGCGGGGAATCAGAGGCGGGGAATCAGAGGTGGGCAATCAGTGGCAGGCAATCAGAGGTGGGGAATCAGAGGCGGGGAATAAGAGGCCTGGAATCAGAGGCGGGGAATCAGAGGCGTGGAATCAGAGGCGGGGAATCAGAGGCGGGGATTCAGAGGTGGGGATTCAGAGGCTGGGAATCAGAGGCGGGGAATCATAGGCGGGGAATCAGAGGCGGGGAATCGGAGGCAGGGAATCTGAGGCAGGGAATCTGAGGCATGGAATCAGAGCCGTGGAATCTGAGGCAGGGAATCAGAGGCGAGGAATCAGAGGCGGGGATTCAGAGGCGGGGAATCAGAGGCAGGGAATCAGAGGTGGGAATCAGAAGCGGGGAATCAGAGGCGGGGAATCAGATGCGGGGAATCAGTGGCAGGTGATCTGAGGCAGGGAATCTGAAGAAGGGAATCTGAGCCGGGGAATCTGAGGCAGGGAAAAGAGGTGGGGAATCAGAGGCGGGGAATCAGAGGCGGGCTATCAGAGACACGGAAAGAGAAGCGTGGAATCAGTGGCGCGGAATCAGAGGCAGGGAATCTGAGGCAGGGAATCATAGGCAGGGAATCTGAGGCGGGGAATCAGAGGCGGGGATTCAGAGGCGGGGAATCAGAGGCAGGGAATCAGAGGCGGGAATCAGAAGCGGGGAATCAGAGGCGGGGAATCAGATGCGGGGAATCAGTGGCAGGGAATCTGAGGCAGGGAATCTGAAGCAGGGAATCTGAGCCAGGGAATCTGAGGCAGGGAATCAGAGGTGGGGAATCATAGGCGTGGAATCAGAGGCGCGGAATCAGAGCCGGCGAATCTGAGCCGGGAAATAAGAGGCAGTTAAACAGAGGCGGTGAAACATTGGTGTGGAATCGGAGGCGGGATATCAGTGGCAGGGAATCAGAGGCAGAGAATCAGAGGCAGGGAATCAGAGGCAGGGAATCAGAGGCGGGGAATCTGAGGCGGGGAATCTGAGGTGGGGAATGAGAGGCAGTGAAACAGGCGGGTAAACAGAGGTGGGTAAACATAGGCAGATAAATAGAGGCGGGGAAAGAGATGGGTGAAACATAGTGGTTGGAAATTGTGTGTTGAAAATGAGGTACACAGAACAGATCAAACAGAGTTGTTGAAATTGAGGGAGGGAAAGAAAGGCGCGGAAAGAGTGGAGGGGAAAGAGCAGAGGTGAAAGAGAGGCATAGAGACAGAGTTGGGGAATCAGAGGCGGGGAATCAGAGGCGGGCAATCAGAGGTTGGAAATCAGAGACGGCGAATCTGAGGCAGGGAATCTGAGGCAGGGAATCAGAGACGGGGAATCTGAGGCGGGGAATTAGAGGCGGGGAAAGAGATGTTTGGAAACGGAGGCCGGGAAAGTTGTGCGGAAAGGGAGGCGGGGAATCAGAGGCGGGGAATCAGAGGCAGGGAATCAGAGGCCGGGAATCAGAGGCGGGGAATTAGAGGCAGGGAATCAGATGCGGGGAATCAGAGCCGGGGAATCTGAGGCGGGGAATCAGAGGTGGGGAATCAGAGGCGGGGAATCAGAGGAGGGGAATCAGAGGCGGGTAATCAGAAGTGGGAAATCAGAGGTAGGGAATCTGAGGCAGGAAATCTGAGGCAGGGAATCAGAGCCGGGGAATCTGAGGCGGGGAATCAGAGGCGGGTCATCAGAGGCGGGGAATCAGAGGCGGGGAATCAGAGGCGGGGAATCAGAGGCGGCGAATCAGAGGCGGGGAATCAGAAGCGGGGAATCAGAAGTGGGGAATCAGAGGCGGGGAATTAGAGGCGGGGAATCAGAGGTGGGGAATCAGAGGCAGGGAATCAGAGGCAGGGAATCAGAGGCAGGGAATCTGAGGCGGGAATCAGAGGCGGGGAATCAGAGGCGGGGAATCAGATGCGGGGAATCAGAGGCAGGGAATCTGAGGCAGCGAATCTAAAGCAGGGAATATGAGCCAGGGAATTTGAGGCAGGGAATCAGAGGTGGGGAATCAGAGGCGGGGAATCAGAGGCGGGGAATCTGAGGCGGGGAATCAGACGCAGGGAATCAAATGAAGGGAATCAGATGAAGGGAATCTGTGGCAGGGAATCTGAGGCAGGGAATCTGAGGCAGGGAATCTGAGGCAGGGAATCTGAGGCGGGGAATCTGAGAGGGGGAATCTGAGTCGGGGAATCTGAGGCGGGGAATCTGAGGCAGGGAATCACAGGCATGGAATCAGAGGCGGTTTATCAGAGGGGGGAAATGAGATGTGGGAAACAAGATGCAGAGAAAGATGCACGGAAATAGAGGCAGGGAATGAGAGGCAGGGTATCAGAGGCAGGGAATCAGAGGCGGGGAATCAGAGACACGGAAAGAGAGGCGTGGAATCAGAGGCGCGGAATCAGAGGCAGGGAAAGAGAGGCGTGGAATGAAATGTGGGGAATCAGAGGCGGGGAATCAGAGGCGTGGAATCTGAGGCGGGGAAAGAGATGTTGGGAAACGGAGGCCGGGAAAGTTGCGCGGAAAGGGAGGCGGGTAATCAGAGGCAGGGAATCAGAGACGGGGAATCAGAGGCGGGGAAACAGAGGCGGGGAAACAGAGGCGGGGAATCAGAGGCGGGGATTCAGAGGCTGGGATTCATAGGCGGGGAATCAGAGGCGGGGAATCAGAGGCGGGGAATCAGAGGCGGGGAATGGGAGGCAGGGAATCTGAGGCAGGGAATCTGAGGCAGGGAATCAGAGCTGGAGAATCTGATGCGGGGAATCAGAGGCGGGGAATCAGAGGCGTGGAATCAGAGGCGGGGAATCAGAGGCGGGGAATCAGATGCGAGGAATCAGAGGCGGGGAATCAGAGGCGGGGAATCAGATGCGGGGAATCAGAGGCAGGGAATTTGAGGCAGGGAATCTGAGGCAGGGAATCAGAGCCGGGGAATCAGAGGCAGGGAATCAGAGGCGGGGAATCTGAGGTGGGGAATGAGAGGATGTGAAACAGGCGGGTAAACAGAGGCAGGTAAACATAGGTGGATAAATAGAGGCGGGGAAAGAGGCGGGCAAAGCATAGTTGTTGGAACTTGTGTGTTTAAAATCAGGTACACAAAACAGATCAAACAGTGTTGTTGAAATTGAGGGAGGGAAAGACAGGCACGGAAAGAGTGGAGGGGAAACAGTGGAGGCGAAAGAGAGGCGTAGAGACAGAGGTGGGGAATCATAGGCGGGGAATCAGAGGCGGTGAAACAGGTGGGTAAACAGAGGTGGGTAAACATAGGCGGAGAAATAGAGGCGGGGAAAGTGATGGGTGAAACATAGTGGTTGGAAATTGTGTTTTGAAAATGAGGTACACAGAACAGATCAAACAGAGTTGTTGAAATTGAGGGAGGGAAAGAGAGGCGCGGAAAAAGTGTAGGGGAAAAAGCAGAAGCGAAAGAGAGGCATACAGACAGAGGTGGGGAATCAGAGGCGGGGAATCAGAGGCAGGGAATCAGGGGCAGGGAATCAGAGGCAGGGAATCAGAGACAGGGAATCAGAGGCTGGGAATCAGAGGCAGGGAATCATAGGCAAGGAATCTGAGGCGGGGAATCAGAGGCGGGGAATCAGAAGTGGGGAATCAGAGGCGGGGAATCAGAGGCATGGAATCTGATGCAGGGAGTCAGAGGCAGGGAATCTGAGGCAGGGAATCTGATGCAGGGAATCAGAGGCGGGGAATCAGAGGCGGGGAATCCGAGGCGGGGAAACAGAGGCGGGGAATCAGAGGCGGGGATTCAGAGGCTGGGATTCAGAGGCGGGGAATCGGACGCAGGGAATCTGAGGCAGGGAATCTGAGGCAGGGAATCAGAGCTGGGGAATCTGAGGCGGGGAATCAGAGGCGGGGAATCAGAGGCGTGGAATCAGAGGTGGGGAATCAGAGGCGGGGAATCAGATGCGAGGAATCAGAGGCGGGGAATCAGAGGCGGGGAATTTGAGGCAGGGAATCAGAGGCAGGGAATCAGAGGCGGGGAATCAGAGGCAGGGAATTTGAGGCAGGGAATCTGAGGCAGGGAATCAGAGCCGGGAATCTGAGGCAGGGAATCAGAGGCAGGGAATCAGAGGCGGGGAATCAGAGGCAGGGAATTTGAGGCAGGGAATCTGAGGCAGGGAATCAGAGCCGGGGAATCTGAGGCAGGGAATCAGAGGCAGGGAATCAGAGGCGGGGAATCAGAGGCAGGGAGTCTGAGGCAGGGAATCTGAGGCAGGGAATCTGAGGCAGGGAATCAGAGGCGGGGAATCAGAGGCAGGGAATCAGAGGCGGGGAATCAGAGGCAGGGAATATGAGGCGGGGAAGATGATGCAGGGAATCAGAGCCGGGGAATCTGAGGCAGGGCATCAGAGGCGGGGAATCAGAGGCGGGGAATCAGAGGCGGGGAATAAGAGGCGCGGAATCAGAGGCGGGGAATCAGAGGCAGGGAATCTGAGGCAGGGAATCAGAGGCGGGGAATCAGAGGCGGGGAATCAGCGGGAGGAAAAGAGATGTGGGGAAAGAGAGGCAGTGAAAGAGGCGCGGAAATAGAGGCAGGGAAAGCGAGGCGGGGAATGAAAGGTGGGGAATCAGAGGCGGGGAAACAGGCGGGTAAACAGAGGCAGGTAAACATAGGTGGATAAATAGAGGCGGTGAAAGAGGCGGGCAAAACATAGTGGCTGGAACTTGTGTGTTTAAAATCAGGTACACAAAACAGATCAAACAGTGTTGTTGAAATTGAGGGAGGGAAAGACAGGCATGGAAAGAGTGGAGTGGAAAGAGTGGAGGCGAAAGAGAGGCGTAGAGTCAGAGGTGGGGAATCATAGGCGGGGAATCAGAGGCGGTGAAACAGGTGGGTAAACAGAGGTGGGTAAACATAGGCGGAGAAATAGAGGCGGGGAAAGTGATGGGTAAAACATAGTGGTTGGAAATTGTGTGTTGAAAATGAGGTACACAGAACAGATCAAACAGAGTTGTTGAAATTGAGGGAGGGAAAGAGAGGCGCGGAAAAAGTGTAGGGGAAAAAGCGGAGGCGAAAGAGAGGCATACAGACAGAGGTGGGGAATCAGAGGCGGGGAATCAGAGGCGGGGAATCAGAGGCGGGCAATCAGTGGCAGGCAATCAGAGGTGGGGAATCAGAGGCGGGGAATAAGAGGCCTGGAATCAGAGGCGGGGAATCAGAGGCGTGGAATCAGAGGCGGGGAATCAGAGGCGGGGATTCAGAGGTGGGGATTCAGAGGCTGGGAATCTGAGGCGGGGAATCATAGGCGGGGAATCAGAGGCGGGGAATCGGAGGCAGGGAATCTGAGGCAGGGAATCTGAGGCATGGAATCAGAGCCGGGGAATCTGAGGCTGGGAATCAGAGGCGAGGAATCAGAGGCGGGGATTCAGAGGCGGGGAATCAGAGGCAGGGAATCAGAGGCGGGAATCAGAAGCGGGGAATCAGAGGTGGGGAATCAGATGCGGGGAAACAGTGGCAGGGAATCTGAGGCAGGGAATCTGAAGCAGGGAATCTGAGCCAGGGAATCTGAGGCAGGGAATCAGAGGTGGGGAATCAGAGGCGGGGAATCAGAGGCGGGGAATCAGAGGCCGGGAATCAGACGCAGGGAATCAAATGAAGGGAATCAGATGAAGGGAATCTGAGGCTGGGAATCTGAGGCAGGGAATCTGAGGCAGGGAATCTGAGGCAGGGAATCTGAGGCGGGAAATCTGAGGCGGGGAATCTGAGTAGGGGAATCTGAAGCGGGGAATCTGAGGCAGGGAATCACAGGCATGGAATCAGAGGCGGGTTATCAGAGGCGGGGAATCAGAGGCAGGGAATCAGAGGCAGGGAATCAGAGGCGGGGAATCAGAGGCGGGGAATCAGAGGCAGGGAATCAGAGGCAGGGAATCAGAGGCAGGGAATCAGAGGAGGGGAATCAGAGGCGGGGAATCAGAGGGAAGAAAAGAGATGTGGGGAAAGAGAGGCAGAGAAAGAGGCGCGGAAATAGAGGCAGGGAAAGAGAGGCGGGGAATGAAAGGTGGGGAATCAGAGGCGGGGAATCAGAGGCGTGGAATCTGAGGCGGGGAAAGAGATGTGGGGAAACGGAGGCCGGGAAAGTTGCGTGGAAAGGGAGGCGGGTAATCAGAGGCGGGGAATCCGAGGCGGGGAAACAGAGGCGGGGAATCAGAGGCGGGGATTCAGAGGCTGGGATTCAGATGCGGGGAATCAGAGGCGGGGTATCAGAGGCAGGGAATCAGAGGCGGGGAATCGGAGGCAGTGAATCTGAGGCAGGGAATCTGAGGCAGGGAATCAGAGCTGGGGAATCTGAGGCGGGGAATCAGAGGCGGGGAATCAGAGGCGTGGAATCAGAGGCGGGGAATCAGAGGCTGGGAATCAGATGCGAGGAATCAGAGGCGGGGAATCACAGGCGGGGAGTCAGATGCGGGGAATCAGAGGCAGGGAATTTGAGGCAGGGAATCTGAGGCAGGGAATCAGAGCCGGGGAATCTGAGGCGGGGAATAAGAGGTGGGGAATAAGAGGCGGGGAATCAGAGGCAGGGAATCTGAGGCAGGGAATCTGTCGCAGGGAATCTGAGGCAGGGAATCAGAGCCGGGAAATCTGAGGTGGGGAATCAGAGGCGGGGAATCAGAGGCGGGGAATCAGAGGTGGGGAATCAGAGGTGGGGAATCTGAGGCGGGGAATAAGAGGTGGGGAATAAGAGGCGGGGAATCAGAGGCAGGGAATCTGAGGCAGGGAATCTGTCGCAGGGAATCTGAGGCAGGGAATCAGAGCCGGGAAATCTGAGGTGGGGAATCAGAGGCGGGGAATCAGAGGCGGGGAATCAGAGGTGGGGAATCAGAGGTGGGGAATCAGAGGCGGGGAATTAGAGGCAGGGAATCAGAGGTGAGGAATCTGAGGTGGGGAATCAGAGGCGGGGAATCAGAGGCGGGGAATCAGAGGTGGGGAATCAGAGGTGGGGAATCAGAGGCGGGGAATCAGAGGCGGGGAATCAGAGGTGGGGAATCAGAGGTGGGGAATCAGAGGTGGGGAATCAGAGGTGGGGAATCAGAGGCGGGGAATCAGAGCCGGGAAATCTGAGGTGGGGAATCAGAGGCGGGGAATCAGAGGCGGGGAATCAGAGGTGGGGAATCAGAGGTTGGGAATCAGAGGCGGGGAATTAGAGGCAGGGAATCAGAGGTGGGGAATCAGAGGTTGGGAATCAGAGGCGCGGAATCAGAGACACGGAAAGAGAGGCGTGGAATCAGAAGCGCGGAATCAGAGGCAGGGAATCAGGGGCAGGGAATCAGAGGCAGGGAATCAGAGTCAGGGAATCAGAGGCAGGGAATCAGAGGCAGGGAATCATAGGCAAGGAATCTGAGGCGGGGAATCAGAGGCGGGGAATCAGAAGCGGGGAATCAGAGGCGGGGAATCAGAGGCAGGGAATCTGAGGCAGGGAATCTGATGCAGGGAATCAGAGCCGGGGAATCTGAGGCGGGGAATCAGAGGCGGGGAATCAGAGGCGGGCTATCAGAGACACGGAAAGAGAAGCGTGGAATCAGAGGCGCGGAATCAGAGGCAGGGAATCAGAGGCAGGGAATCATAGGCAGGGAATCTGAGGCGGGGAATCAGAGGCGGGGAATCAGAAGCGGGGAATCAGAGGCGGGGAATCAGAGGCACGGAATCTGATGCAGGGAATCAGAGCCGGGGAATCTGAGGTGGGGAATCAGAGGCGGGGAATCAGAGTCGGGCTATCAGAGACACGGAACGAGAAGCGTGGAATCAGAGGCGCGGAATCAGAGCCGGCGAATCTGAGCCGGGAAATAAGAGGCAGTTAAACAGAGGCGGTGAAACATTGGTGTGGAATCGGAGGCGGGATATCAGTGGCAGGGAATCAGAGGCAGAGAATCAGAGGCAGGGAATCAGAGGCAGGGAATCAGAGGCGGGGAATCTGAGGCGGGGAATCTGAGGTGGGGAATGAGAGGCGGTGAAACAGGCGGGTAAACAGAGGTGGGTAAACATAGGCAGATAAATAGAGGCGGGGAAAGAGATCGGTGAAACATAGTGGTTGGAAATTGTGTGTTGAAAATGAGGTACAGAGAACAGATCAAACAGAGTTGTTGAAATTGAGGGAGGGAAAGAAAGGCGCGGAAAGAGTGGAAGGGAAAGAGCAGAGGTGAAAGAGAGGCATAGAGACATAGTTGGGGAATCAGAGGTGGGGAATCAGAGACGGGGAATCAGAGGCGGGCAATCAGAGGTGGGAAATCAGAGACGGGGAATCTGAGGCAGGGAATCTGAGGCAGGGAATCAGAGCCGGGGAATCTGAGGCGGGGAATTAGAGGCGGGGAAAGAGATGTTTGGAAACGGAGGCCGGGAAAGTTGTGCGGAAAGGGAGGCGGGGAATCAGAGGCGGGGAATCAGAGGCAGGGAATCAGAGGCCGGGAATCAGAGGCGGGGAATTAGAGGCAGGGAATCAGATGCGGGGAATCAGAGGTGGGGAATCAGAGGCGGGGAATCAGAGGCGGGGAATCAGGGGCGGGGAATCAGAGGCGGCGAATAAGAGGCGGGGAATCAGAGGTGGGGAATCAGATGCGGGGAATCAGAGGCAGGGAATCTGAGGCAGGGAAACTAAGGCAGGGAATCTGAGGTGGGGAATCTGTCGCAGGGAATCTGAGGCAGGGAATCAGAGGTGGGGAATCAGAGGTGGGGAATCAGAGGCGGGGAATTAGAGGCAGGGAATCAGAGGCGGGGAATCAGAGGCGGGGAATCAGAGGCGGGTTATCAGTGGGGGGAAATGAGATGTGGTAAACGAGATGCAGAGAAAGAGGCACGGATATAGAGGCAGGCAAAGAGAGGCAGGGTATCAGAGGCAGGGAATCAGAGGCGCGGAATCAGAGACACGGAAAGAGAGGCGTGGAATCAGAAGCGCGGAATCAGAGGCAGGGAATCAGGGGCAGGGAATCAGAGGCAGGGAATCAGAGTCAGGGAATCAGAGGCAGGGAATCAGAGGCAGGGAATCATAGGCAAGGAATCTGAGGCGGGGAATCAGAGGCGGGGAATCAGAAGTGGGGAATCAGAGGCGGGGAATCAGAGGCATGGAATCTGATGCAGGGAGTCAGAGGCAGGGAATCTGAGGCAGGGAATCTGATGCAGGGAATCAGAGGCGTGGAATCTGAGGCGGGGAAAGAGAAGTGGGGAAACAGAGGCCGGGAAAGTTGCGCGGAAAGGGAGGCGGGTAATCAGAGGCAGGGAATCAGAGACGGGGAATCAGAGGCGGGGAATCCGAGGCGGGGAAACAGAGGCGGGGAATCAGAGGCGGGGATTCAGAGGCTGGGATTCAGAGGCGGGGAATCGGACGCAGGGAATCTGAGGCAGGGAATCAGAGGCGGGGAATCAGAGGCGTGGAATCAGAGGAGGGGAATCAGAGGCGGGGAATCAGAGGCGTGGAATCAGAGGAGGGGAATCAGAGGCGGGGAATCAGATGCGAGGAATCAGAGGCGGGGAATCAGAGGCGGGGAATCAGATGCGGGGAATCAGAGGCAGGGAATTTGAGGCAGGGAATCTGAGGCAGGGAATCAGAGCCGGGGAATCTGAGGCGGGGAATATGAGGTGGGGAATAAGAGGCGGGGAATCAGAGGCAGGGAATCAGAGGCAGGGAATCAGAGGCGGGGAATCAGAGGCAGGGAATCTGAGGCAGGGAATCTGAGGCAGGGAATCAGAGGGAGGGAATATGAGGCGGGGAAGCTGATGCAGGGAATCAGAGACGGGGAATCTGAGGCAGGGCATCAGAGGCGGGGAATCAGAGGCGGGGAATCAGAGGCGGGGAATAAGAGGCGGGGAATCAGAGGCGGGGAATCAGAGGCAGGGAATCTGAGGCAGGGAATCTGAGGCAGGCAATCAGAGGCAGGGAAAGCGAGGCGGGGAATGAAAGGTGGGGAATCAGAGGCGGGGAAACAGGCGGGTAAACAGAGGCAGGTAAACATAGGTGGATAAATAGAGGTGGTGAAAGAGGCGGGCAAAACATAGTGGCTGGAACTTGTGTGTTTAAAATCAGGTACACAAAACAGATCAAACTGTGTTGTTAAAATTGAGGGAGGGAAAGACAGGCATGGAAAGAGTGGAGTGGAAAGAGTGGAGGCGAAAGAGAGGCGTAGAGTCAGAGGTGGGGAATCATAGGCGGGGAATCAGAGGCGGTGAAAGAGGTGGGTAAACAGAGGTGGGTAAACATAGGCGGAGAATTAGAGGCGGGGAAAGTGATGGGTGAAACATAGTGGTTGGAAATTGTGTGTTGAAAATGAGGTACACAGAACAGATCAAACAGAGTTGTTGAAATTGAGGGAGGGAAAGAGAGGCGCGGAAATAGTGTTGGTGAAAAAGCGGAGGCGAAAGAGAGGCATACAGACAGAGGTGGGGAATCAGAGGCGGGGAATCAGAGGCGGGGAATCAGAGGCGGGCAATCAGTGGCAGGCAATCAGAGGTGGGGAATCAGAGGCGGGGAATAAGAGGCCTGGAATCAGAGGCGGGGAATCAGAGGCGTGGAATCAGAGGCGGGGAATCAGAGGCGGGGATTCAGAGGTGGGGATTCAGAGGCTGGGAATCAGAGGCGGGGATTCAGAGGCGGGGAATCATAGGCGGGGAATCAGAGGCGGGGAATCGGAGGCAGGGAATCTGAGGCAGGGAATCTGAGGCATGGAATCAGAGCCGGGGAATCTGAGGCAGGGAATCAGAGGCGAGGAATCAGAGGCGGGGATTCAGAGGCGGGGAATCAGAGGCAGGGAATCAGAGGCGGGAATCAGAAGCAGGGAATCAGAGGCTGGGAATCAGATGCGGGGAATCAGTGGCAGGGAATCTGAGGCAGGGAATCTGAAGCAGGGAATCTGAGCCAGGGAATCTGAGGCAGGGAATCAGAGGTGGGGAATCAGAGGCGGGGAATCAGAGGCGGGGAATCAGAGGCCGGGAATCAGACGCAGGGAATCAAATGAAGGGAATCAGATGAAGGGAATCTGAGGCTGGGAATCTGAGGCAGGGAATCTGAGGCAGGGAATCTGTGGCAGGGAATCTGAGGCGGGAAATCTGAGGCGGGGAATCTGAGTAGGGGAATCTGAAGCGGGGAATCTGAGGCAGGGAATCACAGGCATGGAATCAGAGGCGGGTTATCAGAGGGGGGAAATGAGATGTGGGAAACAAGATGCAGAGAATGATGCACTGAAATAGAGGTAGGGTATGAGAGGCTGGGTATCAGAGGCAGGGAATCAGAGGCGGGGAATCAGAGACACGGAGAGAGAGGCTTGGAATCAGAGGACCGGAATCAGAGGCAGGGAATCAGAGGCAGGGAATCAGAGGCAGGGAATCAGAGGCGGGGAATCAGAGGCAGGGAATAAGAGGAAGGGAATCAGAGGCAGGGAATCAGAGGAGGGGAATCAGAGGAGGGGAATCAAAGGCGGGTAATCAGAGGCAGGGAATCAGAGGCCAGGAATCAGAGGCGGGGAATCCGAGGCGGGGAAACAGAGGCGGGGAATCAGAGGCGGGGAATAGGAGGCGGGGAATCAGAGGCCGGGAATCAGACGCAGGGAATCAAATGAAGGGAATCAGATGAAGGGAATCTGAGGCTGGGAATCTGAGGCAGGGAATCTGAGGCAGGGAATCTGAGGCAGGGAATCTGAGGCGGGAAATCTGAGGCGGGGAATCTGAGTAGGGGAATCTGAAGCGGGGAATCTGAGGCAGGGAATCACAGGCATGGAATCAGAGGCGGGTTATCAGAGACACGGAGAGAGAGGCTTGGAATCAGAGAACCAGAATCAGAGGCAGGGAATCAGAGGCAGGGAATCAGAGGCAGGGAATCAGAGGCGGGGAATCAGAGGCAGGGAATAAGAGGAAGGGAATCAGAGGCAGGGAATCAGAGGGAAGAAAAGAGATGTGGGGAAAGAGAGGCAGAGAAAGAGGCGCGGAAATAGAGGCAGGGAAAGAGAGGCGGGGAATGAAAGGTGGGGAATCAGAGGCGGGGAATCAGAGGCGGGGAATCTGAGGCGGGGAAAGAGATGTGGGGAAACGGAGGCCGGGAAAGTTGCGTGGAAAGGGAGGCGGGTAATCAGAGGTGGGGAATCCGAGGCGGGGAAACAGAGGCGGGGAATCAGAGGCGGGGATTCAGAGTCTGGGATTCAGATGCGGGGAATCAGAGGCGGGGTATCAGAGGCGGGGAATCAGAGGCGGGGAATCGGAGGCAGGGAATCTGAGGCAGGGAATCTGAGGCAGGGAATCAGAGCTGGGGAATCAGAGGCGTGGAATCAGAGGCGGGGAATCAGAGGCTGGGAATCAGATGGGAGGAATCAGAGGCGGGGAATCACAGGCGGGGAGTCAGATGCGGGGAATCAGAGGCAGGGAATTTGAGGCAGGGAATCAGAGGCAGGGAATCAGAGCCGGGGAATCTGAGGCGGGGAATAAGAGGTGGGGAATAAGAGGCGGGGAATCAGAGGCAGGGAATCTGAGGCAGGGAATCTGTCGCAGGGAATCTGAGGCAGGGAATCAGAGCCGGGAAATCTGAGGTGGGGAATCAGAGGCGGGGAATCAGAGGCGGGGAATCAGAGGTGGGGAATCAGAGGTGGGGAATCTGAGGCGGGGAATAAGAGGTGGGGAATAAGAGGCGGGGAATCAGAGGCAGGGAATCTGAGGCAGGGAATCTGTCGCAGGGAATCTGAGGCAGGGAATCAGAGCCGGGAAATCTGAGGTGGGTAATCAGAGGCGGGGAATCAGAGCCGGGGAATCAGAGGTGGGGAATCAGAGGTGGGGAATCAGAGGCGGGGAATTAGAGGCAGGGAATCAGAGGCGAGGAATCAGAGGCGGGGAATCAGAGGCGGGTTATCAGTGGGGGGAAATGAGATGTGGTAAACGAGATGCAGAGAAAGAGGCACGGATATAGAGGCAGGCAAAGAGAGGCAGGGTATCAGAGGCAGGGAATCAGAAGCGCGGAATCAGAGGCAGGGAATCAGGGGCAGGGAATCAGAGGCAGGGAATCAGAGTCAGGGAATCAGAGGCAGGGAATCAGAGGCAGGGAATCATAGGCAAGGAATCTGAGGCGGGGAATCAGAGGCGGGGAATCAGAAGCGGGGAATCAGAGGCGGGGAATCAGAGGCAGGGAATCTGATGCAGGGAGTCAGAGGCAGGGAATCTGAGGCAGGGAATCTGATGCAGGGAATCAGAGCCGGGGAATCTGAGGCGGGGAATCAGAGGCGGGGAATCAGAGGCAGGGAATCAGAGGCAGGGAATCATAGGCAGGGAATCTGAGGCAGTGAATCTGAGGCGGGGAATCTGAGAGGGGGAATCTGAGTCGGGGAATCTGAGGCGGGGAATCAGACGCAGGGAATCAAATGAAGGGAATCAGATGAAGGGAATCTGAGGCAGGGAATCTGAGGCAGGGAATCTGAGGCAGGGAATCTGAGGCAGGGAATCTGAGGCGGGGAATCTGAGAGGGGGAATCTGAGTCGGGGAATCTGAGGCGGGGAATCAGACGCAGGGAATCAAATGAAGGGAATCAGATGAAGGGAATCTGAGGCAGGGAATCTGAGGCAGGGAATCTGAGGCAGGGAATCTGAGGCAGGGAATCTGAGGCGGGGAATCTGAGAGGGGGAATCTGAGTCGGGGAATCTGAGGCGGGGAATCTGAGGCAGGGAATCACAGGCATGGAATCAGTGGCGGTTTATCAGAGGGGGGAAATGAGATGTGGGAAACAAGATGCAGAGAAAGATGCACGGAAATAGAGGCAGGGAATGAGAGGCAGGGTATCAGAGGCAGGGAATCAGAGGCGGGGAATCAGAGACACGGAAAGAGAGGCGTGGAATCAGAGGCGCGGAATCAGAGGCAGGGAATCAGAGGCAGGGAATCAGAGGCGGGGAATCAGAGGCAGGGTATCAGAGGCAGAGAATCAGAGGCAGGGAATCAGAGGAGGGGAATCAGAGGCGGGGATTCAGAGGCGGGGAATCAGAGGCAGGGAATCTGAGGCAGGGAATCTGAAGCAGGGAATCTGAGCCAGGGAATCTGAGGCAGGGAATCAGAGGTGGGGAATCAGAGGCGGGGAATCAGAGGCGGGGAATCAGAGGCCGGGAATCAGACGCAGGGAATCAAATGAAGGGAATCAGATGAAGGGAATCTGAGGCAGGTAATCTGAGGCAGGGAATCTGAGGCAGGGAATCTGAGGCAGGGAATCTGAGGAGGGGAATCTGAGGCGGGGAATCTGAGTCGGGGAATCTGAGGCGGGGAATCTGAGGCAGGGAATCACAGGCATGGAATCAGAGGAGGGTTATCAGAGGGGGGAAATGAGATGTGGGAAACAAGATGCAGAGAAAGATGCACGGAAATAGAGGCAGGGAATGAGAGGCAGGGTATCAGAGGCAGGGAATCAGAGACACGGAAAGAGAGGCGTGGAATCAGAGGCCCGGGATCAGAGGCAGGGAATCAGAGGCAGGGAATCAGAGGCAGGGAATCAGAGGCGGGGAATCAGAGGCAGGGAATCAGAGGCAGGGAATCAGAGGCAGCGAATCAGAGTCAGGGAATCAGAGGCAGGGAATCAGAGGCAGGGAATCATAGGCAAGGAATCTGAGGCGGGGAATCAGAGGCGGGGAATCAGAAGCGGGGAATCAGAGGCGGGGAATCAGAGGCAGGGAATCTGATGCAGGGAGTCAGAGGCAGGGAATCTGAGGCAGGGAATCTGATGCAGGGAATCAGAGCCGGGGAATCTGAGGCGGGGAATCAGAGGCGGGGAATCAGAGGCAGGGAATCAGAGGCAGGGAATCATAGGCAGGGAATCTGAGGCAGGGAATCTGAGGCGGGGAATCTGAGAGGGGGAATCTGAGTCGGGGAATCTGAGGCGGGGAATCAGACGCAGGGAATCAAATGAAGGGAATCAGATGAAGGGAATCTGAGTCAGGGAATCTGAGGCAGGGAATCTGAGGCAGGGTATCTGAGGCAGGGAATCTGAGGCGGGGAATCTGAGAGGGGGAATCTGAGTCGGGGAATCTGAGGCGGGGAATCAGACGCAGGGAATCAAATGAAGGGAATCAGATGAAGGGAATCTGAGGCAGGGAATCTGAGGCAGGGAATCTGAGGCAGGGAATCTGAGGCAGGGAATCTGAGGCGGGGAATCTGAGAGGGGGAATCTGAGTCGGGGAATCTGAGGCGGGGAATCTGAGGCAGGGAATCACAGGCATGGAATCAGTGGCGGTTTATCAGAGGGGCAAATGAGATGTGGGAAACTAGATGCAGAGAAAGAGGCACGGAAATAGAGGCAGGGAATGAGAGGCAGGGTATCAGAGGCAGGGAATCAGAGGCGGGGAATCAGAGACACGGAAAGAGAGGCGTGGAATCAGAGGCGCGGAATCAGAGGCAGGGAATCAGAGGCGGGGAATCAGAGGCAGGGAATCAGAGGCAGAGAATCAGAGGCAGGGAATCAGAGGAGGGGAATCAGAGGCGGGGATTCAGAGGCGGGGAATCAGAGGCAGGGAATCTGAGGCAGGGAATCTGAAGCAGGGAATCTGAGCCAGGGAATCTGAGGCAGGGAATCAGAGGTGGGGAATCAGAGGCGGGGAATCAGAGGCGGGGAATCAGAGGCCGGGAATCAGACGCAGGGAATCAAATGAAGGGAATCAGATGAAGGGAATCTGAGGCAGGTAATCTGAGGCAGGGAATCTGAGGCAGGGAATCTGAGGCAGGGAATCTGAAAAGGGGAATCTGAGGCGGGGAATCTGAGTCGGGGAATCTGAGGCGGGGAATCTGAGGCAGGGAATCACAGGCATGGAATCAGAGGCGGGTTATCAGAGGGGGGAAATGAGATGTGGGAAACAAGATGCAGAGAAAGATGCACGGAAATAGAGGCAGGGAATGAGAGGCAGGGTATCAGAGGCAGGGAATCAGAGACACGGAAAGAGAGGCGTGGAATCAGAGGCCCGGGATCAGAGGCAGGGAATCAGAGGCAGGGAATCAGAGGCAGGGAATCAGAGGCGGGGAATCAGAGGCAGGGAATCAGAGGCAGGGAATCAGAGGCAGCGAATCAGAGGAGGGGAATCAAAGGTGGGGAATCAGAGGCGGGGAATCAGAGGAGGGGAATCAGAGGTGGGGAATCAGTGGGAGGAAAAGAGATGTGGGGAAAGAGAGGCAGAGAAAGAGGCGCGGAAATAGGGGCAGGGAAAGAGAGGCGGGGAATGAAAGGTGGGGAATCGGAGGCGAGGAATCAGAGGCGTGGAATCTGAGGCGGGGAAAGAGGTGGGGAAACGGAGGCCGGGAAAGTTGCGCGGAAAGGGAGGCGGGTAATCAGAGGCAGGGAATCAGAGGCGGGGAATCAGAGGCGGGGAATCCGAGGCGGGGAAACAGAGGCGGGGAATCAGAGGCGGGGATTCAGAGGCTGGGATTCAGAGGTGGGGAATCGGACGCAGGGAATCTGAGGCAGGGAATCTGAGGCAGGGAATCAGAGCTGGGGAATCTGAGGCGGGGAATCAGAGGCGGGGAATCAGAGGCGTGGTATCAGAGGTGGGGAATCAGAGGCGGGGAATCAGATGCGAGGAATCAGAGGCGGGGTATCAGAGGTGGGGAATCAGATGCGGGGTATCAGAGGCAGGGAATTTGAGGCAGGGAATCTGAGGCAGGGAATCAGAGCCGGGGAATCTGAGGTGGGGAATATGAGGTGGGGAATAAGAGGCGGGGAATCAGAGGCAGGGAATCTGAGGCAGGGAATCAGAGGCAGGGAATCAGAGGCGGGGAATCAGAGGCAGGGAATCTGAGGCAGGGAATCTGAGGCAGGGAATCTGAGGCAGGGAATCAGAGGCGGGGAATCAGAGGCAGGGAATCAGAGGCGGGGAATCAGAGGCGGGGAATCAGCGGGAGGAAAAGAGATGTGGGGAAAGAGAGGCAGTGAAAGAGGCGCGGAAATAGAGGCAGGGAAAGCGAGGCGGGGAATGAAAGGTGGGGAATCAAAGGCGGGGAAACAGGCGGGTAAACAGAGGCAGGTAAACATAGGTGGATAAATAGAGGCGGTGAAAGAGGCGGGCAAAACATAGTGGTTGGAACTTGTGTGTTTAAAATCAGGTACACAAAACAGATCAAACAGTGTTGTTGAAATTGAGGGAGGAAAATACAGGCACGGAAAGAGTGGAGGGGAAAGAGTGGAGGCGAAAGAGAGGCGTAGAGACAGAGGTGGGGAATCATAGGCGGGGAATCAGAGGTGGTGAAACAGGTGGGTAAACAGAGGTGGGTAAACATAGGAGGAGAAATAGAGGCGGGAAAAGTGATGGGTGAAACATAGTGGTTGGAAATTGTGTGTTGAAAATGAGGTACACAGAACAGATCAAACAGAGTTGTTGAAATTGAGGGAGGGAAAGAGAGGAGCGGAAAAAGTGTAGGGGAAAAAGCGGAGGCGAAAGAGAGGCATACAGACAGAGGTGGGGAATCAGAGGCGGGGAATCAGAGGCGGGGAATCAGAGGCGGGCAATCAGTGGCAGGCAATCAGAGGTGGGGAATCAGAGGCGGGGAATAAGAGGCCTGGAATCAGAGGCGGGGAATCAGAGGCGTGGAATCAGAGGCGGGGAATCAGAGGCGGGTATTCAGAGGTGGGGATTCAGAGGCTGGGAATCAGAGGCGGGGAATCATAGGCGGGGAATCAGAGGCGGGGAATCGGAGGCAGGGAATCTGAGGCAGAGAATCTGAGGCATGGAATCAGAGCCGGGGAATCTGAGGCAGGGAATCAGAGGCGAGGAATCAGAGGCGGGGATTCAGAGGCGGGGAATCAGAGGCAGGGAATCAGAGGCGGGAATCAGAAGCGGGGAATCAGAGGCGGGGAATCAGATGCGGGGTAATCAGTGGCAGGGAATCTGAGGCAGGGAATCTGAAGCAGGGAATCTGAGCCAGGGAATCTGAGGCAGGGAATCAGAGGTGGGGAATCAGAGGCGGGGAATCAGAGGCGGGGAATCAGAGGCCGGGAATCAGACGCAGGGAATCAAATGAAGGGAAACTGAGGCTGGGAATCTGAGGCAGGGAATCTGAGGCAGGGAATCTGAGGCAGGGAATCTGAGGCGGGAAATCTGAGGCGGGGAATCTGAGTAGGGGAATCTGAAGCGGGGAATCTGAGGCAGGGAATCACAGGCATGGAATCAGAGGCGGGTTATCAGAGGGGGGAAATGAGATGTGGGAAACAAGATGCAGAGAATGATGCACGGAAATAGAGGTAGGGAATGAGAGGCAGGGTATCAGAGGCAGGGAATCTGAGGCGGGGAATCTGAGAGGGGGAATCTGAGTCGGGGAATCTGAGGCGGGGAATCAGACGCAGGGAATCAAATGAAGGGAATCAGATGAAGGGAATCTGAGTCAGGGAATCTGAGGCAGGGAATCTGAGGCAGGGTATCTGAGGCAGGGAATCTGAGGCGGGGAATCTGAGAGGGGGAATCTGAGTCGGGGAATCTGAGGCGGGGAATCAGACGCAGGGAATCAAATGAAGGGAATCAGATGAAGGGAATCTGAGGCAGGGAATCTGAGGCAGGGAATCTGAGGCAGGGAATCTGAGGCAGGGAATCTGAGGCGGGGAATCTGAGAGGGGGAATCTGAGTCGGGGAATCTGAGGCGGGGAATCTGAGGCAGGGAATCACAGGCATGGAATCAGTGGCGGTTTATCAGAGGGGCAAATGAGATGTGGGAAACTAGATGCAGAGAAAGAGGCACGGAAATAGAGGCAGGGAATGAGAGGCAGGGTATCAGAGGCAGGGAATCAGAGGCGGGGAATCAGAGACACGGAAAGAGAGGCGTGGAATCAGAGGCGCGGAATCAGAGGCAGGGAATCAGAGGCGGGGAATCAGAGGCAGGGAATCAGAGGCAGAGAATCAGAGGCAGGGAATCAGAGGAGGGGAATCAGAGGCGGGGATTCAGAGGCGGGGAATCAGAGGCAGGGAATCTGAGGCAGGGAATCTGAAGCAGGGAATCTGAGCCAGGGAATCTGAGGCAGGGAATCAGAGGTGGGGAATCAGAGGCGGGGAATCAGAGGCGGGGAATCAGAGGCCGGGAATCAGACGCAGGGAATCAAATGAAGGGAATCAGATGAAGGGAATCTGAGGCAGGTAATCTGAGGCAGGGAATCTGAGGCAGGGAATCTGAGGCAGGGAATCTGAAAAGGGGAATCTGAGGCGGGGAATCTGAGTCGGGGAATCTGAGGCGGGGAATCTGAGGCAGGGAATCACAGGCATGGAATCAGAGGCGGGTTATCAGAGGGGGGAAATGAGATGTGGGAAACAAGATGCAGAGAAAGATGCACGGAAATAGAGGCAGGGAATGAGAGGCAGGGTATCAGAGGCAGGGAATCAGAGACACGGAAAGAGAGGCGTGGAATCAGAGGCCCGGGATCAGAGGCAGGGAATCAGAGGCAGGGAATCAGAGGCAGGGAATCAGAGGCGGGGAATCAGAGGCAGGGAATCAGAGGCAGGGAATCAGAGGCAGCGAATCAGAGGAGGGGAATCAAAGGTGGGGAATCAGAGGCGGGGAATCAGAGGAGGGGAATCAGAGGTGGGGAATCAGTGGGAGGAAAAGAGATGTGGGGAAAGAGAGGCAGAGAAAGAGGCGCGGAAATAGGGGCAGGGAAAGAGAGGCGGGGAATGAAAGGTGGGGAATCGGAGGCGAGGAATCAGAGGCGTGGAATCTGAGGCGGGGAAAGAGGTGGGGAAACGGAGGCCGGGAAAGTTGCGCGGAAAGGGAGGCGGGTAATCAGAGGCAGGGAATCAGAGGCGGGGAATCAGAGGCGGGGAATCCGAGGCGGGGAAACAGAGGCGGGGAATCAGAGGCGGGGATTCAGAGGCTGGGATTCAGAGGTGGGGAATCGGACGCAGGGAATCTGAGGCAGGGAATCTGAGGCAGGGAATCAGAGCTGGGGAATCTGAGGCGGGGAATCAGAGGCGGGGAATCAGAGGCGTGGTATCAGAGGTGGGGAATCAGAGGCGGGGAATCAGATGCGAGGAATCAGAGGCGGGGTATCAGAGGTGGGGAATCAGATGCGGGGTATCAGAGGCAGGGAATTTGAGGCAGGGAATCTGAGGCAGGGAATCAGAGCCGGGGAATCTGAGGTGGGGAATATGAGGTGGGGAATAAGAGGCGGGGAATCAGAGGCAGGGAATCTGAGGCAGGGAATCAGAGGCAGGGAATCAGAGGCGGGGAATCAGAGGCAGGGAATCTGAGGCAGGGAATCTGAGGCAGGGAATCTGAGGCAGGGAATCAGAGGCGGGGAATCAGAGGCAGGGAATCAGAGGCGGGGAATCAGAGGCGGGGAATCAGCGGGAGGAAAAGAGATGTGGGGAAAGAGAGGCAGTGAAAGAGGCGCGGAAATAGAGGCAGGGAAAGCGAGGCGGGGAATGAAAGGTGGGGAATCAAAGGCGGGGAAACAGGCGGGTAAACAGAGGCAGGTAAACATAGGTGGATAAATAGAGGCGGTGAAAGAGGCGGGCAAAACATAGTGGTTGGAACTTGTGTGTTTAAAATCAGGTACACAAAACAGATCAAACAGTGTTGTTGAAATTGAGGGAGGAAAATACAGGCACGGAAAGAGTGGAGGGGAAAGAGTGGAGGCGAAAGAGAGGCGTAGAGACAGAGGTGGGGAATCATAGGCGGGGAATCAGAGGTGGTGAAACAGGTGGGTAAACAGAGGTGGGTAAACATAGGCGGAGAAATAGAGGCGGGAAAAGTGATGGGTGAAACATAGTGGTTGGAAATTGTGTGTTGAAAATGAGGTACACAGAACAGATCAAACAGAGTTGTTGAAATTGAGGGAGGGAAAGAGAGGAGCGGAAAAAGTGTAGGGGAAAAAGCGGAGGCGAAAGAGAGGCATACAGACAGAGGTGGGGAATCAGAGGCGGGGAATCAGAGGCGGGGAATCAGAGGCGGGCAATCAGTGGCAGGCAATCAGAGGTGGGGAATCAGAGGCGGGGAATAAGAGGCCTGGAATCAGAGGCGGGGAATCAGAGGCGTGGAATCAGAGGCGGGGAATCAGAGGCGGGTATTCAGAGGTGGGGATTCAGAGGCTGGGAATCAGAGGCGGGGAATCATAGGCGGGGAATCAGAGGCGGGGAATCGGAGGCAGGGAATCTGAGGCAGAGAATCTGAGGCATGGAATCAGAGCCGGGGAATCTGAGGCAGGGAATCAGAGGCGAGGAATCAGAGGCGGGGATTCAGAGGCGGGGAATCAGAGGCAGGGAATCAGAGGCGGGAATCAGAAGCGGGGAATCAGAGGCGGGGAATCAGATGCGGGGTAATCAGTGGCAGGGAATCTGAGGCAGGGAATCTGAAGCAGGGAATCTGAGCCAGGGAATCTGAGGCAGGGAATCAGAGGTGGGGAATCAGAGGCGGGGAATCAGAGGCGGGGAATCAGAGGCCGGGAATCAGACGCAGGGAATCAAATGAAGGGAAACTGAGGCTGGGAATCTGAGGCAGGGAATCTGAGGCAGGGAATCTGAGGCAGGGAATCTGAGGCGGGAAATCTGAGGCGGGGAATCTGAGTAGGGGAATCTGAAGCGGGGAATCTGAGGCAGGGAATCACAGGCATGGAATCAGAGGCGGGTTATCAGAGGGGGGAAATGAGATGTGGGAAACAAGATGCAGAGAATGATGCACGGAAATAGAGGTAGGGAATGAGAGGCAGGGTATCAGAGGCAGGGAATCAGAGGCGGGGAATCAGAGACACGGAAAGAGAGGCTTGGAATCAGAGGACCGGAATCAGAGGCAGGGAATCGGAGGCAGGGAATCAGAGGCAGGGAATCAGAGGCGGGGAATCAGAGGCAGGGAATAAGAGGCAGGGAATCAGAGGCAGGGAATCAGAGGAGGGGAATCAGAGGTGGGGAATCAGAGGCGGGGAATCAGAGGCAGGGAATAAGAGGCAGGGAATCTGAGGCGGGAAATCTGAGGCGGGGAATCTGAGTAGGGGAATCTGAAGCGGGGAATCTGAGGCAGGGAATCACAGGCATGGAATCAGAGGCGGGTTATCAGAGGGGGGAAATGAGATGTGGGAAACAAGATGCAGAGAATGATGCACGGAAATAGAGGTAGGGAATGAGAGGCAGGGTATCAGAGGCAGGGAATCAGAGGCGGGGAATCAGAGACACGGAAAGAGAGGCTTGGAATCAGAGGACCGGAATCAGAGGCAGGGAATCGGAGGCAGGGAATCAGAGGCAGGGAATCAGAGGAGGGGAATCAGAGGTGGGGAATCAGAGGCAGGGAATCAGAGGCAGGGAATCATAGGCAAGGAATCTGAGGCGGGGAATCAGAGGCGGGGAATCAGAGGCATGGAATCTGATGCAGGGAGTCAGAGGCAGGGAATCTGAGGCAGGGAATCTGATGCAGGGAATCAGAGGCGTGGAATCTGAGGCGGGGAAAGAGAAGTGGGGAAACGGAGGCCGGGAAAGTTGCGCGGAAAGGGAGGCGGGTAATCAGAGGCAGGGAATCAGAGGCGGGGAATCAGAGGCGGGGAATCCGAGGCGGGGAAACAGAGGCGGGGAATCAGAGGCGGGGATTCAGAGGCTGGGATTCAGAGGCGGGGAATCGGACGCAGGGAATCTGAGGCAGGGAATCTGAGGCAGGGAATCAGAGCTGGGGAATCAGAGGCGGGGAATCAGAGGCGGGGAATCAGAGGCGTGGAATCAGAGGTGGGGAATCAGAGGCGGGGAATCAGATGCGAGGAATCAGAGGCGGGGAATCAGAGGCGGGGAATCAGATGCGGGGAATCAGAGGCAGGGAATTTGAGGCAGGGAATCTGAGGCAGGGAATCAGAGCCGGGGAATCTGAGGCGGGGAATATGAGGTGGGGAATAAGAGGCGGGGAATCAGAGGCAGGGAATCTGAGGCAGGGAATCAGAGGCAGGGAATCAGAGGCGGGGAATCAGAGGCAGGGAATCTGAGGCAGGGAATCTGAGGCAGGGAATCTGAGGCAGGGAATCAGAGGCGGGGAATCAGAGGCAGGGAATCAGAGGCGGGGAATCAGAGGCAGGGAATATGAGGCGGGGAAGCTGATGCAGGGAATCAGAGCCAGGGAATCTGAGGCAGGGCATCAGAGGCGGGGAATCAGAGGCGGGGAATCAGAGGCGGGGAATAAGAGGCGGGGAATCAGAGGCGGGGAATCAGAGGCAGGGAATCTGAGGCAGGGAATCAGAGGCGGGGAATCAGAGGCGGGGAATCAGCGGGAGGAAAAGAGATGTGGGGAAAGAGAGGCAGTGAAAGAGGCGCGGAAATAGAGGCAGGGAAAGCGAGGCGGGGAATGAAAGGTGGGGAATCAGAGGCGGGGAAGCAGGCGGGTAAACAGAGGCAGGTAAACATAGGTGGATAAATAGAGGCGGTGAAAGAGGCGGGCAAAACATAGTGGCTGGAACTTGTGTGTTTAAAATCAGGTACACAAAACAGATCAAACAGTGTTGTTGAAATTGAGGGAGGGAAAGACAGGCATGGAAAGAGTGGAGTGGAAAGAGTGGAGGCGAAAGAGAGGCGTAGAGTCAGAGGTGGGGAATCATAGGCGGGGAATCAGAGACGGTGAAACAGGTGGGTAAACAGAGGTGGGTAAACATAGGCGGAGAAATAGAGGCGGGGAAAGTGATGGGTGAAACATAGTGGTTGGAAATTGTGTGTTGAAAATGAGGTACACAGAACAGATCAAACAGAGTTGTTGAAATTGAGGGAGGGAAAGAGAGGCGCGGAAAAAGTGTAGGGGAAAAAGCGGAGGCGAAAGAGAGGCATACAGACAGAGGTGGGGAATCAGAGGCGGGGAATCAGAGGCGGGGAATCAGAGGCGGGCAATCAGTGGCAGGCAATCAGAGGTGGGGAATCAGAGGCGGGGAATAAGAGGCCTGGAATCAGAGGCGGGGAATCAGAGGCGTGGAATCAGAGGCGGGGAATCAGAGGCGGGGATTCAGAGGTGGGGATTCAGAGGCTGGGAATCAGAGGCGGGGAATCATAGGCGGGGAATCAGAGGCGGGGAATCGGAGGCAGGTAAACATAGGTGGATAAATAGAGGCGGTGAAAGAGGCGGGCAAAACATAGTGGTTGGAACTTGTGTGTTTAAAATCAGGTACACAAAACAGATCAAACAGTGTTGTTGAAATTGAGGGAGGAAAATACAGGCACGGAAAGAGTGGAGGGGAAAGAGTGGAGGCGAAAGAGAGGCGTAGAGACAGAGGTGGGGAATCATAGGCGGGGAATCAGAGGTGGTGAAACAGGTGGGTAAACAGAGGTGGGTAAACATAGGCGGAGAAATAGAGGCGGGAAAAGTGATGGGTGAAACATAGTGGTTGGAAATTGTGTGTTGAAAATGAGGTACACAGAACAGATCAAACAGAGTTGTTGAAATTGAGGGAGGGAAAGAGAGGAGCGGAAAAAGTGTAGGGGAAAAAGCGGAGGCGAAAGAGAGGCATACAGACAGAGGTGGGGAATCAGAGGCGGGGAATCAGAGGCGGGGAATCAGAGGCGGGCAATCAGTGGCAGGCAATCAGAGGTGGGGAATCAGAGGCGGGGAATAAGAGGCCTGGAATCAGAGGCGGGGAATCAGAGGCGTGGAATCAGAGGCGGGGAATCAGAGGCGGGTATTCAGAGGTGGGGATTCAGAGGCTGGGAATCAGAGGCGGGGAATCATAGGCGGGGAATCAGAGGCGGGGAATCGGAGGCAGGGAATCTGAGGCAGAGAATCTGAGGCATGGAATCAGAGCCGGGGAATCTGAGGCAGGGAATCAGAGGCGAGGAATCAGAGGCGGGGATTCAGAGGCGGGGAATCAGAGGCAGGGAATCAGAGGCGGGAATCAGAAGCGGGGAATCAGAGGCGGGGAATCAGATGCGGGGTAATCAGTGGCAGGGAATCTGAGGCAGGGAATCTGAAGCAGGGAATCTGAGCCAGGGAATCTGAGGCAGGGAATCAGAGGTGGGGAATCAGAGGCGGGGAATCAGAGGCGGGGAATCAGAGGCCGGGAATCAGACGCAGGGAATCAAATGAAGGGAAACTGAGGCTGGGAATCTGAGGCAGGGAATCTGAGGCAGGGAATCTGAGGCAGGGAATCTGAGGCGGGAAATCTGAGGCGGGGAATCTGAGTAGGGGAATCTGAAGCGGGGAATCTGAGGCAGGGAATCACAGGCATGGAATCAGAGGCGGGTTATCAGAGGGGGGAAATGAGATGTGGGAAACAAGATGCAGAGAATGATGCACGGAAATAGAGGTAGGGAATGAGAGGCAGGGTATCAGAGGCAGGGAATCAGAGGCGGGGAATCAGAGACACGGAAAGAGAGGCTTGGAATCAGAGGACCGGAATCAGAGGCAGGGAATCGGAGGCAGGGAATCAGAGGCAGGGAATGAGAGGCGGGGAATCAGAGGCAGGGAATAAGAGGCAGGGAATCAGAGGCAGGGAATCAGAGGAGGGGAATCAGAGGTGGGGAATCAGAGGCGGGGAATCAGAGGCAGGGAATCAGAGGCGGGGAATCAGAGGCGGGCAATCAGTGGCAGGCAATCAGAGGTGGGGAATCAGAGGCGGGGAATAAGAGGCCTGGAATCAGAGGCGGGGAATCAGAGGCGTGGAATCAGAGGCGGGGAATCAGAGGCGGGGATTCAGAGGTGGGGATTCAGAGGCTGGGAATCAGAGGCGGGGAATCATAGGCGGGGAATCAGAGGCGGGGAATCGGAGGCAGGGAATCTGAGGCAGGGAATCTGAGGCATGGAATCAGAGCCGGGGAATCTGAGGCAGGGAATCAGAGGCGAGGAATCAGAGGCGGGGATTCAGAGGCGGGGAATCAGAGGCAGGGAATCAGAGGCGGGAATCAGAAGCAGGGAATCAGAGGCGGGGAATCAGATGCGGGGAATCAGTGGCAGGGAATCTGAGGCAGGGAATCTGAAGCAGGGAATCTGAGCCAGGGAATCTGAGGCAGGGAATCAGAGGTGGGGAATCAGAGGCGGGGAATCAGAGGCGAGGAATCAGAGGCGGGGATTCAGAGGCGGGGAATCTGAGGCAGGGAATCAGAGGCGGGAATCAGAAGCGGGGAATCAGAGGCGGGGAATCAGATGCGGGGTAATCAGTGGCAGGGAATCTGAGGCAGGGAATCTGAAGCAGGGAATCTGAGCCAGGGAATCTGAGGCAGGGAATCAGAGGTGGGGAATCAGAGGCGGGGAATCAGAGGCGGGTAATCAGAGGCCGGGAATCAGACGCAGGGAATCAAATGAAGGGAAACTGAGGCTGGGAATCTGAGGCAGGGAATCTGAGGCAGGGAATCTGAGGCAGGGAATCTGAGGCGGGAAATCTGAGGCGGGGAATCTGAGTAGGGGAATCTGAAGCGGGGAATCTGAGGCAGGGAATCACAGGCATGGAATCAGAGGCGGGTTATCAGAGGGGGGAAATGAGATGTGGGAAACAAGATGCAGAGAATGATGCACGGAAATAGAGGTAGGGAATGAGAGGCAGGGAATCAGAGGCGGGGAATCAGAGACACGGAAAGAGAGGCTTGGAATCAGAGGACCGGAATCAGAGGCAGGGAATCGGAGGCAGGGAATCAGAGGCAGGGAATCAGAGGCGGGGAATCAGAGGCAGGGAATAAGAGGCAGGGAATCAGAGGCAGGGAATCAGAGGAGGGGAATCAGAGGTGGGGAATCAGAGGCGGGGAATCAGAGGCAGGGAATCAGAGGCAGGGAATCAGAGGCAGGGAATCATAGGCAAGGAATCTGAGGCGGGGAATCAGAGGCGGGGAATCAGAGGCATGGAATCTGATGCAGGGAGTCAGAGGCAGGGAATCTGAGGCAGGGAATCTGATGCAGGGAATCAGAGGCGTGGAATCTGAGGCGGGGAAAGAGAAGTGGGGAAACGGAGGCCGGGAAAGTTGCGCGGAAAGGGAGGCGGGTAATCAGAGGCAGGGAATCAGAGGCGGGGAATCAGAGGCGGGGAATCCGAGGCGGGGAAACAGAGGCGGGGAATCAGAGGCGGGGATTCAGAGGCTGGGATTCAGAGGCGGGGAATCGGACGCAGGGAATCTGAGGCAGGGAATCTGAGGCAGGGAATCAGAGCTGGGGAATCAGAGGCGGGGAATCAGAGGCGGGGAATCAGAGGCGTGGAATCAGAGGTGGGGAATCAGAGGCGGGGAATCAGATGCGAGGAATCAGAGGCGGGGAATCAGAGGCGGGGAATCAGATGCGGGGAATCAGAGGCAGGGAATTTGAGGCAGGGAATCTGAGGCAGGGAATCAGAGCCGGGGAATCTGAGGCGGGGAATATGAGGTGGGGAATAAGAGGCGGGGAATCAGAGGCAGGGAATCTGAGGCAGGGAATCAGAGGCAGGGAATCAGAGGCGGGGAATCAGAGGCAGGGAATCTGAGGCAGGGAATCTGAGGCAGGGAATCTGAGGCAGGGAATCAGAGGCGGGGAATCAGAGGCAGGGAATCAGAGGCGGGGAATCAGAGGCAGGGAATATGAGGCGGGGAAGCTGATGCAGGGAATCAGAGCCAGGGAATCTGAGGCAGGGCATCAGAGGCGGGGAATCAGAGGCGGGGAATCAGAGGCGGGGAATAAGAGGCGGGGAATCAGAGGCGGGGAATCAGAGGCAGGGAATCTGAGGCAGGGAATCAGAGGCGGGGAATCAGAGGCGGGGAATCAGCGGGAGGAAAAGAGATGTGGGGAAAGAGAGGCAGTGAAAGAGGCGCGGAAATAGAGGCAGGGAAAGCGAGGCGGGGAATGAAAGGTGGGGAATCAGAGGCGGGGAAGCAGGCAGGTAAACAGAGGCAGGTAAACATAGGTGGATAAATAGAGGCGGTGAAAGAGGCGGGCAAAACATAGTGGCTGGAACTTGTGTGTTTAAAATCAGGTACACAAAACAGATCAAACAGTGTTGTTGAAATTGAGGGAGGGAAAGACAGGCATGGAAAGAGTGGAGTGGAAAGAGTGGAGGCGAAAGAGAGGCGTAGAGTCAGAGGTGGGGAATCATAGGCGGGGAATCAGAGACGGTGAAACAGGTGGGTAAACAGAGGTGGGTAAACATAGGCGGAGAAATAGAGGCGGGGAAAGTGATGGGTGAAACATAGTGGTTGGAAATTGTGTGTTGAAAATGAGGTACACAGAACAGATCAAACAGAGTTGTTGAAATTGAGGGAGGGAAAGAGAGGCGCGGAAAAAGTGTAGGGGAAAAAGCGGAGGCGAAAGAGAGGCATACAGACAGAGGTGGGGAATCAGAGGCGGGGAATCAGAGGCGGGGAATCAGAGGCGGGCAATCAGTGGCAGGCAATCAGAGGTGGGGAATCAGAGGCGGGGAATAAGAGGCCTGGAATCAGAGGCGGGGAATCAGAGGCGTGGAATCAGAGGCGGGGAATCAGAGGCGGGGATTCAGAGGTGGGGATTCAGAGGCTGGGAATCAGAGGCGGGGAATCATAGGCGGGGAATCAGAGGCGGGGAATCGGAGGCAGGGAATCTGAGGCAGGGAATCTGAGGCATGGAATCAGAGCCGGGGAATCTGAGGCAGGGAATCAGAGGCGAGGAATCAGAGGCGGGGATTCAGAGGCGGGGAATCAGAGGCAGGGAATCAGAGGCGGGAATCAGAAGCAGGGAATCAGAGGCGGGGAATCAGATGCGGGGAATCAGTGGCAGGGAATCTGAGGCAGGGAATCTGAAGCAGGGAATCTGAGCCAGGGAATCTGAGGCAGGGAATCAGAGGTGGGGAATCAGAGGCGGGGAATCAGAGGCGAGGAATCAGAGGCGGGGATTCAGAGGCGGGGAATCTGAGGCAGGGAATCAGAGGCGGGAATCAGAAGCGGGGAATCAGAGGCGGGGAATCAGATGCGGGGTAATCAGTGGCAGGGAATCTGAGGCAGGGAATCTGAAGCAGGGAATCTGAGCCAGGGAATCTGAGGCAGGGAATCAGAGGTGGGGAATCAGAGGCGGGGAATCAGAGGCGGGTAATCAGAGGCCGGGAATCAGACGCAGGGAATCAAATGAAGGGAAACTGAGGCTGGGAATCTGAGGCAGGGAATCTGAGGCAGGGAATCTGAGGCAGGGAATCTGAGGCGGGAAATCTGAGGCGGGGAATCTGAGTAGGGGAATCTGAAGCGGGGAATCTGAGGCAGGGAATCACAGGCATGGAATCAGAGGCGGGTTATCAGAGGGGGGAAATGAGATGTGGGAAACAAGATGCAGAGAATGATGCACGGAAATAGAGGTAGGGAATGAGAGGCAGGGTATCAGAGGCAGGGAATCAGAGGCGGGGAATCAGAGACACGGAAAGAGAGGCTTGGAATCAGAGGACCGGAATCAGAGGCAGGGAATCAGAGGCAGGGAATCAGAGGCAGGGAATCAGAGGCGGGGAATCAGAGGCAGGGAATAAGAGGCAGGGAATCAGAGGCAGGGAATCAGAGGAGGGGAATCAGAGGTGGGGAATCAGAGGCGGGGAATCAGAGGCAGGGAATCAGAGGCAGGGAATCAGAGGCAGGGAATCATAGGCAAGGAATCTGAGGCGGGGAATCAGAGGCGGGGAAACAGAGGCGGGGAATCAGAGGCGGGGATTCAGAGGCTGGGATTCAGAGGCGGGGAATCGGACGCAGGGAATCTGAGGCAGGGAATCTGAGGCAGGGAATCAGAGCTGGGGAATCAGAGGCGGGGAATCAGAGGCGGGGAATCAGAGGCGTGGAATCAGAGGTGGGGAATCAGAGGCGGGGAATCAGATGCGAGGAATCAGAGGCGGGGAATCAGAGGCGGGGAATCAGATGCGGGGAATCAGAGGCAGGGAATTTGAGGCAGGGAATCTGAGGCAGGGAATCAGAGCCGGGGAATCTGAGGCGGGGAATATGAGGTGGGGAATAAGAGGCGGGGAATCAGAGGCAGGGAATCTGAGGCAGGGAATCAGAGGCAGGGAATCAGAGGCAGGGAATCAGAGGCGCGGAATCAGAGACACGGAAAGAGAGGCGTGGATTCAGAAGCGCGGAATCAGAGGCAGGGAATCAGGGGCAGGGAATCAGAGGCAGGGAATCAGAGTCAGGGAATCATAGGCAAGGAATCTGAGGCGGGGAATCAGAGGCGGGGAATCAGAAGCGGGGAATCAGAGGCGGGGAATCAGAGGCAGGGAATCTGATGCAGGGAGTCAGAGGCAGGGAATCTGAGGCGGGGAATCAGAGGCAGGGAATCAGAGGCAGGGAATCATAGGCAAGGAATCTGAGGCGGGGAATCAGAGGCGGGGAATCAGAAGCGGGGAATCAGAGGCGGGGAATCAGAGGCACGGAATCTGATGCAGGGAGTCAGAGGCAGGGAATCTGAGGCAGGGAATCTGATGCAGGGAATCAGAGCCGGGGAATCTGAGGCGGGGAATCAGAGGCGGGGAATCAGAGGCGGGCTATCAGAGACACGGAAAGAGAAGCGTGGAATCAGAGGCGCGGAATCAGAGGCAGGGAATCAGAGGCAGGGAATCATAGGCAGGGAATCTGAGGCGGGGAATCAGAGGCGGGGAATCAGAAGCGGGGAATCAGAGGCGGGGAATCAGAGGCACGGAATCTGATGCAGGGAATCAGAGGCAGGGAATCTGAGGCAGGGAATCTGATGCAGGGAATCAGAGGCGGGGAATCAGAGCCGGGAAATAAGAGGCAGTTAAACAGAGGCGGTGAAACATTGGTGTGGAATCGGAGGCGGGATATCAGTGGCAGGGAATCAGAGGCAGAGAATCAGAGGCAGGGAATCAGAGGCAGGGAATCAGAGGCGGGGAATCTGAGGCGGGGAATCTGAGGTGGGGAATGAGAGGCGGTGAAACAGGCGGGTAAACAGAGGTGGGTAAACATAGGCAGATAAATAGAGGCGGGGAAAGAGATCGGTGAAACATAGTGGTTGGAAATTGTGTGTTGAAAATGAGGTACAGAGAACAGATCAAACAGAGTTGTTGAAATTGAGGGAGGGAAAGAAAGGCGCGGAAAGAGTGGAAGGGAAAGAGCAGAGGTGAAAGAGAGGCATAGAGACATAGTTGGGGAATCAGAGGTGGGGAATCAGAGACGGGGAATCAGAGGCGGGCAATCAGAGGTGGGAAATCAGAGACGGGGAATCTGAGGCAGGGAATCTGAGGCAGGGAATCAGAGCCGGGGAATCTGAGGCGGGAAATTAGAGGCGGGGAAAGAGATGTTTGGAAACGGAGGCCGGGAAAGTTGTGCGGAAAGGGAGGCGGGGAATCAGAGGCGGGGAATCAGAGGCAGGGAATCAGAGGCCGGGAATCAGAGGCGGGGAATTAGAGGCAGGGAATCAGATGCGGGGAATCAGAGCCGGGGAATCTGAGGTGGGGAATCAGAGGTGGGGAATCAGAGGCGGGGAATTAGAGGCAGGGAATCAGATGCGGGGAATCAGAGCCGGGGAATCTGAGGTGGGGAATCAGAGGTGGGGAATCTGAGGCCGGGAATCAGAGGTGGGGAATCAGAGGTAGGGAATCTGAGGCAGGAAATCTGAGGCAGGGAATCAGAGCCGGGGAATCTGAGGCGGGGAATCAGAGGCGGGGAATCAGAGGCGGGGAATCAGAGGTGGGGAATCAGATGCGGGGAATCAGAGGCGGGGAATCAGAGGCGGGGAATCAGAGGTGGGGAATCAGAGGCGGGGAATCAGAGGCGGGGAATCAGAGGCGGGGAATCAGAGGCGGGGAATTAGAGGCAGGGAATCAGAGGCGGGGAATCAGAGGCGGGGAATCAGAGGCGGGTTATCAGTGGGGGGAAATGAGATGTGGTAAACGAGATGCAGAGAAAGAGGCACGGATATAGAGGCAGGGAATCAGAGGCACGGAATCAGAGGCACGGAATCAGAGACACGGAAAGAGAGGCGTGGAATCAGAAGCGCGGAATCAGAGGCAGGGAATCAGGGGCAGGGAATCAGAGGCAGGGAATCAGAGGCAGGGAATCAGAGTCAGGGAATCAGAGGCAGGGAATCAGAGGCAGGGAATCATAGGCAAGGAATCTGAGGCGGGGAATCTGAGGCGGGGAATCAGAAGTGGGGAATCAGAGGCGGGGAATCAGAGGCATGGAATCTGATGCAGGGAGTCAGAGGCAGGGAATCTGAGGCAGGGAATCTGATGCAGGGAATCAGAGGCGTGGAATCTGAGGTGGGGAAAGAGAAGTGGGGAAACGGAGGCCGGGAAAGTTGCGCGGAAAGGGAGGCGGGTAATCAGAGGCAGGGAATCTGAGGCGGGGAATCAGAGGCGGGGAATCCGAGGCGGGGAAACAGAGGCGGGGAATCAGAGGCGGGGATTCAGAGGCTGGGATTCAGAGGCGGGGAATCGGACGCAGGGAATCTGAGGCAGGGAATCTGAGGCAGGGAATCAGAGCTGGGGAATCTGAGGCGGGGAATCAGAGGCGGGGAATCAGATGCGAGGAATCAGAGGCGGGGAATCAGAGGCGGGGAATCAGATGCGGGGAATCAGAGGCAGGGAATTTGAGGCAGGGAATCTGAGGCAGGGAATCAGAGCCGGGGAATCTGAGGCGGGGAATATGAGGTGGGGAATAAGAGGCGGGGAATCAGAGGCAGGGAATCAGAGGCAGGGAATCAGAGGCGGGGAATCAGAGGCAGGGAATCTGAGGCAGGGAATCAGAGGCAGGGAATATGAGGCGGGGAAGCTGATGCAGGGAATCAGAGACGGGGAATCTGAGGCAGGGCATCAGAGGCGGGGAATCAGAGGCGGGGAATCAGAGGCGGGGAATAAGAGGCGGGGAATCAGAGGCGGGGAATCAGAGGCAGGGAATCTGAGGCAGGGAATCAGAGGCGGGGAATCAGAGGCGGGGAATCGGCGGGAGGAAAAGAGATGTGGGGAAAGAGAGGCAGTGAAAGAGGCGCGGAAATAGAGGCAGGGAAAGCGAGGCGGGGAATGAAAGGTGGGGAATCAGAGGCGGGGAAACAGGCGGGTAAACAGAGGCAGGTAAACATAGGTGGATAAATAGAGGTGGTGAAAGAGGCGGGCAAAACATAGTGGCTGGAACTTGTGTGTTTAAAATCAGGTACACAAAACAGATCAAACAGTGTTGTTAAAATTGAGGGAGGGAAAGACAGGCATTGAAAGAGTGGAGTGGAAAGAGTGGAGGCGAAAGAGAGGCGTAGAGTCAGAGGTGGGGAATCATAGGCGGGGAATCAGAGGCGGTGAAACAGGTGGGTAAACAGAGGTGGGTAAACATAGGCGGAGAAATAGAGGCGGGGAAAGTGATGGGTGAAACATAGTGGTTGGAAATTGTGTGTTGAAAATGAGGTACACAGAACAGATCAAACAGAGTTGTTGAAATTGAGGGAGGGAAAGAGAGGCGCGGAAAAAGTGTAGGTGAAAATGCGGAGGCGAAAGAGAGGCATACAGACAGAGGTGGGGAATCAGAGGCGGGGAATAAGAGGCCTAAAATCAGAGGCGGGGAATCAGAGGCGTGGAATCAGAGGCGGGGAATCAGAGGCGGGGATTCAGAGGTGGGGATTCAGAGGCTGGGAATCAGAGGCGGGGAATCATAGGCGGGGAATCAGAGGCGGGGAATCGGAGGCAGGGAATCTGAGGCAGGGAATCTGAGGCATGGAATCAGAGCCGGGGAATCTGAGGCAGGGAATCAGAGGCGAGGAATCAGAGGCGGGGATTCAGAGGCGGGGAATCAGAGGCAGGGAATCAGAGGCGGGAATCAGAAGCGGGGAATCAGAGGCGGGGAATCAGATGCGGGGAATCAGTGGCAGGGAATCTGAGGCAGGGAATCTGAAGCAGGGAATCTGAGCCAGGGAATCTGAGGCAGGGAATCAGAGGTGGGGAATCAGAGGCGGGGAATCAGAGGCGGGGAATCAGAGGCCGGGAATCAGACGCAGGGAATCAAATGAAGGGAATCAGATGAAGGGAATCTGAGGCTGGGAATCTGAGGCAGGGAATCTGAGGCAGGGAATCTGAGGCAGGGAATCTGAGGCGGGAAATCTGAGGCGGGGAATCTGAGTAGGGGAATCTGAAGCGGGGAATCTGAGGCAGGGAATCACAGGCATGGAATCAGAGGCGGGTTATCAGAGGGGGGAAATGAGATGTGGGAAACAAGATGCAGAGAATGATGCACTGAAATAGAGGTAGGGAATGAGAGGCAGGGTATCAGAGGCAGGGAATCAGAGGCGGGGAATCAGAGACACGGAGAGAGAGGCTTGGAATCAGAGGACCGGAATCAGAGGCAGGGAATCAGAGGCAGGGAATCAGAGGCAGGGAATCAGAGGCGGGGAATCAGAGGCAGGGAATAAGAGGAAGGGAATCAGAGGCAGGGAATCAGAGGAGGGGAATCAGAGGCGGGGAATCAGAGGCAGGGAATCAGAGGCAGGGAATCAGAGGCAGGGAATCAGAGGAGGGGAATCAGAGGCGGGGAGTCAGAGGCGTGGAATCTGAGGCGGGGAAAGAGATGTGGGGAAACGGAGGCCAGGAAAGTTGCGTGGAAAGGGAGGCGGGTAATCAGAGGCGGGGAATCCGAGGCGGAGAAACAGAGGCGGGGAATCAGAGGCGGGGATTCAGAGGCTGGGATTCAGATGCAGGGAATCAGAGGCGGGGTATCAGAGGCGGGGAATCAGAGGCGGGGAATCGGAGGCAGGGAATCTGAGGCAGGGAATCTGAGGCAGGGAATCAGAGCTGGGGAATCTGAGGCGGGGAATCAGAGGCGGGGAATCAGAGGCGTGGAATCAGAGGCGGGGAATCAGAGGCTGGGAATCAGATGCGAGGAATCAGAGGCGGGGAATCACAGGCGGGGAGTCAGATGCGGGGAATCAGAGGCAGGGAATTTGAGGCAGGGAATCAGAGGCAGGGAATCAGAGCCGGGGAATCTGAGGCGGGGAATAAGAGGTGGGGAATAAGAGGCGGGGAATCAGAGGCAGGGAATCTGAGGCAGGGAATCAGAGCCGGGAAATCTGAGGTGGGTAATCAGAGGCGGGGAATCAGAGCCGGGGAATCAGAGGTGGGGAATCAGAGGTGGGGAATCAGAGGCGGGGAATTAGAGGCAGGGAATCAGAGGCGGGGAATTAGAGGCAGGGAATCAGAGGCGTGGAATCAGAAGCGCGGAATCAGAGGCAGGGAATCAGGGGCAGGGAATCAGAGGCAGGGAATCAGAGTCAGGGAATCAGAGGCAGGGAATCAGAGGCAGGGAATCATAGGCAAGGAATCTGAGGCGGGGAATCAGAGGCGGGGAATCAGAAGCGGGGAATCAGAGGCGGGGAATCAGAGGCAGGGAATCTGATGCAGGGAGTCAGAGGCAGGGAATCTGAGGCAGGGAATCTGATGCAGGGAATCAGAGCCGGGGAATCTGAGGCAGGGAATCTGATGCAGGGAATCAGAGCCGGGGAATCTGAGGTGGGGAATCAGAGGCGGGGAATCAGAGGCGGGCTATCAGAGACACGGAACGAGAAGCGTGGAATCAGAGGCGCGGAATCAGAGCCGGCGAATCTGAGCCGGGAAATAAGAGGCAGTTAAACAGAGGCGGTGAAACATTGGTGTGGAATCGGAGGCGGGATATCAGTGGCAGGAAATCAGAGGCAGAGAATCAGAGGCAGGGAATCAGAGGCAGGGAATCAGAGGCGGGGTATCTGAGGCGGGGAATCTGAGGTGGGGAATGAGAGGCGGTGAAACAGGCGGGTAAACAGAGGTGGGTAAACATAGGCAGATAAATAAAGGCGGGGAAAGAGATCGGTGAAACATAGTGGTTGGAAATTGTGTGTTGAAAATGAGGTACAGAGAACAGATCAAACAGAGTTGTTGAAATTGAGGGAGGGAAAGAAAGGCGCAGAAAGAGTGGAAGGGAAAGAGCAGAGGTGAAAGAGAGGCATAGAGACATAGTTGGGGAATCAGAGGTGGGGAATCAGAGACGGGGAATCAGAGGCGGGCAATCAGAGGTGGGAAATCAGAGACGGGGAATCTGAGGCAGGGAATCTGAGGCAGGGAATCAGAGCCGGGGAATCTGAGGCGGGGAATTAGAGGCGGGGAAAGAGATGTTTGGAAACGGAGGCCGGGAAAGTTGTGCGGAAAGGGAGGCGGGGAATCAGAGGCGGGGAATCAGAGGCAGGGAATCAGAGGCCGGGAATCAGAGGCGGGGAATTAGAGGCAGGGAATCAGATGCGGGGAATCAGAGCCGGGGAATCTGAGGTGGGGAATCAGAGCCGGGGAATCTGAGGCAGGAAATCTGAGGCAGGGAATCAGAGCTGGGGAATCTGAGGCGGGGAATCAGAGGCGGGTCATCAGAGGCGGGGAATCAGAGGCGGGGAATCAGGGGCGGGGAATTAGAGGCGGCGAATCAGAGGCGGGGAATCAGAGGTGGGGAATCAGATGCGGGGAATCAGAGGCAGGGAATTAGAGGCGGGTAATCAGAGGTGGGGAATCAGAGGCAGGGAATCAGATGAAGGGAATAAGATGAAGGGAATCTGAGGCAGGGAATCTGAGGCAGGGAATCTGAGGCGGGGAATCTGAGGCGGGGAATCTGAGGCGGGTTATCAGAGGGGGGAAATGAGATGTGGGAAACGAGATGCAGAGAAAGAGGCACGGAAATAGAGGCAGCGAAAGAGAGGCAGGGTATCAGAGGCAGGGAATCAGAGGCGGGGAATCAGAGACACGGAAAGAGAGGCGTGGAATCAGAGGCGCGGAATCAGAGGCAGGGAATCAGAGGCAGGGAATCAGAGGCGGGGAATCTGAGGTGGGAATCAGAGGCGGGGAATCAGAGGCGGGGAATCAGATGCGGGGAATCAGAGGCAGGGAATCTGAGGCAGGGAATCTGAAGCAGGGAATATGAGCCAGGGAATTTGAGGCAGGGAATCAGAGGTGGGGAATCAGAGGCGGGGAATCAGAGGCGGGGAATCTGAGGCGGGGAATCAGACGAAGGGAATCAAATGAAGGGAATCAGATTAAGGGAATCTGAGGCAGGGAATCTGAGGCAGGGAATCTGAGGCAGGGAATCTGAGGCAGGGAATCTGAGGCGGGGAATCTGAGAGGGGGAATCTGAGTCGGGGAATCTGAGGCGGGGAATCTGAGGCAGGGAATCACAGGCATGGAATCAGAGGCGGTTTATCAGAGGGGGGAAATGAGATGTGGGAAACAAGATGCAGAGAAAGATGCACGGAAATAGAGGCAGGGAATCAGAGGCAGGGAATCAGAGGCGGGGAATCAGAGACACGGAAAGAGAGGCGTGGAATCAGAGGCGAAATCAGAGGCAGGGAATCAGAGGCAGGGAATCAGACGCAGGGAATCAGAGGCGGGGAATCAGAGGCAGGGAATCAGAGGCAGAGAATCAGAGGCAGGGAATCAGAGGAGGGGAATCAGAGGCGGGGAATCAGAGGCGGGGAATCAGAGGCAGGGAATTTGAGGCAGGGAATCAGAGGAGGGGAATCAGAGGTGGGGAATCAGAGGGAGGAAAAGAGATGTGGGGAAAGAGAGGCAGAGAAAGAGGCGCGGAAATAGAGGCAGGGAAAGAGAAGCGTGGAATTAAATGTGGGGAATCAGAGGCGGGGAATCAGAGGCGTGGAATCTGAGGCGGGGAAAGAGATGTGGGGAAACGGAGGCCGGGAAAGTTGCGCGGAAAGGGAGGCGGGTAATCAGAGGCAGGGAATCAGAGACGGGGAATCAGAGGCAGGGAATCCGAGGCGGGGAAACAGAGGCGGGGAATCAGAGGCGGGGATTCAGAGGCTGGGATTCAGAGGCGGGGAATAAGAGGCGGGGAATAAGAGGCGGGGAATCAGAGGCGGGGAATGGGAGGCAGGGAATCTGAGGCAGGGAATCAGATGCGAGGAATCAGAGTCGGGGAATCAGAGGCGTGGAATCAGAGGCGGGGAATCAGAGGCGGGGAATCAGATGCGAGGAATCAGAGGCGGGGAATCAGAGGCGGGGAATCAGATGCGGGGAATCTGAGGCAGGAAATCTGAGGCAGGGAATCAGAGCCGGGGAATCTGAGGCGGGGAATCAGAGGCGGGTCATCAGAGGCGGGGAATCAGAGGCGGGGAATCAGGGGCGGGGAATCAGAGGCGGTGAATCAGAGGCGGGGAATCAGAGGTGGGGAATCAGATGCGGGGAATCAGAGGCAGGGAATCTGAGGCAGGGAAACTAAGGCAGGGAATCTGAGGTGGGGAATCAGAAGCGGGGAATCAGAGGCGGGGAATTAGAGGCGGGGAATAAGAGGTGGGGAATCAGAGGCAGGGAATCAGATGAAGGGAATAAGATGAAGGGAATCTGAGGCAGGGAATCTGAGGCAGGGAATCTGAGGCGGGGAATCTGAGGCGGGGAATCTGAGGCGGGTTATCAGAGGGGGGAAATGAGATGTGGGAAATGAGATGCAGAGAAAGAGGCGCGGAAATAGAGGCAGGGAAAGAGAGGCGGGGAATGAAAGGTGGGGAATCAGAGGCGGGGAATCAGAGGCGGGCTATCAGAGACACGGAAAGAGAAGCGTGGTATCAGAGGCGCGGAATCAGAGCCGGCGAATCTGAGCCGGGAAATAAGAGGCAGAGAAACAGAGGCTGTGAAACATTGGTGTGGAATCGGAGGCGGGGTATCAGTGGCAGGGAATCAGAGGCGGGGAATCAGAGGCGGGGAATCGGAGACAGGGAATCTGAGGCAGGGAATCTGAGGCAGGGAATCTGAGGCAGGGAATCTGAGGCAGGGAATCTGAGGCGGGGAATCTGAGTCGGTAAATCTGAGTCGGGGAATCTGAGGCACAGAATCTGAGGCAGTGAATCAGAGGCATGGAATCAGAGGCGGGTTATCAGAGGGGGCAAATGAGATGTGGGAAACTAGATGCAGAGAAAGAGGCACGGAAATAGAGGCAGGCAAAGAGAGGCAGGGTATCAGAGGCAGGGAATCAGAGGCGTGGAATCAGAGACAAGGAAAGAGAGGCGTGGAATCAGAGGTGCGGAATCAGAGGCAGGGAATCAGAGGCAGGGAATCAGAGGCAGGGAATCAGAGGCAGGGAATCAGAGGCAGGGAATCAGAGGCAGGGAATCAGAGGCAGGCAATCAGAGGCAGGGAATCTGAGGCAGGAAATCTGAGGCAGGGAATCTGAGGCAGGGAATCTGAGGCAGGGAATCTGAGGCGGGGAATCAGAGGCGGGGAATCATAGGCGGGGAATCAGATGCGGGGAATCAGAGGCAGGGAATCTGAGGCAGGGAATCTGAAGCAGGGAATATGAGCCAGGGAATTTGAGGCAGGGAATCAGAGGTGGGGAATCAGAGGCGGGGAATTTGAGGCGGGGAATCTGAGGCGGGGAATCAGACGAAGGGAATCAAATGAAGGGAATCAGATTAAGGGAATCTGAGGCAGGGAATCTGAGGCAGGGAATCTGAGGCAGGGAATCTGAGGCAGGGAATCTGAGGCAGGGAATCAGAGGAGGGGAATCAGAGGTGGGGAATCAGAGGGAGGAAAAGAGATGTGGGGAAAGAGAGGCAGAGAAAGATGCGCGGAAATAGAGGCAGGGAAAGAGAGGCGTGGAATGAAATGTGGGGAATCAGAGGCGGGGAATCAGAGGCGTGGAATCTGAGGCGGGGAAAGAGATGTGGGGAAACGGAGTCCGGGAAAGTTGCGCGGAAAGGGAGGCGGGTAATCAGAGGCAGGGAATCAGAGACGGGGAATCAGAGGCTGGGATTCAGAGGCGGGGAATAAGAGGCGGGGAATAAGAGGCGGGGAATCAGAGGCGGAGAATGGGAGGCAGGGAATCTGAGGCAGGGAATCTGAGGCAGGGAATCAGAGCTGGAGAATCTGATGCGGGGAATCAGAGTCGGGGAATCAGAGGCGTGGAATCAGAGGCGGGGAATCAGAGGCGGGGAATCAGATGCGAGGAATCAGAGGCGGGGAATCAGAGGCGGGGAATCAGATGCGGGGAATCAGAGGCAGGGAATTTGAGGCAGGGAATCTGAGGCAGGGAATCAGAGCCGGGGAATCTGAGGCAGGGAATAAGAGGCGGGGAATAAGAGGCGGGGAATCAGAGGCAGGGAATCTGAGGCACGGAATCTGTCGCAGGGAATCTGAGGCAGGGAATCAGAGCCGGGGAATCTGAGGCGGGGAATCAGAGGAGGGGAATCAGAGGCGGGGAATAAGAGGTGGGGAATCAGAGGTGGGGAATCAGAGGCGGGGAATCAGAGGCGGGGAATCCGAGGCGGGGAATCTGAGGCAGGGAATCAGAGCCGGGGAATCTGAGGCGGGGAATCAGAGGCGGGGAATCAGAGGCGGGTTATCAGAGGGGGGAAATGAGATGTGGTAAACGAGATGCAGAAAAAGAGGCACGGAAATAGAGGCAGGCAAAGAGAGGCAGGGTATCAGAGGCAGGGAATCAGAGGCGCGGAATCAGAGACACGGAAAGAGAGGCGTGGAATCAGAGGCGCGGAATCAGAGGCAGGGAATCAGGGGCGGGGAATCAGAGGCAGGGAATCAGAGTCAGGGAATCAGAGGCAGTGAATCAGAGGCAGGGAATCAGAGGCAGGGAATCATAGGCAGGGAATCTGAGGCGGGGAATCAGAGGCGGGGAATCAGAAGCGGGGAATCAGAGGCGGGGAATCAGAGGCAGGGAATCTGATGCAGGGAATCAGAGGCAGGGAATCTGAGGCAGGGAATCTGATGCAGGGAATCAGAGCCAGGGAATCTGAGGCGGGGAATCAGAGGCGGGGAATCAGAGGCGGGCAATCAGAGACACGGAAAGAGAAGCGTGGAATCAGAGGCGCGGAATCAGAGCCGGCGAATCTGAGCCGGGAAATAAGAGGCAGAGAAACAGAGGCGGTGAAACATTGGTGTGGAATCGGAGGCGGGGTATCAGTGGCCGGGAATCAGAGGCAGGGAATCAGAGGCAGGGAATCAGAGGCAGGAAATCAGAGGCAGGGAATCAGAGGTGGTGAAACAGGCGGGAAAACAGAGGTGGGTAAACATAGGCAGATAAATAGAGGCGGGGAAAGAGATGGGTGAAACATAGTGGTTGGAAATTGTGTGTTGAAAATGAGGTACACAGAAAAGATCAAACAGAGTTGTTGAAATTGAGGGAGGGAAAGAAAGGCGCAGAAAGAGTGGAAGGGAAAGAGCAGAGGTGAAAGAGAGGCATAGAGACATAGTTGGGGAATCAGAGGTGGGGAATCAGAGACGGGGAATCAGAGGCGGGGAATCAGAGGCGGGCAATCAGAGGCAGGAAATCAGTGACGGGGAATCTGAGGCAGGGAATCTGAGGCAGGGAATCAGAGCCGAGGAATCTGAGGCGGGGAATTAGAGGTGGGGAAAGAGATGTGGGGAAACGGAGGCTGGGAAAGTTGTGCGGATAGGGAGGCGAGGAATCAGAGGCGGGGAATCAGAGGCAGGGAATCAGAGGCCGGGAATCAGAGGCGGGAAATTAGAGGCAGTGAATCAGAGCCGGGGATTCTGAGGCGGGGAATCTGAGGCGGGGAATCAGAGGCGGGTCATCAGAGGCGGGGAATCAGAGGCGGGGAATCAGGGGCGGGGAATCAGAGGCGGCGAATCAGAGGCGGGGAATCAGAGGCGGGGAATCAGATGCGGGGAATCAGAGGCAGGGAATCTGAGGCGGGGAATCAGATGAAGGGAATAAGATGAAGGGAATCTGAGGCAGGGAATCTGAGGCGGGGAATCTGAGGCGGGGAATCTGAGGCGGGTTATCAGAGGGGGGAAATGAGATGTGGGAAACGAGATGCAGAGAAAGATGCACGGAAATAGAGGCAGGGAATGAGAGGCAGTGTATCAGAGGCAGGGAATCAGAGGCGGGGAATCTGAGGCGGGGAATCTGAGGCGGGTTATCAGAGGGAGGAAAAGAGATGTGGGGAAAGAGAGGCAGAGAAAGAGGCGCGGAAATAGAGGCAGGGAAAGAGAGGCGGGGAATGAAAGGTGTGGAATCAGAGGCGGGGAATCAGAGGAGTGGAATCAGAGGCGGGGATTCACAGGCAGGGAATCAGATGCGAGGCATCAGAGGCAGGGAATTTTAGGCAGGGAATCTGAGGCAGGGAATCAGAGCCGGGGAATCTGAGGCAGGGAATAAGAGGCAGGGAATCAGAGCCGGGGAATCTGAGGTGGGGAATCAGAGGCGCGGAATCAGAGGCGGGGAATCAGAGGTGGTGAATCAAAGGTGGGGAATCATAGGCGGGGAATCTGAGGCAGGGAATCAAGGCCGGGGAATCTGAGGTGGGGAATCAGAGGCGGGGAATCAGAGGCGGGTTATCAGAGGGGGGAAATGAGATGTGGTAAACGAGATGCAGAGAAAGAGGCACGGAAATAGAGGCAGGCAAAGAGAGGCAGGGTATCAGAGGCAGGGAATCAGAGGCGCGGAATCAGAGACACGGAAAGAGAGGCGTGGAATAAGAGGCGCGGAGTCAGAGGCAGGGAATCAGAGGCAGGGAATCAGAGGCAGGGAATCATAGGCGGGGAATCTGAGAGGCGGGGAATCAGAGGCGGGGAATCAGAAGCGGGGAATCAGAGGCGGGGAATCAGAGGCAGGGAATCTGATGCAGGGAATCAGAGGCAGGGAATCAGAGCCAGGGAATCAGAGGCGGGGAATCAGAGGCAGGCTATCAGAGACACGGAAAGAGAAGCGTGGAATCAGAGGCGCGGAATCAGAGCCGGCGAATCTGAGCCGGGAAATAAGAGGCAGAGAAACAGAGGCGGTGAAACATTGGTGTGGAATCGGAGGCGGGGTATCAGTGGCAGGGAATCAGAGGCAGGGAATAAGAGGCAGGGAATCAGAGGCAGGGAATCAGAGGCAGGGAATCAGAGGCAGGGAATCAGAGGCGGGGAATCAGAGGCTGGGAATCAGAGGCGGGGAATAAGAGGCGGGGTATCAAAGGCGGGGAATCAGAGGCAGGGAATCAGAGGCGGGGAATCAGAGGCAGGGAATCTGAGGCAGGGAATCTGATGCAGGGAATCAGAGCCGGGGAATCTGAGGCAGGGAATCAGACATGGGGAATCAGAGGCAGGGAATCAGAGGCGGGGAATAAGAGGCGGGGAATCAGAGGCGGGGAATCAGAGGCAGGGATTCTGAGGCAGGGAATCTGAGGCAGGGAATCTGAGGCAGGGAATCAGAGGCGGGGAATCAGAGGCAGGGAACCAGAGGCGGGGAATCAGAGGCGGGGAATCAGCGAGAGGAAAAGCGTTGTGGGGAAAGAGAGGCAGAGAAAGAGGCGCGGAAATAGAGGCAGGGAAAGAGTGGCGGGGAATGAAAGGTGGGGAATCAGAGGTGGTGAAACAGGCGGGTAAACAGAGGCAGGTAAACATAGGTGGATAAATAGCGGCGGGGAAAGAGGCGGGCAAAACATAGTGGTTGGAACTTGTGTGTTTAAAATCAGGTACACAAAACAGATCAAACAGTGTTGTTGAAATTGAGGGAGGGAAAGACAGGCACGGAAAGAGTGGAGTGGAAAGAGTGGAGGCGAAAGAGAGGCGTCGAGACAGAGGTGGGGAATCAGAGGCGGGGAATCAGAGGCGGTGAAACAGGTGGGTAAACAGAGGCGGGTAAACATAGGTGGAAAAATAGAGGCGGGGAAAGTGATGGGTGAAACATAGTGGTTGGAACTTGTGTGTTGAAAATGAGGTACACAGAACAGATCAAACAGAGTTGTTGAAATTGAGGGAGGGAAAGAGAGGCGCGGAAAGAGTGTAGGGGAAAAAGCGGAGGCGAAAGAGAGGCATACAGACAAAGGTGGGGAATCAGAGGCGGGGAATCAGAGGTGGGGAATCAGAGGCGGGGAATAAGAAGCCTGGAATCAGAGGCGGGGAATCAGAGGCGTGGAATCAGAGGCGGGGAATCAGAGGCGGGGAATCAGAGGCGGGGAAACAGAGGCGGGGAATCAGAGGCGGGGAATCAGAGGCGGGGAATCAGAGGCGGGGAATAGGAGACAGGGAATCTGAGGCAGGGAATCTGAGGCAGGGAATCTGAGGCAGGGAATCTGAGGCAGGGAATCTGAGGCGGGGAATCTGAGGCGGTAAATCTGAGTCGGGGAATCTGAGGCACAGAATCTGAGGCAGTGAATCAGAGGCATGGAATCAGAGGCAGGGAATCAGAGGCAGGGAATCAGAGGCAGGGAATCAGAGGCAGGGAATCAGAGGCAGGGAATCAGAGGCAGGGAATCAGAGGCAGGGAATCAGAGGCAGGGAATCAGAGGCAGGCAATCAGAGGCAGGGAATCTGAGGCAGGGAATCTGAGGCGGGGAATCTGAGGCGGGGAATCTGAGACGGGGAATTTGAGGCGGGGAATCTGAGACGGGGAATCTGAGGCGGGGAATCTGAGGCGGGGATTCTGAGGCGGGGTATCTGAGGCGGGGAATCTGAGGCGCGGAATCTGAGGCGGGGTATCTGAGGCAGGGAATCTCAGGCAGGGAATCAGAGCCGGGGAATCTGAGGCGGGGAATCAGAGGCGGGGATTCAGAGGCGGGGAAACAGAGGCAGGGAATCAGAGACGGGGAATCAGAGTCGGGGAATCAAAGGCTGTGAATAAGAGGCAGGGAATCAAAGGCGGGGAATCAGAAGCAGGAAATCTGAGGCAGGGAATCTGAGGCAGGGAATCTGAGGCAGGAATCAGAGGCGGGGAATCAGAGGCAGGGAATCAGAGGCGGGGAATCAGAGGCAGGGAATCTGAGGCAGGGAATCTGATGCAGGGAATCAAAGCCGGGGAATCTGAGGCAGGGAATCAGACACGGGGAATCAGAGGCGGGGAATCAGAGGCGGGGAATAAGAGGCGGGGAATCAGAGGTGGGGAATCAGAGGCAGGGAATCTGAGGCAGGGAATCTGAGGCAGGGAATCTGAGGCAGGGAATCAGAGGCGGGGAATCAGAGGCAGGGAATCAGAGGCGGGGAATCAGAGGCGGGGAATCAGAGGCAGGGAATCAGAGGCGGGGAATCAGAGGCGGGGAATCAGCGGGAGGAAAAGCGTTGTGGGGAAAGAGAGGCAGAGAAAGAGGCGCGGAAACAGAGGCAGGGAAAGAGAGGCGGGGAATGAAAGGTGGGGAATCAGAGGTGGGGAAACAGGCGGGTAAACAGAGGCAGGTAAACATAGGTGGATAAATAGCGGCGGGGAAAGAGGCGGGCAAAACATAGTGGTTGTAACTTCTGTGTTTAAAATCAGGTACACAAAACAGATCAAACAGTGTTGTTGAAATTGAGGGAGGGAAAGACAGGCACGGAAAGAGTGGAGTGGAAAGAGTGGAGGCGAAAGAGAGGCGTCGAGACAGAGGTGGGGAATCAGAGGCGGGGAATCAGAGGCGGTGAAACAGGTGGGTAAACAGAGGCGGGTAAACATAGGCGGAAAAATAGAGGCGGGAAAGTGATGGGTGAAACATAGTGGTTGGAACTTGTGTGTTGAAAATGAGGTACACAGAACAGATCAAACAGAGTTGTTGAAATTGAGGGAGGGAAAGAGAGGCGCGGAAAGAGTGTAGGGGAAAAAGCGGAGGCGAAAGAGAGGCATACAGACAGAGGTGGGGAATCAGAGGCGGGGAAACAGAGGCGGGGAATCAGAGGCAGGCAATCAGTGGCAGGCAATCAGAGGTGGGGAATCAGAGGCGGGGAATAAGAGGCCTGGAATCAGAGGCAGGGAATCAGAGGCGGGGAATCAGAGGCGGGGAATCAGCGGGAGGAAAAGAGATGTGGGGAAAGAGAGGCAGAGAAAGAGGCGCGGAAATAGAGGCAGGGAAAGATAGGCGGGGAATGAAAGGTGGGGAATCAGAGGCGGGGAATCAGAGGCGGGCTAACAGAGACACGGAAAGAGAAGCGTGGAATCAGAGGCGCGGAATCAGAGCCGGCGAATCTGAGGCAGGGAATCAGACACGGGGAATCAGAGGCGGGGAATCAGAGGCAGGGATTCTGAGGCAGGGAATCTGAGGCAGGGAATCTGAGGCAGGGAATCAGAGGCAGGGAATCTGAGGCAGGGAATCTGAGGAGGGGAATCAGAGACACGGAAAGAGAGGCGGGGAATCAGAGGCGCGGAATCAGAGGCAGGGAATCAGAGGCAGGGAATCAGAGGCAAGGATTTAGTGGCAGGGAATCAGAGGCAGGGAATCAGAGGCAGGGAATCAGAGGCAGGGAATCAGAGGCAGGGAATCAGAGGCAGGGAATCAGAGGCAGGGAATCAGAGGCGGGGAATCTGAGGCGGGGAATCTGAGGCGGGGAATCTGAGGCGGGGAATCTGAGGCGGGGAATCTGAGGCGGGGAATCTGAGGCGGGGAATCTGAGGCGGGGAATGTGAGGCGGGGAATCTGATGCGGGGATTCTGAGGCGGGGTATCTGAGGCGGGGAATCTGAGGAGCGGAATCTGAGGCGGGGTATCTGAGGCAGGGAATCTCAGGCAGGGAATCAGAGCCGGGGAATCTGAGGCGGGGAATCAGAGGCGGGGATTCAGAGGCGGGGAAACAGAGGCACAGAATCAAAGGCGGGGAATCAGAGGCGGGGAATCAGAGGCGGGGAATCAGAGGCGGGGAATCAAAGGCGGGGAATCAGAGGCAGGGAATCTGAGGCAGGGAATCTGATGCAGGGAATCGGAGCCGGGGAATCTGAGGCAGGGAATCAGAGGCGGGGAATCAGAGGCGGGGAATCAGAGGCGGGGAATAAGTGGCGGGGAATCAGAGGCGGGGAATCAGAGGCCGGGATTCTGAGGCAGGGAATCTGAGGCAGGGAATCTGAGGCAGGGAATCAGAGGCGGGGAATCAGAGGCAGGGAATCAGAGGCGGGGAATCAGAGGCGGGGAATCAGTGGGAGGAAAAGAGATGTGGAGAAAGAGAGGCAGAGAAAGAGGCGCGGAAATAGAGGCAGGGAAAGAGAGGCGGGGAATGAAAGGTGGGGAATCAGAGGCGGGGAATCAGAGGCGGGCTATCAGAGACACGGAAAGAGAAGCGTGGAATCAGAGGCGCGGAATCAGACGCAGGGAATCAGAGGCGGGGAATCAGAGGCAGGGAATCAGAGGCGGGGAATCAGAGGCGGGGAATCTGCGGGAGGAAAAGAGATGTGGGGAAAGAGAGGCAGAGAAAGAGGCGCGGAAATAGAGGCAGGGAAAGAGAGGCGGGGAATGAAAGGTGGGGAATCAGAGGCGGGGAATCAGAGGCGGGCTATCAGAGACACGGAAAGAGAAGCGTGGTATCAGAGGCGCGGAATCAGAGCCGGCGAATCTGAGCCGGGAAATAAGAGGCAGAGAAACAGAGGCTGTGAAACATTGGTGTGGAATCGGAGGCGGGGTATCAGTGGCAGGGAATCAGAGGCGGGGAATCAGAGGCGGGGAATCGGAGACAGGGAATCTGAGGCAGGGAATCTGAGGCAGGGAATCTGAGGCAGGGAATCTGAGGCGGGGAATCTGAGTCGGTAAATCTGAGTCGGGGAATCTGAGGCACAGAATCTGAGGCAGTGAATCAGAGGCATGGAATCAGAGGCGGGTTATCAGAGGGGGCAAATGAGATGTGGGAAACTAGATGCAGAGAAAGAGGCACGGAAATAGAGGCAGGCAAAGAGAGGCAGGGTATCAGAGGCAGGGAATCAGAGGCGTGGAATCAGAGACAAGGAAAGAGAGGCGTGGAATCAGAGGTGCGGAATCAGAGGCAGGGAATCAGAGGCAGGGAATCAGAGGCAGGGAATCAGAGGCAGGGAATCAGAGGCAGGGAATCAGAGGCAGGGAATCAGAGGCAAGCAATCAGAGGCAGGGAATCTGAGGCAGGAAATCTGAGGCAGGGAATCTGAGGCAGGGAATCTGAGGCAGGGAATCTGAGGCGGGGAATCAGAGGCGGGGAATCAGAGGCAGGGATTTAGAGGCAGGGAATCAGAGGCAGGGAATCAGAGGCAGGGAATCAGAGGCAGGGAATCAGAGGCAGGGAATCAGAGGCAGGGAATCAGAGGCAGGGAATCAGAGGCAGGCAATCAGAGGCAGGGAATCTGAGGCAGGGAATCTGAGGCGGCGAATCTGAGGCGGGGAATCTGAGGCGGGGAATCTGAGGCGGGGAATTTGAGGCGGGGAATCTGAGGCGGGGAATCTGAGGCGGGGAATCTGAGGCGTGGAATCTGAGACGGGGAATCTGAGGCGGGGTATCTGAGGCAGGGAATCTCAGGCAGGGAATCAGAGCCGGGGAATCTGAGGCGGGGAATCAGAGGCGGGGATTCAGAAGCGGGGAAACAGAGGTGGGGAATAAGAGGCGGGGAATCAAAGGCGGGGAATCAGAGGCAGGGAATCTGAGGCAGGGAATCTGAGGCAGGGAATCTGAGGCAGGGAATCAGTGGCGGGGAGTCTGAGGCAGGGAATCAGAGGCGGGGAATCAGAGGCAGGGAATCTGAGGCAGGGAATCTGATGCAGGGAATCAGAGCCGGGGAAACTGAGGCAGGGAATCAGAGGCGGGGAATCAGAGGCGGGGAATCAGAGGCGGGGAATAAGTGGCGGGGAATCAGAGGCGGGGAATCAGAGGCCGGGAATCTGAGGCAGGAATCAGAGGCGGGGAATCAGAGGCAGGGAATAAGAGGCAGGGAATCAGAGGCAGGGAATCAGAAGCAGGAAATCTGAGGCAGGGAATCTGAGGCAGGGAATCTGAGGCAGGAATCAGAGGCGGGGAATCAGAGGCGGGGAATAAGAGGCAGGGAATCAAAGGCGGGGAATCAGAAGCAGGAAATCTGAGGCAGGGAATCTGAGGCAGGGAATCTGAGGCAGGAATCAGAGGCGGGGAATCAGAGGCAGGGAATCAGAGGCGGGGAATCAGAGGCAGGGAATCTGAGGCGGGGAATCTGATGCAGGGAATCAGAGCCGGGGAATCTGAGGCAGGGAATCAGACACGGGGAATCAGAGGCGGGGAATCAGAGGCGGGGAAAAAGAGGCGGGGAATCAGAGGCGGGGAATCAGAGGCAGGGAATCTGAGGCTGGGAATCTGAGGCAGGGAATCTGAGGCAGGGAATCAGAGGCGGGGAATCTGAGGCAGGGAATCAGAGGCGGGGAATCAGAGGCGGGGAATCAGCGGGAGGAAAAGCGTTGTGGGGAAAGAGAGGCAGAGAAAGAGGCGCGGAAATAGAAGCAGGGAAAGAGAGGCGGGGAATGAAAGGTGGAGAATCAGAGGCAGGGAATCTGAGGCAGGGAATCTGAGGCAGGGAATCTGATGCAGGGAATCAGAGCCAGGGAATCTGAGGCGGGGAATCAGAGGCGGGGAATCAGAGGCGGGCAATCAGAGACACGGAAAGAGAAGCGTGGAATCAGAGGCCCGGAATCAGAGCCGGCGAATCTGAGCCGGGAAATAAGAGGCAGAGAAACAGAGGCGGTGAAACATTGGTGTGGAATCAGAGGCGGGGTATCAGTGGCCGGGAATCAGAGGCAGGGAATCAGAGGCAGGGAATCAGAGGCAGGGAATCAGAGGCAGGGAATCTGAGGCGGGGAATCTGAGGTGGGGAATCAGAGGTGGTGAAACAGGCGGGTAAACAGAGGTGGGTAAACATAGGCAGATAAATAGAGGCGGGGAAAGAGATGGGTGAAACATAGTGGTTGGAAATTGTGTGTTGAAAATGAGGTACACAGAAAAGATCAAACAGAGTTGTTGAAATTGAGGGAGGGAAAGAGAGGCGCGGAAAGAGTGGAGGTGAAAGAACAGAGGTGAAAGAGAGGCATAGAGACAGAGTTGGGGAATCAGAGGCGGGGAATCAGAGGCGGGGAATCAGAGGCGGGCAATCAGAGGCAGGAAATCTGAGACGGGGAATCTGAGGCAGGGAATCTGAGGCAGGGAATCAGAGCCGAGGAATCTGAGGCGGGGAATTAGAGGTGGGGAAAGAGATGTGGGGAAACGGAGGCTGGGAAAGTTGTGCGTATAGGGAGGCGAGGAATCAGAGGCGGGGAATCAGAGGCAGGGAATCAGAGGCCGGGAATCAGAGGCGGGGAATTAGAGGCAGGGAATCAGAGCCGGGGATTCTGAGGCGGGGAATCTGAGGCGGGGAATCAGAGGCGGGGAATCAGAGGCGGGGAATCAGAGGCGGGGAATCAGAGGTGGGTAATCAGAAGTGGGAAATCAGAGGCAGGGAATCTGAGGCAGGGAATCTGAGGCAGGGAATCAGAGCCGGGGAATCTGAGGCGGGGAATCAGAGGTTGGTCATCAGAGGCAGGGAATCAGAGGCGGGGAATCAGAGGAGGGGAATCAGAGGCAGGGAAACCAAGGCAGGGAATCTGAGGTGGGGAATCAGAGGCGGGGAATCAGATGCGGGGAATCAGAGGCAGGGAATCAGATGAAGGGAATAAGATGAAGGGAATCTGAGGCAGGGAATCTGAGGCAGGGAATCTGAGGCGGGGAATCTGAGGCGGGGAATCAGAGGCAGGGAATCAGAGGCAGGGAATCAGAGGCAGGGAATCAGAGGAGGGGAATCAGAGGCGGGAAATCAGAGGCGGGGAATCAGAGGCAGGGAATCAGAGGCAGGGAATCAGAGGAGGGGAATCAGAGGCGGGGAATCAGAGGGAGGAAAAGAGATGTGGGGAAAGAGAGGCAGAGAAAGAGGCGCGGAAATAGAGGCAGGGAAAGAGAGGCGGGGAATGAAAGGTGTGGAATCAGAGGCGGGGAATCAGAGGCGTGGAATCTGAGGCGGGGAAAGAGATGTGGGGAAACGGAGGCCGGGAAAGTTGCGCGGAAAGGGAGGCGGGTAATCAGAGGCAGGGAATCTGAGGCGGGGAATCAGAGGCGTGGAATCAGAGGAGTGGAATCAGAGGCGGGGATTCACAGGCAGGGAATCAGATGCGAGGCATCAGAGGCGGGGAATCAGAGGCGGGGAATCAGATGCGGGGAATCAGAGGCAGGGAATTTTAGGCAGGGAATCTGAGGCAGGGAATCAGATCCGGGGAATCTGAGGCAGGGAATAAGAGGCAGGGAATCAGAGCCGGGGAATCTGAGGTGGGGAATCAGAGGCGGGGAATCAGAGGCGGGTTATCAGAGGGGGGAAATGAGATGTGGTAAACGAGATGCAGAGAAAGAGGCACGGAAATAGAGGCGTGGAATAAGAGGCGCGGAGTCAGAGGCAGGGAATCAGAGGCAGGGAATCAGAGGCAGGGAATCATAGGCGGGGAATCTGAGAGGCGGGGAATCAGAGGCGGGGAATCAGAAGCGGGGAATCAGAGGCGGGGAATCAGAGGCAGGGAATCTGATGCAGGGAATCAGAGGCAGGGAATCTGAGGCAGGGAATCTGATGCAGGGAATCAGAGCCGGGGAATCTGAGGCGGGGAATCAGAGGCGGGGAATCAGAGGCAGGCTATCAGAGACACGGAAAGAGAAGCGTGGAATCAGAGGCGCGGAATCAGAGCCGGCGAATCTGAGCCGGGAAATAAGAGGCAGAGAAACAGAGGCGGTGAAACATTGGTGTGGAATCGGAGGCGGGGTATCAGTGGCAGGGAATCAGAGGCAGGGAATAAGAGGCAGGGAATCAGAGGCAGGGAATCAGAGGCAGGGAATCAGAGGCAGGGAATCAGAGGCGGGGAATCAGAGGCTGGGAATCAGAGGCGGGGAATAAGAGGCGGGGAATCAGAGGCAGGGAATCTGAGGCAGGGAATCTGATGCAGGGAATCAGAGCCGGGGAATCTGAGGCAGGGAATCAGACACGGGGAATCAGAGGCGGGGAATCAGAGGCAGGGATTCTGAGGCAGGGAATCTGAGGCAGGGAATCTGAGGCAGGGAATCAGAGGCGGGGAATCAGAGGCAGGGAATCAGAGGCGGGGAATCAGAGGCGGGGAATCAGCGAGAGGAAAAGCGTTGTGGGGAAATAGAGGCAGGGAAAGGGTGGCGGGGAATGAAAGGTGGGGAATCAGAGGTGGGGAAACAGGCGGGTAAACAGAGGCAGGTAAACATAGGTGGATAAATAGCGGCGGGGAAAGAGGCGGGCAAAACATAGTGGTTGGAACTTGTGTGTTTAAAATCAGGTACACAAAACAGATCAAACAGTGTTGTTGAAATTGAGGGAGGGAAAGACAGGCACGGAAAGAGTGGAGTGGAAAGAGTGGAGGCGAAAGAGAGGCGTCGAGACAGAGGTGGGGAATCAGAGGCGGGGAATCAGAGGCGGTGAAACAGGTGGGTAAACAGAGGCGGGTAAACATAGGCGGAAAAATAGAGGCGGGAAAGTGATGGGTGAAACATAGTGGTTGGAACTTGTGTGTTGAAAATGAGGTACACAGAACAGATCAAACAGAGTTGTTCAAATTGAGGGAGGGAAAGAGAGGCGCGGAAAGAGTGTAGGTGAAAAAGCGGAGGCGAAAGAGAGGCATACAGACAGAGGTGGGGAATCAGAGGCGGGCAATCAGTGGCAGGCAATCAGAGGCGGGGAATCAGAGGTATGGAATAAGGGGCCTGGAAACAGATGCGGGGAATCAGAGGCCTGGAATCAGAGGCAGGGAATCAGAGGCGGGGTATCAGAGGCAGGGAATCAGAGGCGGGGAATCAGAGGCGGGGAATCAGCGGGAGGAAAAGAGATGTGGGGAAAGAGAGGCAGAGAAAGAGGCGCGGAAATAGAGGCAGGGAAAGAGAGGCGGGGAATGAAAGGTGGGGAATCAGAGGCGGGGAATCAGAGGTGGGCTATCAGAGACACGGAAAGAGAAGCGTGGAATCAGAGGCGCGGAATCAGAGCCGGCGAATCTGAGCCGGGAAATAAGAGGCAGAGAAACAGAGGCTGTGAAACATTGGTGTGGAATCGGAGGCGGGGTATCAGTGGCAGGGAATCAGAGGCGGGGAATCAGAGGCGGGGAATCGGAGACAGGGAATCTGAGGCAGGGAATCTGAGGCAGGGAATCTGAGGCAGGGAATCAGAGGCAGAGAATCTGAGGCAGGGAATCTGAGGCGGGGAATCAGAGACACGGAAAGAGAGGCGGGGAATCAGAGGCGCGGAATCAGAGGCAGGGAATCAGAGGCAGGGAATCAGAGGCAAGGATTTAGTGGCAGGGAATCAGAGGCAGGGAATCAGAGGCAAGGAATCAGAGGCAGGGAATCAGAGGCAGGGAATCAGAGGCAGGGAATCAGAGGCAGGGAATCAGAGGCAGGGAATCTGAGGCGGGGAATCTGAGGCGGGGAATCTGAGGCGGGGAATCTGAGGCGGGGAATCTGAGGCGGGGAATCTGAGGCGGGGAATCTGAGGCGGGGAATCTGAGGCGGGGAATCTGAGGCGGGGAATCTGATGCGGGGATTCTGAGGCGGGGTATCTGAGGCGGGGAATCTGAGGCGCGGAATCTGAGGCGGGGTATCTGAGGCAGGGAATCTCAGGCAGGGAATCAGAGCCGGGGAATCTGAGGCGGGGAATCAGAGGCGGGGATTCAGAGGCGGGGAAACAGAGGCACGGAATCAGAGGCGGGGAATCAGAGGCGGGGAATCAGAGGCGGGGAATAAGAGGCGGGCTATCAGAGACACGGAAAGAGAAGCGTGGTATCAGAGGCGCGGAATCAGAGCCGGCGAATCTGAGCCGGGAAATAAGAGGCAGAGAAACAGAGGCTGTGAAACATTGGTGTGGAATCGGAGGCGGGGTATCAGTGGCAGGGAATCAGAGGCGGGGAATCAGAGGCGGGGAATCGGAGACAGGGAATCTGAGGCAGGGAATCTGAGGCAGGGAATCTGAGGCAGGGAATCTGAGGCAGGGAATCTGAGGCGGGGAATCTGAGGCGGAGAAACTGAGGCGGGGAATCTGAGGCGGGGAATCTGAGGCGGGGAATCTGAGGCGGGGCATCTGAGGCGGGGAATCTGAGGCGGGGAATCTGAGGCAGGGAATCTGAGGCGGGGAATCTGAGGCATGGAATCTCAGGCAGGGAATCAGATCCGGGGAATCTGAGGTGGGGAATCAGATGTGGGGAATCAGAGGCAGGGAAACAGAGGCAGGGAATCTGAGGAAAGGAATCTGAGGCAGGGAATCTGAGGCAGGGAATCAGAGGCGGGGAATCAGAGGCGGGGAATCAGAGGCGGGGAATCAGAGGCATGGAATCAGAGGCGGGTAATCAGAGACACGGAAAGAGAGGCGGGGAATCAGAGGTGCGGAATCAGAGGCAGGAAATCAGAGGCAGGGAATCAGAGGCAGGGATTTAGAGGCAGGGAATCAGAGGCAGGGAATCAGAGGCAGGGAATCAGAGGCAGGGAATCAAAGGCAGGGAATCAGAGGCAGGGAATCAGAGGCAGGGAATCAGAGGCAGGCAATCAGAGGCAGGGAATCTGAGGCAGGGAATCTGAGGCGGCGAATCTGAGGCGGGGAATCTGAGGCGGGGAATCTGAGGCGGGGAATCTGAGGCGGGGAATCTGAGGCGGGGAATCTGAGGCGGGGAATCTGAGGCGGGGAATCTGAGACGGGGAATCTGAGGCGGGGAATCTGAGGCGGTGATTCTGAGGCGGGGTATCTGAGGCGGGGAATCTGAGGCGCGGAATCTGAGGCGGGGTATCTGAGGCAGGGTATCTCAGGCAGGGAATCAGAGCCGGGGAATCTGAGGCGGGGAATCAGAGGCGGGGATTCAGAGGCGGGGAAGCAGAGGCAGGGAATCAGAGGCGGGGAATCAGAGTCGGGGAATCAGAGGTGGGGAATAAGAGGCGGGGAATCAAAGGCGGGGAATCAGAGGCAGGGAATCTGAGGCAGGGAATCTGAGGCAGGGAATCTGAGGCAGGGAATCAGAGGCGGGGAGTCAGAGGCAGGGAATCAGAGGCGGGGAATCAGAGGCAGGGAATCTGAGGCAGGGAATCTGATGCAGGGAATCAGAGCCGGGGAATCTGAGGCAGGGAATCAGAGGCGGGGAATCAGAGGCGGGGAATCAGAGGCGGGGAATAAGTGGCGGGGAATCAGAGGCGGGGAATCAGAGGCCGGGAATCTGAGGCAGGGTATCTGAGGCAGGGAATCTGAGGCAGGGAATCAGAGGCGGGGAATCAGAGGCAGGGAATCAGAGGCGGGGAATCAGAGGCGGGGAATCAGTGGGAGGAAAAGAGATGTGGAGAAAGAGAGGCAGAGAAAGAGGCGCGGAAATAGAGGCAGGGAAAGAGAGGCGGGGAATGGAAGGTGGGGAATCAGAGGCGGGGAATCAGAGGCGGGCTATCAGAGACACGGAAAGAGAAGCGTGGAATCAGAGGCGCGGAATCAGAGGCAGGGAATCAGAGGCGGGGAATCAGAGGCGGGGAATCTGCGGGAGGAAAACAGATGTGGGGAAAGAGAGGCAGAGAAAGAGGCGCGGAAATAGAGGCAGGGAAAGAGAGGCGGGGAATGAAAGGTGGGGAATCAGAGGCGGGGAATCAGAGGCGGGCTATCAGAGACACGGAAAGAGAAGCGTGGTATCAGAGGCGCGGAATCAGAGCCGGCGAATCTGAGCCGGGAAATAAGAGGCAGAGAAACAGAGGCTGTGAAACATTGGTGTGGAATCGGAGGCGGGGTATCAGTGGCAGGGAATCAGAGGCGGGGAATCAGAGGCGGGGAATCGGAGACAGGGAATCTGAGGCAGGGAATCTGAGGCAGGGAATCTGAGGCAGGGAATCTGAGGCGGGGAATCTGAGTCGGTAAATCTGAGTCGGGGAATCTGAGGCACAGAATCTGAGGCAGTGAATCAGAGGCATGGAATCAGAGGCGGGTTATCAGAGGGGGCAAATGAGATGTGGGAAACTAGATGCAGAGAAAGAGGCACGGAAATAGAGGCAGGCAAAGAGAGGCAGGGTATCAGAGGCAGGGAATCAGAGGCGTGGAATCAGAGACAAGGAAAGAGAGGCGTGGAATCAGAGGTGCGGAATCAGAGGCAGGGAATCAGAGGCAGGGAATAAGAGGCAGGCAATCAGAGGCAGGGGATCTGAGGCAGGGAATCTGAGGCAGGGAATCTGAGGCAGGGAATCAGAGGTAGGGAATCTGAGGCAGGGAATCTGAGGCAGGGAATCTGAGGCAGGGAATCTGAGGCGGGGAATCAGAGGCGGGGAATCAGAGGCAGGGAATCAGAGGCAGGGAATCAGAGGCAGGGAATCAGATGAAGGGAATCAGATGAAGGGAAGCTGAGGCAGGGAATCTGAGGCGGGGAATCTGAGGCGGAGAAACTGAGGCGGGGAATCTGAGGCGGGGAATCTGAGGCAGGGAATCTGAGGCGGGGAATCTGAGGCATGGAATCTCAGGCAGGGAATCAGAGCCGGGGAATCTGAGGTGGGGAATCAGATGTGGGGAATCAGAGGCAGGGAAACAGAGGCAGGGAATCTGAGGAAAGGAATCTGAGGCAGGGAATCTGAGGCAGGGAATCAGAGGCGGGGAATCAGAGGCGGGGAATCAGAGGCGGGGAATCAGAGGCATGGAATCAGAGGCGGGTAATCAGAGGGGGCAAATGAGATGTGGGAAACTAGATGCAGAGAAAGAGGCACGGAAATAGAGGCAGGCAAAGAGAGGCAGGGTATCTTAGGCAGGGAATCTGAGGCGGGGAATCAGAGACACGGAAAGAGAGGCGGGGAATCAGAGGCGCGGAATCAGAGGCAGGAAATCAGAGGCAGGGAATCAGAGGCAGGGATTTAGAGGCAGGGAATCAGAGGCAGGGAATCAGAGGCAGGGAATCAGAGGCAGGGAATCAAAGGCAGGGAATCAGAGGCAGGGAATCAGAGGCAGGGAATCAGAGGCAGGCAATCAGAGGCAGGGAATCTGAGGCAGGGAATCTGAGGCGGCGAATCTGAGGCGGGGAATCTGAGGCGGGGAATCTGAGGCGGGGAATCTGAGGCGGGGAAACTAAGGCGGGGAATCTGAGGCGGGGAATCTGAGGCGGGGAATCTGAGACGGGGAATCTGAGGCGGGGAATCTGAGGCGGGGATTCTTAGGCGGGGTATCTGAGGTGGGGAATCTGAGGCGCGGAATCTGAGGCGGGGTATCTGAGGCAGGGAATCTCAGGCAGGGAATCAGAGCCGGGGAATCTGAGGCGGGGAATCAGAGGCGGGGATTCAGAGGCGGGGAAGCAGAGGCAGGGAATCAGAGGCGGGGAATCAGAGTCGGGGAATCAGAGGTGGGGAATAAGAGGCGGGGAATCAAAGGCGGGGAATCAGAGGCAGGGAATCTGAGGCAGTGAATCTGAGGCAGGGAATCTGAGGCAGGGAATCAGAGGCGGGGAGTCAGAGGCAGGGAATCAGAGGCGGGGAATCAGAGGCAGGGAATCTGAGGCAGGGAATCTGATGCAGGGAATCAGAGCCGGGGAATCTGAGGCAGGGAATCAGAGGCGGGGAATCAGAGGCGGGGAATCAGAGGCGGGGAATAAGTGGCGGGGAATCAGAGGCGGGGAATCAGAGGCCGGGAATCTGAGGCAGGGAATCTGAGGCAGGGAATCTGAGGCAGGGAATCAGAGGCGGGGAATCAGAGGCAGGGAATCAGAGGCGGGGAATCAGAGGCGGGGAATCAGTGGGAGGAAAAGAGATGTGGAGAAAGAGAGGCAGAGAAAGAGGCGCGGAAATAGAGGCAGGGAAAGAGAGGCGGGGAATGGAAGGTGGGGAATCAGAGGCGGGGAATCAGAGGCGGGCTATCAGAGACACGGAAAGAGAAGCGTGGAATCAGAGGCGCGGAATCAGAGCCGGCGAATCTGAGCCGGGAAATAAGAGGCAGAGAAACTGAGGCGGTGAAACATTGGTGTGGAATCGGAGGTGGGGAAACAGGCGGGTAAACAGAGGCTTGTAAACATAGGTGGATAAATAGCGGCGGGGAAAGAGGCGGGCAAAACATAGTGGTTGGAACTTGTGTGTTTAAAATCAGGTACACAATACAGATCAAACAGTGTTGTTGAAATTGAGGGAGGGAAAGACAGGAACGGAAAGAGTGGAGTGGAAAGAGTGGAGGCGAAAGAGAGGCGTCGAGACAGAGGTGGGGAATCAGAGGCGGGGAAACAGAGGCGGGGAATCAGAGGCGGGGAATAAGAGGCGTGGAATCAGAGGCGGGGAATCAGTGGCGGGGAATCAGAGGCGGGGAAACAGAGGCGGGGAATCAGAGGCGGGGATTCAGAGGCGGGGAATCAGAGGCAGGGTATCGGAGACAGGGAATCTGAGGCAGGGAATCTGAGGCAGGGAATCTGAGGCAGTGAATCTGAGGCACGGAATCTGAGGCGGGGAATCTGAGGCGGTAAATCTGAGTCGGAGAATCTGAGGCACGGAATCTGAGGCAGTGAATCAGAGGCATGGAATCAGAGGCGGGTTATCAGAGAGGGCAAATGAGATGTGGGAAACTAGATGCAGAGAATGAGTCACGGAAATAGAGGCAGGCAAAGAGAGGCAGGGTATCAGAGGCAGGGAATCAGAGGCGTGGAATCAGAGACAATGAAAGAGAGGCATGGAATTAGAGGTGCGGAATCAGAGGCAGGGAATCAGAGGCAGGGAATCAGAGGCAGGGAATCAGAGGCAAGGAATCAGAGGCAGGGAAACAGAGGCAGGGAATCAGAGGCAGGCAATCAGAGGCAGGGAATCTGAGGCAGGAAATCTGAGGCAGGGAATCTGAGGCAGGAAATCTGAGGCAGGGAATCTGAGGCGGGGAATCAGAGGCGGGGAATCAGAGGCAGGGAATCAGAGGAAGGGAATCAGATGAAGGGAAGCTGAGGCAGGGAATCTGAGGCAGGGAATCTGAGGCAGGGAATCTGAGGCGGGGAATCTGAGGCGGAGAAACTGAGGAGGGGAATCTGAGGCGGGGAATCTGAGGCGGGGAATTTGAGGCGGAGAATCTGAGGCGGGGAATCTGAGGCAGGGAATCTGAGGCGGGGAATCTGAGGCATGGAATCTCAGGCAGGGAATCAGAGGCGGGGAATCAGAGGCAGGGAATAAGAGGCAGGGAATCAGAGGCAGGGAATCAGAGGCAGGGAATCAGAGGCAGGGAATCAGAGGCGGGGAATCAGATGCGGGGAATCAGAGGCGGGGAATAAGAGGCAGGGAATCAAAGGCGGGGAATCAGAAGCAGGAAATCTGAGGCAGGGAATCTGAGGCAGGGAATCTGAGGCAGGAATCAGAGGCGGGGAATCAGAGGCAGGGAATCAGAGGCGGGGAATCCGAGGCAGGGAATCTGAGGCAGGAAATCTGATGCAGGGAATCAGAGCCGGGGAATCTGAGGCAGGGAATCAGACACGGGGAATCAGAGGCGGGGAATCAGAGGCGGGGAATAAGAGGCGGGGAATCAGAGGCGGGGAATCAGAGGCAGGGAATCTGAGGCAGGGAATCTGAGGCAGGGAATCTGAGGCAGGGAATCAGAGGCGGGGAATCAGAGGCAGGGAATCAGAGGCGGGGAATCAGAGGCGGGGAATCAGCGGGATGGAAAGCGTTGTGGGGAAAGAGAGGCAGAGAAAGAGGCGCGGAAATAGAGGCAGGGAAAGAGAGGCGGGGAATTAAAGGTGGGGAATCAGAGGTGGGGAAACAGGCGGGTAAACAGAGGCATGTAAACATAGGTGGATAAATAGCGGCGGGGAAAGAGGCGGGCAAAACATAGTGGTTGGAACTTGTGTGTTTAAAATCAGGTACACAAAACAGATCAAACAGTGTTGTTGAAATTGAGGGAGGGAAAGACAGGCACGGAAAGAGTGGAGTGGAAAGAGTGGAGTCGAAAGAGAGGCGTCAAGACAGAGGTGGGGAATCAGAGGCGGGGAATCAGAGGCGGTGAAACAGGTGGGTAAACAGAGGCGGGTAAACATAGGCGGAAAAATAGAGGCGGGGAAAGTGATGGGTGAAACATAGTGGTTGGAACTTGTGTGTTGAAAATGAGGTACACAGAACAGATCAAACAGAGTTGTTGAAATTGAGGGAGGGAAAGAGAGGCGCGGAAAGAGTGTAGGGGAAAAAGCGGAGGCGAAAGAGAGGCATACAGACAGAGGTGGGGAATCAGAGGCGGGGAAACAGAGGCGGGGAATCAGAGGCGGGCAATCAGTGGCGTGGAATCAGAGGCGGGGAATAAGAGGCCTGGAATCAGAGGCGGGGAATCAGAGGCGTGGAATCAGAGGCGGGGAATCAGTGGCGGGGAATCAGAGGCGGGGAAACAGAGGCGGGGAATCAGAGGCGGGGATTCAGAGGCGGGGATTCAGAGGCTGGGAATCAGAGGCGGGGAATCAGAGGCGGGGAATCGGAGACAGGGAATCTGAGGCAGGGAATCTGAGGCAGGGAATCTGAGGCAGTGAATCTGAGGCACGGAATCTGAGGCGGGGAATCTGAGGCTGTAAATCTGAGTCGGGGAATCTGAGGCACGGAATCTGAGGCAGTGAATCAGAGGCATGGAATCAGAGGCGGGTTATCAGAGGGGGCAAATGAGATGTGGGAAACTAGATGCAGAGAATGAGTCACGGAAATAGAGGCAGGCAAAGAGAGGCAGGGTATCAGAGGCAGGGAATCAGAGGCAGGGAATCAGAGGCAGGGAATCAGAGGCAGGGAATCTGAGGCAGGAAATCTGAGGCAGGGAATCTGAGGCAGGGAATCAGAGGCAGGGAATCTGAGGCGGGGAATCAGACACGGGGAATCAGAGGCGGGGAATCAGAGGCGGGGAATAAGAGGCGGGGAATCAGAGGCGGGGAATCAGAGGCAGGGAATCAGAGGGAGGGAATCAGATGAAGGGAATCAGATGAAGGGAATCTGAGGCAGGGAATCTGAGGCAGGGAATCTGAGGCAGGGAATCTGAGGCGGGGAATCTGAGGCGGAGAAACTGAGGAGGGGAATCTGAGGCGGGGAATCTGAGGCGGGGAATCTGAGGCCTGGAATCTGAGGCGGGGAATCTGAGGCATGGAATCTGAGGCGGGGAATCTGAGGCATGGAATCTCAGGCAGGGAATCAGAGGCGGGGAATCTGAGGTGGGGAATCAGACGTGGGGAATCAGAGGCGGGGAAACAGAGGCAGGGAATCTGAGGAAAGGAATCTGAGGCAGGGAATCTGAGGCAGGGAATCAGAGGCGGGGAATCAGAGGCGGGGAATCAGAGGCGGGGAATCAGAGGCATGGTGTCATAGGTGGGTAATCAGAGGGGGCAAATCAGATGTGGGAATCTAGATGCAGAGAAAGAGGCACGGAAATAGAGGCAGGCAAAGAGAGGCAGGGTATCTGAGGCAGGGAATCTGAGGCGGGGAATCAGAGACACGGAAAGAGAGGCGGGGAATCAGAGGCGCGGAATCAGAGGCAGGGAATCAGAGGCAGGGATTTAGAGGCAGGGAATCAGAGGCAGGGAAACAGAGGCAGGGAATCAGAGGCAGGGAATCAGAGGCAGGCAATCAGAGGCAGGGAATCTGAGGCAGTGAATCTGAGGCGGGGAATCTGAGGCGGGGAATCTGAGGCGGGGAATCTGAGGCGGGGAATCTGAGGCGGGGAATCTGAGGCGGGGAATCTGAGGCGGGGAATCTGAGGCGGGGAATCTGAGACGGGGAATCTGAGGCGGGGAATCAGAGGCGGGGTATCTGAGGCGGGCAATCAGTGGCAGGCAATCTGAGGCAGGGAATCTGAGGCAGTGAATCAGAGGCATGGAATCAGAGGCGGGTTATCAGAGGGGGCAAATGAGATTTGGGAACCTAGATGCAGAGAAAGAGGCACGGAAATAGAGGCAGGAAAAGAGAGGCAGGGAATCAGAGGCGGGGAATCAGAGACAAGGAAAGAGAGGCGTGGAATCAGAGGTGCGGAATCAGAGGCAGGAAATCAGAGGCAGTGAATCAGAGGCATGGAATCAGAGGCGGGTTATCAGAGGGGGCAAATGAGATGTGGGAAACTAGATGCAGAGAATGAGTCACGGAAATAGAGGCAGGCAAAGAGAGGCAGGGAATCAGAGGCAGGGAATCTGAGGCAGGGAATCAGAGGCAGGCAATCAGAGGCAGGGAATCTGAGGCAGGAAATCTGAGGCAGGGAATCTGAGGCAGGGAATCTGAGGCAGGGAATCTGAGGCGGGGAATCAGAGGCGGGGAATCAGAGGGAGGGAATCAGATGAAGGGAATAAGATGAAGGGAAGCTGAGGCAGGGAATCTGAGGCAGGGAATCTGAGGCAGGGAATCTGAGGCGGGGAATCTGAGGCGGAGAAACTGAGGAGGGGAATCTGAGGCGGGGAATCTGAGGCAGGGAATCTGAGGCGGGGAATCTGAGGCGGGGAATCTGAGGCAGGGAATCTGAGGCGGGGAATCTGAGGCATGGAATCTCAGGCAGGGAATCAGAGGCGGGGAATCTGAGGTGGGGAATCAGACGTGGGGAATCAGAGGCGGGGAAACAGAGGCAGGGAATCTGAGGCAGGGAATCAGAGGCGGGGAATCAGAGGCGGGGAATCAGAGGCGGGGAATCAGAGGCGGGTAATCAGAGGGGGCAAATCAGATGTGGGAATCTAGATGCAGAGAAAGAGGCACGGAAATAGAGGCAGGCAAAGAGAGGCAGGGTATCTGAGGCAGGGAATCTGAGGCGGGTAATCAGAGACACGGAAAGAGAGGCGGGGAATCAGAGGCGCGGAATCAGAGGCAGGGAATCAGAGGCAGGGATTTAGAGGCAGGGAATCAGAGGCAGGGAAACAGAGGCAGGGAATCAGAGGCAGGGAATCAGAGGCAGGCAATCAGAGGCAGGGAATCAGAGGCAGGGAATCAGAGGCAGGCAATAAGAGGCAGGGAATCTGAGGCAGTGAATCTGAGGCGGGGAATCTGAGGCGGGGAATCTGAGGCGGGGAATCTGAGGCGGGGAATCTGAGGCGGGGAATCTGAGGCGGGGAATCTGAGGCGGGGAATCTGAGGCGGGGAATCTGAGACGGGGAATCTGAGGCGGGGAATCTGAGGCGGGGTATCTGAGGCAGGGAAACTCAGGCAGGGAATCAGAGCCGGGGAATCTGAGGCGGGGAATCAGAGGCGGGGATTCAGAGGCGGGGAAACAGAGGCAGGGAATCAGAGGCGGGGAATCAGAGGCGGGGAATCAGAGGTGGGGAATAAGAGGCGGGGAATCAAAGGCGGGGAATCAGAGGCAGGGAATCTGAGGCAGGGAATCTGAGGCAGGGAATCTGAGGCAGGGAATCAGAGGCGGGGAATCAGAGGCAGGGAATCAGAGGCGGGGAATCAGAGGCAGGGAATCTGATGCAGGGAATCTGATGCAGGGAATCAGAGCCGGGGAATCTGAGGCAGGGAATCAGAGGCGGGGAATCAGAGGCGGGGAATCAGAGGCGGGAAATAAGAGGCGGGGTATCAGAGGCGGGGAATCAGAGGCCGGGAATCTGAGGCAGGGAATCTGAGGCAGGGAATCTGAGGCAGGGAATCAGAGGCGGGGAATCAGTGGCAGGGAATCAGAGGCGGGGAATCAGAGGCGGGGAATCAGCGGGAGGAAAAGAGATGTGGGGAAAGAGAGGCAGAGAAAGAGGCACGGAAATAGAGGCAGGGAAAGAGAGGCGGGGAATGAAAGGTGGGGAATCAGAGGCGGGGAAACAGGCGGGTAAACAGAGGCAGGTAAACATAGGTGGATAAATAGAGGCGGGGAAAGAGGCGGGCAAAACATAGTGGTTGGAAGTTGTGTGTTTAAAATGAGGTACACAAAACAGATCAAACAGTGTTGTTGAAATTGAGGGAGGGAAAGACAGGCACGGAAAGAGTGGAGGGGAAAGAGTGGAGGCGAAAGAGAGGCGTCGAGACAGAGTTGGGGAATCAGAGGCGGGGAATCAGAGGCGGTGAAACAGGTGGGTAAACAGAGGCGGGTAAACATAGGCGGAAAAATAGAGGCGGGGAAAGTGATGGGTGAAACATAGTGGTTGGAACTTGTGTGTTGAAAATGAGGTACACAGAACAGATCAAACAGAGTTGTTCAAATTGAGGGAGGGAAAGAGAGGCGCGGAAAGAGTGTAGGGGAAAAAGCGGAGGCGAAAGAGAGGCATACAGACAGAGGTGGGGAATCAGAGGTGGGGAATCAGAGGCGGGGAATAAGAGGCCTGGAATCAGAGGCGGGGAATCAGAGGCGTGGAATCAGAGGCGGGGAATAAGGTGCGGGGAATCAGAGGCGGGGAAACAGAGGCGGGGAATCAGAGGCGGGGATTCAGAGGCGGGGATTCAGAGGCTGGGAATCAGAGGCGGGGAATCAGAGGCGGGGAATCAGAGGCGGGGAATCGGAGGCAGGGAATCTGAGGCAGGGAATCTGAGGCAGGGAATCTGAGGCAGGAAATCTGAGACAGGGAATCTGAGGCAGGGAATCTGAGGCAGTGAATCAGAGGCGGGGAATCAGAGGCGGGGAATCAGAGGCGGGGAATCAGAGACAAGGAAAGAGAGGCGTGGAATCAGAGGTGCGGAATCAGAGGCAGGGAATCAGAGGCAGGGAATCAGAGGCAGGGAATCAGAGGCGGGGAATCAGAGGCAGGGTAACAGAGGCAGGGAATCAGATGAAGGGAATCAGATGAAGGGAATCTGAGGCAGGGAATCTGAGGCAGGGAATCTGAGGCAGGGAATCTGAGGCGAGGAATCTGAGGCAGGGAATCTGAGGCGGGGAATCTGAGGCGGGGAATCTGAGGCATGGAATCTGAGGCGGGGAATCTGAGGTGGGGAATCTGCGGCGGGGAATCTGAGGCAGGGAATCTGAGGCGGGGATTCTGAGGCATGGAATCTCAGGCAGGGAATCAGAGCCGGGGAATCTGAGGCGGGGAATCAGACGCGGGGAACCAGAGGCGGGGAAACAGAGGCAGGGAATCAGAGGTGGGGAATCAGAGGCGGGGAATCAGAGGCGGGGAATAAGAGGCGGGGAATCAGAAGAGGGGAATCAGAGGCAGGGAATCTGAGGCAAGGAATCTGAGGCAGGGAATCTGAGGCAGGGAATCAGAGGCGGGGAATCAGAGGCGGGGAATCAGAGGCGGGGAATCAGAGGCGGGGAATCAGAGGCGGGGAATCAGAGGAGGGGAATAAGAGGCGGGGAATCAGTGGCGGGGAATCAGAGGCAGGGAATCTGAGGCAGGGAATCAGAGGCGGGGAATCAGCGGGAGGAAAAGAGATGTGGGGATAGAGAGGCAGAGAAAGAGGCGCTGAAATAGAGGCAGGGAAAGAGAGGCGGGGAATGAAAGGTGGGGAATCAGAGGCGGGGAAACAGGCGGGTAAACAGTGGCAGGTAAACATAGGTGGATAAATAGAAGTGGGGAAAGAGGCGGGCAAAACATAGTGGTTGGAACTTGTGTGTTTAAAATGAGGTACACAAAACAGATCAAAGAGTGTTGTTGAAATTGAGGGAGGGAAAGACAGGCACGGAAAGAGTGGAGGGGAAAGAGTGGAGGCGAAAGAGAGGCGTAGAGACAGAGGTGGGGAATCAGAGGCGGGGAAACAGAGGCGGTGAAACAGGTGGGTAAACAGAGGCGGGTAAACATAGGCGGATAAATAGAGGCGGAGAAAGAGATGGGTGAAACATAGTGGTTGGAACTTGTGTGTTGAAAATGAGGTACACAGAACAGATCAAACAGAGTTGTTGAAATTGAGGGAGGGAAAGAGAGGCGCGGAAAGAGTGGAGGGGAAAAAGCGGAGGCGAAAGAGAGGCATACAGACAGAGGTGGGGAATCAGAGGCGGGGAATCAGAGGCGGGGAATCATAGGCGGGCAATCAGTGGCAGGCAATCAGAGGCGGGGAATCAGAGGTGGGGAATCAGAGGCCTGGAATCAGATGCGGGGAATCAGAGGCAGGGAATCTAAGGCAGGGAATCTGAGCCAGAGAATCAGAGCCAGGGAATCTGAGGCGGGGAATCAGAGGTGGGGAATCAGAGGCAGGGAATCAGAGGCAGGGAATTGATGAAGGGCATCAGATGAAGGGAATCTGAGGCAGGGAATCTGAGGCAGGGAATCTGAGGCAGGGAATCTGAGGCAGGGAATCTGAGGCGGGGAATCTGAGGCGGGGAATCTGAGGCGGTAAATCTGAGTCGGGGAATCTGATGCAGGGAATCTGAGGCAGTGAATCAGAGGCATGGAATCAGAGGCGGGTTATCAGAGGGGGCAAATGAGATGTGGGAAACTAGATGCAGTGAAAGAGGCACGGATATAGAGGCAGGCAAAGAGAGGCAGGGTATCAGAGGCAGGGACTCAGAGGCGGGGAATCTGAGACAAGGAAAGAGAGGCGTGGAATCAGAGGCGCGGAATCAGAGGCAGGGAATCAGAGGCAGGGAATCAGAGGCAGGGAATCAGAGGCAGGGAATCAGAGGCAGGGAATCAGAGGCAGGGAAACAGAGGGAGGCAATCAGAGGCAGGGAATATGAGGCAGGGAATCAGAGGCAGGGAATCTGAGGCAGGGAATCAGAGGCAGGGAATCTGAGGCAGGGAATCTGAGGCAGGGAATCTGAGGCGGGGAATCAGAGGCGGGGAATCAGAGGCAGGGAATCAGAGGCAGGGAATCAGAGGCAGGCAATCAGAGGCAGGGAATCTGAGGCGGGGAATCTGAGGCGGGGAATCTAAGGCGGGGAATCTGAGGCAGGGAATCTGAGGCGGGGAATCTGAGGCGGGGAATCTGAGGCAGGGAATCTGAGGCAGGAATCAGAGGCGGGGAATCAGAGGCAGGGAATCAGAGGCGGGGAATCAGAGGCAGGGAATCTGAGGCAGGGAATCTAATGCAAGGAATCAGAGCCGGGGAATCTGAGGGAGGGAATCAGACGCGGGGAATCAGAGGCGGGGAATCAGAGACGGGGAATAAGAGGCGGGGAATCAGAGGCAGGGAATCTGAGGCAGGGAATCTGAGGCAGGGAATCAGACGCGGGGAATCAGAGGCGGGGAATAAGAGGCGGGGAATCAGAGGCAGGGAATCTGAGGCAGGGAATCTGAGGGAGGGAATCAGAGGCGGGGAATCAGAGGCAGGGAATCAGAGGCAGGGAAACAGAGGCGCGGAATCAGAGGCAGGGAATCAGAGGCAGGGAATCAGAGGCAGGGAATCAGAGGCGGGGAATATGAGGCGGGGAATCTGAGGCGGGGAATCTGAGGCGGGGAATCTGAGGCGGGGAATCTGAGGCAGGGAATCTGAGGCGGGGTATCTGAGGCAGGGAATCTGAGGCGGGGAATCTGAGCCGGGGAATCTGAGGCGGGGAATCTGAGGCAGGGAATCTGAGGCAGGGAATCAGAGCCGGGGAATCTGAAGCGGGGAATCAGAGGCGGGGAATCAGAGGCGGGGAAAGAGAGGCAGGGAATCAGAGGCGGGGAATCAGAGGAGTGGAATCAGAGGCAGGGAATCTGAGGCAGGGAATCTGAGGCAGGGAATCTGAGGCAGGGAATCTGAGGCAGGGAATCTGAGGCGGGGAATCTGAGGCGGTAAATCTGAGTCGGTGAATCTGATGCAGGGAATCTGAGGCAGTGAATCAGAGGCATGGAATCAGAGGCGGGTTATCAGAGGGGGCAAATGAGAAGTGGGAAACTAGATGCAGTGAAAGAGGCACGGAAATAGAGGCAGGCAAAGAGAGGCAGGGTATCAGAGGCAGGGACTCAGAGGCGCGGAATCAGAGGCAGGGAATCAGAGGCAGGGAATCAGAGGCAGGGAATCAGAGGCAGGGAATCAGAGGCAGGGAATCAGAGGCAGGCAATCAGAGGCAGGGAATCTGAGGCAGGGAATCTGAGGCAGGGAATCTGAGGCAGGGAATCAGAGGCAGGGAATCTGAGGCAGGGAATCTGAGGCAGGGAATCTGAGGCGGGGAATCAGAGGCGGGGAATCAGAGGCGGGGAATCAGAGGCAGGGAATCAGAGGCAGGGAATCAGATGAAGGGAATCAGATGAAGGGAATCTGAGGCAGGGAATCTGAGACAGGGAATCTGAGGCAGGGAATCTGAGGCGGGGAATCTGAGGCGGGGAATCTGAGGCGGGGAATCTGAGGCGGGGAATCTGAGGCGGGGAATCTGAGTTGGGGAATCTGAGGCGGGGAATCTGAGGTGGGAAATCTGGGGCGAGGAATCTGAGGCAGGGAATCAGAGGCAGGAAATCTGAGGTAGGGAATCAGAGCCGGGGAATCTGAGGCGGGGAATCAGAGGCGGGGAATCAGAGGTTGGGAAACAGAGGCAGGGAATCAGAGGCGGAGAATCAGAGGCGGGGATTCAGAGGTGGGGAATAAGAGGCGGGGAATCAGAGTCGGGGAATCAGAGGCAGGGAATCTGAGGCAGGGAATCTGAGGCAGGGAATCTGAGGCAGGGAATCAGAGGCGGGGAATAAGAGGCAGGGAATCAGAGGCAGGGAATCAGAGGCGGGGAATCAGAGGCGGGGAATAACATGCGGGGAATCAGAGTCGGGGAATCAGAGGCAGCGAATCTGAGGCGGGGAATCTGAGGCAGGGAATCTGAGGCGGGGAATCTGAGGCGGGGAATCAGAGACACGGAAAGAGAGGTGGGGAATCAGAGGCGCGGAATCAGAGGCAGGGAATCAGAGGCAGGGATATAAGAGGCAGGGAATCAGAGGCAGGGAATCAGAGGCAGGGAATCAGAGGCAGGGAATCTGAGGCGGGGAATCTGAGGTGGGGAATCTGAGGCGGGGAATCTGAGGCGGGGAATCTGAGGCGGGGAATCTGAGGCGGGGAATCTGAGGCGGGGAATCTGAGGCAGGAAATCTGAGGCGGGGAATCTGAGGCAGGGAATCTCAGGCAGGGAATCAGAGCCGGGGAATCTGACGCGGGGACTCAGAGGCAGGGAATCATAGGCAGGGAATCTGAGGCAGGGAATCTCAGGCAGGGAATCAGAGCCGGGGAATCTGAGGCGGGGAATCAGAGGCCGGGAATCAGAGGCGGGGAATCAGAGATACGGAAAGAGAGGCGTGGAATCAGAGGCGCGGAATCAGAGGCAGGGAATCAGAGGCATGGAACCAGAGGCAGGGAATCAGATGCAGGGAATCAGAGGCAGGGATTCAGAGGCAGGGAATCAGAGGCGGGGAATCTGAGGCGGGGAAACTGAGGCGGGGAATCTGAGGCGGGGAATCTGAGGCGGGGAAACTGAGGCGGGGAATCTGAGGCGGGTAATCTGAGGTGGGGAATCTGAGGCGGGGAATCTGAGGCGGGGAATCTGAGGCGGGAAATCTGAGGCGGGGAATCTGAGGCGGGGAATCTGAGGCGGGGAATCTGAGGCGGGGAATCTGAGGCGGGGAATCTGAGGCGGGGAATCTGAGGCGGGGAATCTGAGGCGGGGATTCTGAGGCGGGGAATCTGAGGCAGGGACTCTGAGGCGGGGAATCTGAGGCGGGGAATCAGAGGCGGGTTATCAGAGGCGGGGAAACAGAGGCAGGGAATCATAGGCAGGGAATCAGATGCTGGGAATTAGAGGCGGGGAATAAGAGGCGGGGAATCAAAGGCAGGGAATAAGAGGCAGGGAATCTGAGGCAGGGAATCTGAGGCAGGGATTCTGAGGCAGGAATCAGAGGCGGGGAATCAGAGGCGGGGAATCAGAGGCAGGGAATCAGAGGTGGGGAATCAGAGGCGGGGAATAAGAGGCGGGGAATCAGAGGTGGGGAATCAGAGGCAGGGAATCTGAGGCAGGGAATCGGAGGCAGGGAATCAGAGGCGGGGAATCAGAGGCGGGGAATCAGAGGCAGGGAATCAGAGGCGGGGAATCAGAGGCGGGGAATCAGAGGCATGGATTCAGAGGCGGGTTATCAGAGGGGGCAAATGAAATGTGGGAAACTAGATGCAGAGAAAGAGGCACGGAAATAGAGGAAGGCAAAGAGAGGCAGGGTATCTGAGGCAGGGAATCTGAGGCGGGGAATCAGAGACACGGAAAGAGAGGCAGGGAATCAGAGCCGGGGAATCTAAGGCGGGGAATCAGAGTCAGGGAATCAGAGGCAGGGAATCAGAGGTGGGGAATCAGAGGCGGGGAATCAGCGGGAGGTAAAGAGATGTGGGGAAAGAGAGGCAGAGAAAGAGGCACGGAAATAGAGGCAGGGAAAGAGAGGCGGGGAATGAAAGGTGGGGAATCAGAGGCGGGGAAACAGGAGGGTAAACAGTGGCAGGTAAACATAGGTGGATAAATAGAGGTGGGGAAAGAGGCGTGAAAAACATAGTGGTTGGAACTTGTTTGTTTAAAATGAGGTACAGAAAACAGATCAACAGGGTTGTTGAAATTGAGGGAGGGAAAGACAGGCACTGAAAGAGTGGAGGGGAAAGAGTGGAGGCGAAAGAGAGGCGTAGAGACAGAGGTGGGGAATCAGAGGCGGGGAATCAGAGGCGGTGAAACAGGTGGGTAAACAGAGGCGGGTAAACATAGGCGGATAAATAGAGGCGGGGAAAGAGATGGGTGAAACATAGTGGTTGGAACTTGTGTGTTGAAAATGAGGTACACAGAACAGATCAATCAGAGTTGTTGAAATTGAGGGAGGGAAAGAGAGGCACGGAAAGAGTGAAGTGGAAAAAGCGGAGGCAAAAGAGAGGCATACAGACAGAGGTGGGGAATCAGAGACGGGGAATCAGAGGCGGGGAATCAGAGGCGGGCAATCAGTGGCAGGCAATCAGAGGTGGGGAATAAAATGCCTGGAATCAGATGCGGGGAATCAGAGGCAGGGAATCTAAGGCAGGGAATCTGAGACAGAGAATCAGAGCCAGGGGATCTGAGGCGGGGAATCAGAGGTGGGGAATCAGAGGCAGGGAATCAGAGGCAGGGATTTGATGAAGGGCATCAGATGAAGGGAATCTGAGGCAGGGAATCTGAGGCAGGGAATTTGACGCAGGGCATCTGAGGCAGGGAATCTGAGGCGGGGAATCTGAGGTGGTAAATCTGAGTCGGGGAATCTGATGCAGGGAATCTGAGGCAGTGAATCAGAGGCATGGAATCAGAGGCAGGTTATCAGAGGGGGCAAATGAGATGTGGGAAACTAGATGCAGTGAAAGAGGCACGGAAATAGATGCAGGCAAAGAGAGGCAGGGTATCAGAGGAAGGGACTCAGAGGCGGGGAATCAGAGACAAGGAAAGAGAGGCGTGGAATCAGAGGCGCGGAATCAGAGGCAGGGAATCAGAGGCAGGGAATCAGAGGCAGGGAATCAGAGGCAGGGAATCAGAGGCAGGGAATCAGAGGCAGGGAATCAGAGGCAGGCAATCAGAGGCAGGGAATCTGAGGCAGGGAATCTGAGGCAGGGATTCTGAGGCAGGGAATCAGAGGTAGGGAATCTGAGGCAGGGAATCTGAGGCAGGGAATCTGAGGCGGGGAATCAGAGGCGGGGAATCAGAGGCGGGGAATCAGAGGCAGGGAATCAGAGGCAGGGAATCAGATGAAGGGAATCAGATGAAGGGAATCTGATGCAGGGAATCTGAGACAGGGAATCTGAGGAAGGGAATCTTAGGTGGGGAATCTGAGGCGGGGAATCTGAGGCGGGGAATCTGAGGCGGGGTATCTGAGGCGGGGAATCTGAGGCGGGGAATCTGAGGCGGGGAATCTGAGGCAGGGAATCTGAGGTGGGGAATCTGAGGCATGGAATCTCAGGCAGGGAATCAGAGCCGTGGAATCTGAGGCGGGGAATCAGACGCGGGGATCCAGAGGCGGGGAAACAGAGGCAGGGAATCAGAGGCGGGGAATCAGAGGCGGGGAATCAGAGGCAGGGAATCAGAGGCAGGGAATCAGAGGCAGGGAATCAGAGGCAGGCAATCAGAGGCAGGGAATCTGAGGCAGGGAATCTGAGGCAGGGAATCTGAGGCAGGGAATCTGAGGCGGGGAATCAGAGGCGGGGAATCAGAGGCGGGGAATCAGAGGCAGGGAATCAGAGGCAGGGAATCAGATGAAGGGAATCTGATGCAGGGAATCTGAGACAGGGAATCTGAGGAAGGGAATCTGAGGTGGGGAATCTGAGGCGGGGAATCTGAGGCGGGGAATCTGAGGCGGGGAATCTGACGCAGGGAATCTGAGGTGGGGAATCTGAGGCATGGAATCTCAGGCAGGGAATCAGAGCCGTGGAATCTGAGGCGGGGAATCAGACGCGGGGATCCAGAGGCGGGGAAACAGAGGCAGGGAATCAGAGGCGGGGAATCAGAGGCGGGGAATCAGAGGCGGGGAATAAGAGGCGGGGAATCAGAGGCGGGCAATCAGAGGCTGGGAATCTGAGGCAAGGAATCTGAGGCAGGAAATCTGAGGCAGGGAATCAGAGGCGGGGAATCAGAGGCGGGGAATCAGAGGCGGGGAATCAGAGGCGGGTTATCAGAGGGGGCAAATGAGATGTGGGAAACTAGATGCAGAGAAAGAGGCACGGAAATAGAGGAAGGCAAAGAGAGGCAGTGTATCTGAGGCAGGGAATCTGAGGCGGGGAATCAGAGACACGGAAAGAGAGGCGGGGAATCAGAGGCGCGGAATCAGTGGCAGGGAATCAGAGGCAGGGATTTAGAGGCAGGGAATCTGAGGCAGGGAATCTGAGGCAGGGAATCTGAGGCAGGAATCAGAGGTGGGGAATCAGAGGCAGGGAATCAGAGGCGGGGAATCAGAGGCAGGGAATCTGAGGCAGGGAATCTAATGCAGGGAATCAGAACCGGGGAATCTGAGGCAGGGAATCAGACGCGGGGAATCAGAGGCGGGGAATCAGAGGCGGGGAATCAGAGGCAGGGAATCTGAGGCGGGGAATCTGAGGCGGGGAATCTGAGGCGGGTAATCTGAGGCGGGGAATCTGAGGCGGGGAATCTGAGGCGGGGAATCTGAGGCAGGGAATCTGAGGTGGGGAATCTGAGGCATGGAATCTCAGGCAGGGAATCAGAGCCGGGGAATCTGAGGCGGGGAATTAGACGCGGAGATTCAGAGGCGGGGAAACAGAGGCAGGGAATCAGAGGCGGGAATCAGAGGCGGGGAATCAGAGGCAGGGAAAAAGAGGCGGGGAATCAGAGGCGGGGAATCAGAGGCAGGGAATCTGAGGCAAGGAATCTGAGGCAGGGAATCTGAGGCAGGGAATCAGAGGCGGGGAATCAGAGGCGGGGAATCTGAGGCGGGGAATCAGAGACACGGAAAGATAGGCGGGGAATCAGAGGCGCGGAATCAGAGGCAGGGAATCAGAGGCAGGGATATAGAGGCAGGGAATCAGAGGCAGGGAATCAGAGGCAGGGAATCAGAGGCAGGGAATCAGAGGCAGGGAATCTCAGGCAGGGAATCTGAGCCGGGGAATCTGACGCGGGGACTCAGAGGCAGGGAATCATAGGCAGGGAATCTGAGGCAGGGAATCTCAGGCAGGGAATCGGAGCCGGGGAAACAGAGGCAGGGAATCAGAGGCGGGGAATCAGAGGTGGGGAATCAGAGGCGGGGAATAAGAGGCGGGGAATCAGAGGCGGGGAATCAGAGGCGGGGAATCAGAGGCATGGAATCAGAGGCGGGGAATCAGAGGCAGGGTATCAGAGGCAGGGAATCAGAGGCGGGGAATCAGAGATACGGAAAGAGAGGCGTGGAATCAGAGGCGCGGAATCAGAGGCAGGGAATCAGAGGCAGGGAACCAGAGGCAGGGAATCAGATGCAGGGAATCAGAGGCAGGGATTCAGAGGCAGGGAATCAGAGGCAGGCAATCAGAGGCGGGGAATCAGAGGCGGGGAATCAGAGGCAGGGAATCTGAGGCGGGGAATCTGAGGCGGGGAATCTGAGGCGGGTAATCTGAGGCGGGGAATCTGAGGCGGGGAATCTGAGGCGGGGAATCTGAGGCAGGGAATCTGAGGTGGGGAATCTGAGGCATGGAATCTCAGGCAGGGAATCAGAGCCGGGGAATCTGAGGCGGGGAATTAGACGCGGAGATTCAGAGGCGGGGAAACAGAGGCAGGGAATCAGAGGCGGGAATCAGAGGCGGGGAATCAGAGGCAGGGAAAAAGAGGCGGGGAATCAGAGGCGGGGAATCAGAGGCAGGGAATCTGAGGCAAGGAATCTGAGGCAGGGAATCTGAGGCAGGGAATCAGAGGCGGGGAATCAGAGGCGGGGAATCTGAGGCGGGGAATCAGAGACACGGAAAGATAGGCGGGGAATCAGAGGCGCGGAATCAGAGGCAGGGAATCAGAGGCAGGGATATAGAGGCAGGGAATCAGAGGCAGGGAATCAGAGGCAGGGAATCAGAGGCAGGGAATCAGAGGCAGGGAATCTCAGGCAGGGAATCTGAGCCGGGGAATCTGACGCGGGGACTCAGAGGCAGGGAATCATAGGCAGGGAATCTGAGGCAGGGAATCTCAGGCAGGGAATCGGAGCCGGGGAAACAGAGGCAGGGAATCAGAGGCGGGGAATCAGAGGTGGGGAATCAGAGGCGGGGAATAAGAGGCGGGGAATCAGAGGCGGGGAATCAGAGGCGGGGAATCAGAGGCATGGAATCAGAGGCGGGGAATCAGAGGCAGGGTATCAGAGGCAGGGAATCAGAGGCGGGGAATCAGAGATACGGAAAGAGAGGCGTGGAATCAGAGGCGCGGAATCAGAGGCAGGGAATCAGAGGCAGGGAACCAGAGGCAGGGAATCAGATGCAGGGAATCAGAGGCAGGGATTCAGAGGCAGGGAATCAGAGGCAGGCAATCAGAGGCGGGGAATCTGAGGCGGGGAATCTGAGGCGGGGAAACTGAGGCGGGGAATCTGAGGCGGGTAATCTGAGGTGGGGAAGCTGAGGCGGGGAATCTGAGGCGGGGAATCTGAGGCGGGAAATCTGAGGCGGGGAATCTGAGGCGGGGAATCTGAGGCGGGGAATCTGAGGCGGGGAATCTGAGGCGGGGAATCTGAGGCGGGGAATCTGAGGCGGGGAATCTGAGGCGGGGATTCTGAGGCGGGGAATCTGAGGCGGGGAATCTGAGGCGGGGAATCAGAGGCGGGTTATCAGAGGCGGGGAAACAGAGGCAGGGAATCATAGGCAGGGAATCAGATGCTGGGAATCAGAGGCGGGGAATAAGAGGCGGGGAATCAAAGGCAGGGAATAAGAGGCAGGGAATCTGAGGCAGGGAATCTGAGGCAGGGATTCTGAGGCAGCAATCAGAGGCGGGGAATCAGAGGCAGGGAATCAGATGCGGGGAATCAGAGGCAGGGAATCTGAGGCAGGGAATCTAATGCAGGGAATCAGAGCCGGGGAATCTGAGGCAGGGAATCTGAGGCAGGGAATCAGATGCGGGGAATCAGATGTGGGGAATCAGAGGCGGAGAATCAGAGGTGGGGAATCAGAGGTGGGGAATCGGAGGCAGGGAATCAGAGGCGGGGAATCAGAGGCAGGGAATCAGAGGCGGGGAATCAGAGGCGGGGAATCAGAGGCGGGGAATCAGAGGCATGGAATCAGAGGCGGGTTATCAGAGGGGGCAAATGAGATGTGGGAAACTAGATGCAGAGAAAGAGGCACCGAAATAGAGGCAGGCAAAGAGAGGCAGGGTATCATAGGCAGGGAATTAGTGGCGGGGAATCAGAGATACGGAAAGAGAGGCGTGGAATCAGAGGCGCGGAATCAGAGGCAGGGAATCAGAGGCAGGGAATCAGAGGCAGGGAATCAGAGGCAGGGAATCAGAGGCAGGGAATCAGAGGCAGGGTATCTGAGGCGGGGAATCTGAGGCGGGGAATCTGAGGCGGGGAATCTGAGGCGGGGAATCTGAGGCGGGGAATCTGAGGCATGGAATCTGAGGCGGGGAATCTGAGGCGGGGAATCTGAGGTGGGGAATCTGAGGCGGGGAATCTGAGGCGGGAAATCTGAGGCGGGGTATCTGAGGCGGGGAATCTGAGGCAGGGAATCTTAGGCAGGGAATCAGAGCCGGGGAATCTGAGGCGGGGAATCAGAGGCGGGGAATCTGAGGCAGGGAATCTGAGGCAGGGAATCAGAGGCGGGGAATCAGAGGCAGGGAATCAGAGGCGGGGAATCAGAGGCGGGGAATCAGCGGGAGGAAAAGAGATGTGGGGAAAGAGAGGCAGAGAAAGAGGCACGGAATTAGAGGCAGGGAAAGAGAGGTGGGGAATGAAAGGTGGGGAATCAGAGGCGGGAAAACAGGCGGGTAAACAGTGGCAGTTAAACATTGGTGGATAAATAGAGGCGGGGAAAGAGGCGGGAAAAACATAGTGGTTGGAACTTGTTTGTTTAAAATGAGGTACACAAAACAGATCAAACAGTGTTGTTGAAATTGAGGGAGGGAAAGACAGGCACGGAATGAGTGGAGGGGAAAGAGTGGAGGCGAAAGAGAGGCGTAGAGACAGAGGTGGGGAATCAGTGGCGGGGAATCAGAGGCAGTGGAACAGGTGGGTAAACAGAGGCGGGTAAACATAGGCGGATAAATAGAGGCGGGGAAAGAGATGGGTGAAACATAGTGGTTGGAACTTGTGTGTTGAACATGAGGTACACAGAACAGATCAAACAGAGTTGTTGAAATTGAGGGAGGGAAAGAGAGGCGCGGAAAGAGTGGAGGGGAAAAAGCGGAGGCGAAAGAGAGGCATACAGACAGAGGTGGGGAATCAGAGGTGGGGAATCAGAGGCGGGGAATAAGAGGCGGGCAATCAGTGGCAGGCAATCAGAGGCGGGGAATCAGAGGTGGGGAATAAGTGGCCTGGAATCAGATGCGGGGAATCAGAGGCAGGGAATCTAAGGCAGGGAATCTGAGCCAGAGAATCAGAGCCAGGGAATCTGAGGCTGGGAATCAGAGGTGGGGAATCAGAGGCAGGGAATCAGAGGCAGGGAATTGATGAAGGGCATCAGATGAAGGGAATCTGAGGCAGGGAATCTGAGGCAGGGAATCTGAGGCAGGGAATCTGAGGCAGGGAATCTGAGGCGGGGAATCTGAGGCGGTAAATCTGTGTCGGGGAATCTGAGGCAGGGAATCTGAGGCAGTGAATCAGAGGCATGGAATCAGAGGCGGGTTATCAGAGGGGGCAAATGAGATGTGGGAAACTAGATGCAGAGAAAGAGGCACGGAAATAGAGGCAGGCAAAGAGAGGCAGGGTATCAGAGGCACGGATTCAGAGGCGGGGAATCAGAGACAAGGAAAGAGAGGCGTGGAATCAGAGGCGCGGAATCAGAGGCAGGGAATCAGAGGCAGGGAATCAGAGGCAGGGAATCAGAGGCAGGGAATCAGAGGCAGGGAATCAGAGGCAGGCAATCAGAGGCAGGGAATCAGAGGTGGGGAATCAGAGGCGGGGAATCAGAGGCAGGGAATCACAGGCAGGGAATCAGAGGAGGGGAATCAGAGGCGGGGAATCAGAGGCGGGGAATCAGAGGCAGGGAATCTGAGACAGGGAATCAGAGGTGGGGAATCAGAGGCGGGGAATCAGAGGGAGGAAAAGAGATGTGGGGAAATAGAGGCAGGGAAAGAGAGGCGGGGAATGAAAGGTGGGGTATCAGAGGCGGGGAATCAGAGGCGTGGAATCTGAGGTGGGGAAAGAGTTGTGGGGAAACGGAGGCCGGGAAAGGTGCGCGGAAAGGGAGGCGGGTAATCAGAGGCAGGGAATCAGAGGCGGGGAATCAGAGGCGGGGAATCAGAGGCGGGGAAACAGAGGCGGGGAATCAGAGGCTGGAATTCAGAGTCGGGGAATCAGAGGCGGGGTATCAGAGGCGGGGAATAAGAGGCAGGGAATCTGAGGCAGGGAATAAGAGCCGGGGAATCTGCGGCGGGGAATCAGAGGTGGGGAATCAGAGGTGGGGAATCAGAGGCGGGGAATCAGTGGCAGGGAATCAGAGTCAGGGAATTAGAGGAGGGGAATCAGAGGCAGGGAATCAGAGGCAGGGAATCAGAGGCAGGGAATCAGAGGCAGGGAATTAGAGGAGGGGAATCAGAGGCAGGGAATCAGAGGCAGGGAATCAGAGGCAGGGAATCAGAGGCGGGGAATTAGAGGAGGGGAATCAGAGGCAGGGAATCAGAGGCGGGGAATCAGAGGCAGGGAATCAGAGGCGGGGAAACAGAGGCGGGGAATCAGAGGCTGGAATTCAGAGTCGGGGAATCAGAGGCGGGGTATCAGAGGCGGGGAATAAGAGGCAGGGAATCTGAGGCAGGGAATAAGAGCCGGGGAATCTGCGGCGGGGAATCAGAGGTGGGGAATCAGAGGTGGGGAATCAGAGGCGGGGAATCAGTGGCAGGGAATCAGAGTCAGGGAATTAGAGGAGGGGAATCAGAGGCAGGGAATCAGAGGCAGGGAATCAGAGGCAGGGAATCAGAGGCGGGGAATTAGAGGAGGGGAATCAGAGGCAGGGAATCAGAGGCAGGGAATCAGAGTCAGGGAATTAGAGGAGGGGAATCAGAGGCAGGGAATCAGAGGCAGGGAATCAGAGGCAGGGAATCAGAGGCGGGGAATCTGAGGCGGGGATTCAGAGGCAGGGAATCAGAGGCGGGGAATCAGAGGCAGGGAATCAGAGGCAGGGAATCTGATGCAGGGAATCAGAGCCGGGGAATCTGAGGTGGGGAATCAGAGGCGGGGAATCAGAGGCGGGGAATCTGAGGCGGGGATTCAGAGGCAGGGAATCAGAGGCAGGGAATCAGAGCTGGGGAATCTGAGGCAGGGATTCTGAGGCAGGGAATCAGAGCCGGGGAATCTAAGGCGGGGAATCAGAGGCGCGGAATCCGAGGCGGGGATTCAGAGGCAGGGAATCAGAGGCAGGGAATCAGAGCTAAGGAATCTGAGGCAGGGATTCTGAGGCAGGGAATCAGAGCCGGGGAATCACAGGCGGGGAATCAGAGGCGGGGAATCAGAGGTGAGGAATCAGAGGTGGGGAATCTGAGGCACAGATGCAGTGGCCGGGAATCAGAGGGGGGAAAGAGATGTGTGGAAAGAGAGGCAGAGAAAGAGGCGCACAAATGAAGGCAGGGAAAGAGAGGAGGGGAATCTGAGGCCAGGATTGTTGCACGGAAATGGAGTCGAAGAATATGAGGCGGGGAATCAGAGGCGGGGAATCAGAGGCGTGGAATCTGAGGCAGGGAATCTGAGGCAGGGAATCAGAGCCGAGGAATCTGAGGCGGGGAATCAGAGGCGGGGAATAAGAGGCGAGAAATCAGAGGCGGGGAATCAGAGGCTGGGAATCAGAGGCGGGGAATCAGAGGCGGGGAATCAGAGGCGGGGAATCAGAGGTGGGCAATCAGAGGCGGGTAATCAGAGGCGGGGAATCAGATGTGGGGAATCAGAGGCGGAGAATCAGAGGTGGGGAATCAGAGGTGGGGAATCGGAGGCAGGGAATCAGAGGTGGGGAATCAGAGGCGGGGAATCAGAGGCAGGGAATCAGAGGCGGGGAATCAGAGGCGGGGAATCAGAGGCGGGGAATCAGAGGCATGGAATCAGAGGCGGGTTATCAGAGGGGGCAAATGAGATGTGGGAAACTAGATGCAGAGAAAGAGGCACCGAAATAGAGGCAGGCAAAGAGAGGCAGGGTATCATAGGCAGGGAATTAGTGGCGGGGAATCAGAGATACGGAAAGAGAGGCGTGGAATCAGAGGCGCGGAATCAGAGGCAGGGAATCAGAGGCAGGGAATCAGAGGCAGGGAATCAGAGGCAGGGAATCAGAGGCAGGGAATCAGAGGCAGGGTATCTGAGGCGGGGAATCTGAGGCGGGGAATCTGAGGCGGGGAATCTGAGGCGGGGAATCTGAGGCGGGGAATCTGAGGCATGGAATCTGAGGCGGGGAATCTGAGGCGGGGAATCTGAGGTGGGGAATCTGAGGCGGGGAATCTGAGGCGGGAAATCTGAGGCGGGGTATCTGAGGCGGGGAATCTGAGGCAGGGAATCTTAGGCAGGGAATCAGAGCCGGGGAATCTGAGGCGGGGAATCAGAGGCGGGGAATCTGAGGCAGGGAATCTGAGGCAGGGAATCAGAGGCGGGGAATCAGAGGCAGGGAATCAGAGGCGGGGAATCAGAGGCGGGGAATCAGCGGGAGGAAAAGAGATGTGGGGAAAGAGAGGCAGAGAAAGAGGCACGGAATTAGAGGCAGGGAAAGAGAGGTGGGGAATGAAAGGTGGGGAATCAGAGGCGGGAAAACAGGCGGGTAAACAGTGGCAGTTAAACATTGGTGGATAAATAGAGGCGGGGAAAGAGGCGGGAAAAACATAGTGGTTGGAACTTGTTTGTTTAAAATGAGGTACACAAAACAGATCAAACAGTGTTGTTGAAATTGAGGGAGGGAAAGACAGGCACGGAATGAGTGGAGGGGAAAGAGTGGAGGCGAAAGAGAGGCGTAGAGACAGAGGTGGGGAATCAGTGGCGGGGAATCAGAGGCAGTGGAACAGGTGGGTAAACAGAGGCGGGTAAACATAGGCGGATAAATAGAGGCGGGGAAAGAGATGGGTGAAACATAGTGGTTGGAACTTGTGTGTTGAACATGAGGTACACAGAACAGATCAAACAGAGTTGTTGAAATTGAGGGAGGGAAAGAGAGGCGCGGAAAGAGTGGAGGGGAAAAAGCGGAGGCGAAAGAGAGGCATACAGACAGAGGTGGGGAATCAGAGGTGGGGAATCAGAGGCGGGGAATAAGAGGCGGGCAATCAGTGGCAGGCAATCAGAGGCGGGGAATCAGAGGTGGGGAATAAGTGGCCTGGAATCAGATGCGGGGAATCAGAGGCAGGGAATCTAAGGCAGGGAATCTGAGCCAGAGAATCAGAGCCAGGGAATCTGAGGCTGGGAATCAGAGGTGGGGAATCAGAGGCAGGGAATCAGAGGCAGGGAATTGATGAAGGGCATCAGATGAAGGGAATCTGAGGCAGGGAATCTGAGGCAGGGAATCTGAGGCAGGGAATCTGAGGCAGGGAATCTGAGGCGGGGAATCTGAGGCGGTAAATCTGTGTCGGGGAATCTGAGGCAGGGAATCTGAGGCAGTGAATCAGAGGCATGGAATCAGAGGCGGGTTATCAGAGGGGGCAAATGAGATGTGGGAAACTAGATGCAGAGAAAGAGGCACGGAAATAGAGGCAGGCAAAGAGAGGCAGGGTATCAGAGGCACGGATTCAGAGGCGGGGAATCAGAGACAAGGAAAGAGAGGCGTGGAATCAGAGGCGCGGAATCAGAGGCAGGGAATCAGAGGCAGGGAATCAGAGGCAGGGAATCAGAGGCAGGGAATCAGAGGCAGGGAATCAGAGGCAGGCAATCAGAGGCAGGGAATCAGAGGTGGGGAATCAGAGGCGGGGAATCAGAGGCAGGGAATCACAGGCAGGGAATCAGAGGAGGGGAATCAGAGGCGGGGAATCAGAGGCGGGGAATCAGAGGCAGGGAATCTGAGACAGGGAATCAGAGGTGGGGAATCAGAGGCGGGGAATCAGAGGGAGGAAAAGAGATGTGGGGAAATAGAGGCAGGGAAAGAGAGGCGGGGAATGAAAGGTGGGGTATCAGAGGCGGGGAATCAGAGGCGTGGAATCTGAGGTGGGGAAAGAGTTGTGGGGAAACGGAGGCCGGGAAAGGTGCGCGGAAAGGGAGGCGGGTAATCAGAGGCAGGGAATCAGAGGCGGGGAATCAGAGGCGGGGAATCAGAGGCGGGGAAACAGAGGCGGGGAATCAGAGGCTGGAATTCAGAGTCGGGGAATCAGAGGCGGGGTATCAGAGGCGGGGAATAAGAGGCAGGGAATCTGAGGCAGGGAATAAGAGCCGGGGAATCTGCGGCGGGGAATCAGAGGTGGGGAATCAGAGGTGGGGAATCAGAGGCGGGGAATCAGTGGCAGGGAATCAGAGTCAGGGAATTAGAGGAGGGGAATCAGAGGCAGGGAATCAGAGGCAGGGAATCAGAGGCAGGGAATCAGAGGCAGGGAATTAGAGGAGGGGAATCAGAGGCAGGGAATCAGAGGCAGGGAATCAGAGGCAGGGAATCAGAGGCGGGGAATTAGAGGAGGGGAATCAGAGGCAGGGAATCAGAGGCGGGGAATCAGAGGCAGGGAATCAGAGGCGGGGAAACAGAGGCGGGGAATCAGAGGCTGGAATTCAGAGTCGGGGAATCAGAGGCGGGGTATCAGAGGCGGGGAATAAGAGGCAGGGAATCTGAGGCAGGGAATAAGAGCCGGGGAATCTGCGGCGGGGAATCAGAGGTGGGGAATCAGAGGTGGGGAATCAGAGGCGGGGAATCAGTGGCAGGGAATCAGAGTCAGGGAATTAGAGGAGGGGAATCAGAGGCAGGGAATCAGAGGCAGGGAATCAGAGGCAGGGAATCAGAGGCGGGGAATTAGAGGAGGGGAATCAGAGGCAGGGAATCAGAGGCAGGGAATCAGAGTCAGGGAATTAGAGGAGGGGAATCAGAGGCAGGGAATCAGAGGCAGGGAATCAGAGGCAGGGAATCAGAGGCGGGGAATCTGAGGCGGGGATTCAGAGGCAGGGAATCAGAGGCGGGGAATCAGAGGCAGGGAATCAGAGGCAGGGAATCTGATGCAGGGAATCAGAGCCGGGGAATCTGAGGTGGGGAATCAGAGGCGGGGAATCAGAGGCGGGGAATCTGAGGCGGGGATTCAGAGGCAGGGAATCAGAGGCAGGGAATCAGAGCTGGGGAATCTGAGGCAGGGATTCTGAGGCAGGGAATCAGAGCCGGGGAATCTAAGGCGGGGAATCAGAGGCGCGGAATCCGAGGCGGGGATTCAGAGGCAGGGAATCAGAGGCAGGGAATCAGAGCTAAGGAATCTGAGGCAGGGATTCTGAGGCAGGGAATCAGAGCCGGGGAATCACAGGCGGGGAATCAGAGGCGGGGAATCAGAGGTGAGGAATCAGAGGTGGGGAATCTGAGGCACAGATGCAGTGGCCGGGAATCAGAGGGGGGAAAGAGATGTGTGGAAAGAGAGGCAGAGAAAGAGGCGCACAAATGAAGGCAGGGAAAGAGAGGAGGGGAATCTGAGGCCAGGATTGTTGCACGGAAATGGAGTCGAAGAATATGAGGCGGGGAATCAGAGGCGGGGAATCAGAGGCGTGGAATCTGAGGCAGGGAATCTGAGGCAGGGAATCAGAGCCGAGGAATCTGAGGCGGGGAATCAGAGGCGGGGAATAAGAGGCGAGAAATCAGAGGCGGGGAATCAGAGGCTGGGAATCAGAGGCGGGGAATCAGAGGCGGGGAATCAGAGGCGGGGAATCAGAGGTGGGCAATCAGAGGCGGGTAATCAGAGGCGGGGAATCAGATGCGGGGAATCAGTGGCAGGGAATCTAAGGCAGGGAATCTGAGCCAGGGAATCAGAGCCGGGGAATCTGAGGCGGGGAATCAGAGGCGTGGAATCAGAGGCGGGGAAGCAAAGGCAGGGAATCAGAGCAGGGGAATCTGAGGCGGGAAATCAGAGGCGGGGAATCAGAGGCGGGGAATCAGAGGCGGGGAATCAGAGGTGGGGAATCAGATGCGTGGAATCAGAGGCAGGGAATCTGAGGCAGGGAATCTGAGGCGGGGAATCTGAGGCAGGGAATCTGAGGCGGGGAATCTGAGGCGGGGAATCTGAGGCAGGGAATCACAGGCAGGGAATCAGAGCCGGGGAATCTGAGGCGGGGAATCAGAGGCGGGGAATCAGAAGCGGGGAAACTGAGGCAGGGAATCAGAGGCGGGGAGTCTGAGGCAGGGAATCTGAGGCAGGGAATCTGAGGCAGGTAATCAGAGGTGGGGAATCTGAGGCGGGGAATCTGAGGCGGGGAATCTGAGGCGGGGCATCTGAGGCGGGGAAACTGAGGCAGGGAATCTGAGGCGGGGAATCTCAGGCAGGGAATCTCAGGCAGGGAATCAGAGCCGGGGAATCTGAGGCGGGGATTCGGAGGCAGGGAATCTGAGGCAGGGAATCAGAGGCGGGGAATCATAGGCGGGGAATCAGAGGCGGGGAAACAGAGGCGGGGAATCAGAGGCGGGGAATCTGAGGCGGGCAATCAATGGCAGGGAATCAGAGGCGGGGAATCAGAGGCGGGGAATCAGAGGCGGGGAAAGAGATGTGGGGAAACGGAGGCCGGGAAAGTTGCGCAGAAAGGGAGGCGGGGAATCAGAGGCGTGGAATCAGAGGCGGGGAATCAGAGACGGGGAATCTGAGGCAGGGAATCTGAGGCAGGGAATCAGAGCTGAGGAATCTGAGGCGGGGAATCAGATGCGGGGAATCAGAGGCGGGGAATCAGAGGCGGGGAATCAGAGGTGGGCAATCAGAGCCAGGGAATCAGAGCCGGGGAATCAGAGGCGCGGAATCAAAGGCAGGGAATCAGAGCAGGGGAATCTGAGGCGGGAAATCAGAGGCGGGGAATCAGATGCGTGGAATCAGAGGCAGGGAATCAGAGGCGGGGAATCAGATGCGTGGAATCAGAGGCAGGGAATCTGAGGCAGGGAATCTGAGGCAGGGAATCTGAGCCAGGGAATCTGAGGCGGGGAATCAGAGGTGGGGAATCAGAGGCGGGGAATCTGAGGCGTGGAATCTGAGGCGGGGATTCTGAGTCGGGGAATCTGAGGCGGGGAATCTGAGGCAGGGAATCACAGGCATGGAATCAGAGGCGGGTTATCAGAGGGGGGAAATGAGATGTGGGAAACGAGATGCAGAGAAAGAGGCACGGAAATAGAGGCAGGGAAAGAGAGGCAGTGTATCAGAGGCAGGGAATCAGAGGCAGGGAATCAGAGGCAGGGAATCGGAGGCAGAGAATCAGAGGCGGGGAATCAGAGGCGGGGAATCAGAGGCAGGGAATCACAGGCAGGGAATCAGAGGCGGGGAATCAGAGGCAGGGAACCTGAGGCAGGGAATCTGAGGCGGGGAATCTGAGGCAGGGAATCTGAGGCAGGGAATCAGAGCCGGGGAATCTGAGGCGGGGAATGAGAGGCGGGGAATCGGAGGCGGGGAAACAGAGGCAGGGAATCAGAGGCGGGGAATCAGAGGCGGGGAATCAGAGGCGGGGAATCAGAGGCAGGGAATCACAGGCAGGGAATCAGAGGAGGGGAATCAGAGGCGGGGAATCAGAGGCAGGGAATCTGAGGTGGGGAAAGTGATGTGGGGAAACGGAGGCCGGGAAAGTTGCGCGGAAAGGGAGGCGGGTAATCAGAGGCAGGGAATCAGAGGCGGGGAATCAGAGGCGGGGAATCAGAGGCGGGGAAACAGAGGCAGGGAATCAGAGGCTGGAATTCAGAGTCGGGGAATCAGAGGCGGGGTATCAGAGGCGGGGAATAAGAGGCGGGGAATAAGAGGCGGAGAATCAGAGGCAGGGAATCTGAGGCAGGGAATCTGCGGCGGGGAATCAGAGGTGGGGAATCAGAGGCGGGGAATCAGAGGCGGGGAATCAGAGGCAGGGAAGCTGAGGCAGGGAATCTGATGCAGGGAGTCAGAGCCGGGGAATCTGAGGTGGGGAATCAGAGGCGGGGAATCGGAGGCAGGGAATCAGAGGCGGCGAATCAGAGGCAGGGAATCTGAGGCAGGGAATCTGAGGCAGGGAATCAGAGCCGGGGAATCTGAGGAGGGGAATCAGAGGCGGGGAATCAGAGGCGGGGAATCAGAGGCGGGGAATCAGAGCTGAGGAATCAGAGGTGGGGAATCTGAGGCACGGATGCAGTGGCCGTGAATCAGAGGGGGAAAAGAGATGTGTGGAAAGAGAGGCAGAGAAAGAGGCGCACAAATGAAGGCAGGGAAAGAGAGGAGGGGAATCTGAGGCCAGGATTGTTGCACGGAAATGGAGTCGAAGAATATGAGGCGGGGAATCAGAGGCGGGGAATCAGAGGCAGGGAATCAGAGGCAGGGAATCAGATGCAGGGAATCTGAGGCAGGGAAGCTGAGGCAGGGAATCTGATGCAGGGAGTCAGAGCCGGGGAATCTGAGGTGGGGAATCAGAGGCGGGGAATCAGAGGCAGGGAATCTGAGGTGGGGAATCAGAGGCGGGGAATCAGAGGCGGGTAATCAGATGCGGGGTATCTGAGGCAGGGAATCCGAGCCGGGGAATCTGAGGCAGGGAATCAGAGGCGGGGAATCAGAGGCGGGGTATCAGAGGAGGGGAATCAGAGGCGGGTAATCAGATGCGGGGAATCAGAGGCATGGAATCTGAGGCAGGGAATCAGAGCCGGGGAATCTGAGGCGGGGAATCAGAGGCGGGGAATCTGAGGCAGGGAATCAGAGCCGGGGAATCTAAGGCGGGGAATCAGAGGCGCGGAATCTGAGGCGGGGAATCAGAGGCGGGGAATCAGAGGTGAGGAATCAGAGGTGGGGAATCTGAGGCACGGATGCAGTGGCCGTGAATCAGAGGGGGAAAAGAGATGTGTGGAAAGAGAGGCAGAGAAAGAGGCGCACAAATGAAGGCAGGGAAAGAGAGGAGGGGAATCTGAGGCCAGGATTGTTGCACGGAAATGGAGTCGAAGAATATGAGGCGGGGAATCAGAGGCGGGGAATCAGAGGCAGGGAATCTGAGGCAGGGAATCAGAGGCGGGGAATCAGAGGCGGGGAATCAGGGGCGTGGAATCAGCGGCGGGGTATCAGAGGCGGGGAATCAGAGGCAGGGAATCAGAGCCGAGGAATCTGAGGCGGGGAATCAGAGGCGGGGAATAAGAGGTGGGGAATCAGAGGCGGGGAATCAGAGGCTGGGAATCAGAGGCGGGGAATCTGAGGCAGGGAATCAGAGCCGAGGAATCTGAGGCGGGGAATCAGAGGCGGGGAATAAGAGGTGGGGAATCAGAGGCGGGGAATCAGAGGCTGGGAATCAGAGGCGGGGAATCAGAGGCGGGCAATCAGAGGCGGGGAATCAGAGGCGGGGAATCAAATGCGGGGAATCAGAGGCAGGGAATCTAAGGCAGGGAATCTGAGCCAGGGAATCAGAGCCAGGGAATCTGAGGCGGGGAATCAGAGGCAGGGAATCAGAGCCGGGGAATCTGAGGCGGGGAATCAGAGGCGGGGAATCAGAGGCGGGGAATCCGAGGTGGGGAATCAGATGCGGGGAATTAGAGGCAGGGAATCTGAGGCAGGGAATCCGAGGCAGGGAATCAGAGGCGGGGAATCTGAGGCGGGGAATCTGAGGTGGGGAATCAGATGAAGTGCATCAGATGAAGGGAATCTGAGGCTGGGAATCTGAGGCAGGGAATCTGAGGCAGGGAATCTGAGGCAGGGAATCTGAGCCAGGGAATCAGAGGTGGGGAATCAGAGGTGGGGAATCAGAGGCGGGGAATCAGAGGTGGGGAATCAGAGGCGGGGAATCAGAGGCAGGGAATCTGAGGCGAGCAATCAGTGGCAGGGAAACAGAGGCGGGGAATCAGAGGCGGGGAATCAGAGGCGTGGAATCAGAGGCGTGGAATCAGAGGCGGGGAAAGAGATGTGGTGAAACGGAGGCCGGGAAAGTTGCGCGGAAAGGGAGGCGGGGAATCAGAGGCGGGGAATCAGAGGCGGGGAATCAGAGGAGGGGAATCAGAGTCGGGGAATCAGAGGCGTGGAATCAGAGGCGGTGAATCAGAGGCGGGGAATCAGAGGCGGGCAATCTGAGGCAGGGAATCTGAGGCAGGGAATCAGAGCAGAGGAATCTGAGGCGGGGAATCAGAGGCGGGGAAAAAGAGGCGGGGAAGCAGAGGCGGGGAATCAGAGGCGAGGAATCAGAGGCGGGGAATCAGAGGCGGGGAATCAGATGCGGGGAATCAGAGGGAGGGAATCTAAGGCAGGGAATCTGAGCCAGGGAATCAGAGCCAGGGAATCTGAGGCGGGGAATCAGAGGCGTGGAATCAGAGGCAGGGAATCAGAGGCAGGGAATCAGATGAAGTGCATCAGATGAAGGGAATCTGAGGCAGGGAATCTGAGCCAGGGAATCAGAGGTGGGGAATCAGAGGTGGGGAATCAGAGGCGGGGAATCAGAGGCGGGGTATCAGAGGCGGGGTATCAGACGCAGGGAATCAAATAAAGGAAATCAGATGAAGGGAATCTGAGGCAGGGAATCTGAGGCAGGGAATCTGAGGCAGGGAATCTGAGGCAGGGAATCTGAGGCGGGGAATCTGAGGCGGGGAATCTGAGTCGGGGAATCTGAGGCGGGGAATCTGAGGCAGGGAATCACAGGCATGGAATCAGAGGCGGGATATCAGAGGGGGAAAATGAGATGTGGGAAACGAGATGCAGAGAAAGAGGCACGGAAATAGAGGCAGGGAATCAGAGGCGGGGAATCAGAGACACGGAAAGAGAGCCGTGGAATCAGAGGCGCGGAATCAGAGGCAGGGAATCAGAGGCAGGGAATCAGAGGCGGGGAATCAGAGGCAGGGAATCAGAGGCAGGGAATCAGAGGAGGGGAATCAGAGGCGGGGAATCAGAGGCGGGGAATCAGAGGCAGGGAATCAGAGGCAGGGAATCAGAGGCTGGGAATCAGAGGTGGGGAATCAGAGGCGGGGAATCAGAGGCAGGGAATCAGAGGCGGGGAATCAGAGGCAGGGAATCAGAGGCGGGGAATCAGAGGAAGGGAATCAGAGGCGGGGAATCAGAGGCAGGGAATCAGAGGCGCGGAATCAGAGGCAGGGAATCAGGGGCAGGGAATCAGAGGCAGGGAATCAGAGTCAGGGAATCAGAGGCAGGGAATCTGAGGCGGGGATTCAGAGGCGGGGAATCAGAGGCGGGGAATCAGATGCGGGGAATCAGAGCCGGGGAATCTAAGGCACGGAAATAGAGGCAGGCAAAGAGAGGGAGGGTATCAGAGGCAGAGAATCAGAGGCGCGGAATCAGAGGCAGGGAATCAGAGGCAGGGAATCAGAGGCAGGGAATCAGAGGCAGGGAATCAGAGGCAGGGAATCAGAGGCAGGGAATCAGAGGCAGGGAATATGAGGCCGGGAATCTGAGGCAGGGAATCAGAGGCAGGGAATCTGAGGCAGGGAATCTGAGGCAGGGAATCTGAGGCGGGGAATCAGAGGTGGGGAAACAGAGGCGGCGAATCAGAGGTGTGGAATCAGAGGCGGGGAATCAGAGGCGGGGAAACAGAAGCGGGGAATCAGAGGCTGCGATTCAGAATCGGGGATTCAGAGGCGGGTTATCAGAGGCGGGGAATCAGAGGTGGGGAAAGAGATGTGTGGAAAGAGACGCAGAGAAAGAGGCGCACAAAAAAAGGCAGGGAAAGAGAGGAGGGGAATCTGAGGCCGGGATTGTTGCACGGAAATGGAGTCGAAAAATATGAGGCGGGGAATCACAGGCGGGGAAGCAGAGGCGGGGAATCAGAGTCGGGGAATCAGAGGCGGGGAATCAGAGGCTGGGAATCAGAGGCGGGGAATCAGAGGCGGGGAACCTGAGGCGGGGAATCTGAGGCGGGGAATCTGAGGCGGGGAATCTGAGGTGGGGAATCTGAGGTGGGGAATCTGAGGCGCGGATTCAGTGGCCGGGAATCAGAGGGGGGAAAGAGATGTGTGGAAAGAGAGGCAGAGAAAGAGGCGCACAAATAAAGGCAGGGAAAGAGAGGAGGGGAATCTGAGGCCGGGATTGTTGCACGGAAATGGAGTCGAAAAATATGAGGCGGGGAATCACAGGCGGGGAAGCAGAGGCGGGGAATCAGAGGCGGGGAATCAGAGTCGGGGAATCAGAGGCAGGGAATCAGAGGCGGGGAATCAGAGGCGGGGAATCAGAGGCGGGGAATCAGAGGTGGGGAATCAGATGCGGGGAATTAGAGGCGGGGTATCAGAGGCGGGGTATCAGAGGCGGGGAATCAGAGGCGGGGTATCAGAGGCGGGGAATCAGAGGCGGGGAATCAGAGGCGGGGAATCAGAGGCGGGGAATCAGAGGCGGGGAATCTGAGGCGGGGAATCTGAGGCGGGGAATCTGAGGTGGGGAATCTGAGGTGGGGAATCTGAGGCGCGGATGCAGTGGCCGGGAATCAGAGGGGGTAAAGAGATGTATGGAAAGAGAGGCAGAGAAAGAGGCGCACAAATAAAGGCAGGGAAAGAGAGGAGGGGAATCTGAGGCCGGGATTGTTGCACGGAAAGGGAGTCAAAGTATATGAGGCGGGGAATCAGAGGTGGGGAATCAGAGCCGTGGAATCTGAGGCAGGGAATAAGATGCGGGGAATCAGAGGCAGGGAATCTGATGCAGGGAATCAGAGCCGGGGAATCTGAGGCGGGGAATCTGAGGCGGGGAATCAGAGGCGGGGAATCAGAGGCACGGAATCAGAGGCGGGGAATCAGAGGCGGTGAATCCGAGGCGGGGAATCAGATGCGTGGAATCAGAGGCAGGGAATCTGAGGCAGGGAATCTGAGCCAGGGAATCTGAGCCAGGGAATCTGAGGCGGGGAATCAAAGCAGGGGAATCTGAGGTGGGGAATCAGAGGCGGGGAATCAGAGGCGGGGTATCAGAGGTGGGGAATCAGAGGCAGGGAATCAGAGGCGGGGAATCAGAGGCAGGGAATCAGAGGCAGGGAATCAGAGGGAGGGAATCAGAGGCAGGGAATCAGAGGCAGGCAATCAGAGGCAGGGAATCAGAGGCAGGGAATCAGAGGGAGGGAATCAGAGGCAGGGAATCAGAGGCAGGCAATCAGAGGCAGGGAATCTGAGGCTGGGAATCTGAGGCGGGGAATCTGAGGCGGGGAACCTGAGGCGGGGAATCTGAGGCGGGGAATCTCAGGCGGGGAATCTGAGGCGGGGAATCTGAGGCTGGGAATCTGAGGCGGGGAATCTGAGGCAGGGAATCTGAGGCAGGGAATCTGAGGCAGGGAATCAGAGGCGGGGAATCAGAGGCGGGGAATAAGATGCGGGGAATCAGAGGCGGGGAATCAGAGGCAGGGAATCTGAGGCAGTGAATCTCAGGCAGGGAATCTGAGGCAGGGAAACAGAGGCGGGGAATCAGAGGCGGGGAATAAGAGGCGGGGAATCAGAGGCGGGGAATCTGAGGCAGGGAATCTGAGGCGGGGAATCAGAGGTGGGGAATCAGAGGCGGGGAATTCAGAGGCAGGGAATCTGAGGCGGGGAATCAGAGATACGGAAAGAGAGGCGTGGAATCAGAGGCGCGGAATCAGAGGCAGTGAATCAGAGGCGGGGAATCTGAGGCAGGGAATCTGAGGCAGGGAATCTGAGGCAGGGAATCAGAGCCGGGGAATCTGAGGCGGGGAATGAGAGGCGGGGAATCGGAGGCGGGGAGACAGAGGCAGGGAATCAGAGGCGGGGAATCAGAGGCGGGGAATCAGAGGCGGGGAATAAGAGGCGGGTAATCAGAGGCGGGTTATCAGAGGGGGAAAATGAGATGTGGGAAACTAGGTGCAGAGAAAGAGGCACGGAAATAGAGGCAGGCAAAGAGAGGCAGGGTATCTGAGGCAGGGAATCAGAGGCGGGGAATCAGAGACACGGAAAGAGAGGCGTGGATTCTGAGGCGCGGAATCAGAGGCAGGGAATCAGAGGCAGGTAATCTGAGGCAGGTAATCTGAGGCAGGGAATCAGAGGCGGGGAATCAGAGGCGGGGAAACAGAGGCGGGGAATCAGAGGCAGGAAATCTGAGGCAGGGAATCTGAGGCAGCTAATCTGAGGCAGGGGATCAGAGGCGGGGAATCAGAGGCGGGTTATCAGAGGCAGGGAATCAGAGGCAGGGAATCAGAGGCAGGGAATCAGAGGCAGGGAATCAGAGGCAGGGAATCAGATGCAGGCAATCAGAGGCAGGCAATCTGAGGCGGGGAATCTGAGGCGGGGAATCCGAGGCGGGGAATCTGAGGCGGGGAATCTGAGGCGGTGAATCTGAGGCGGGGAATCTGAGGCGGGGAATCTGAGGCGGGGAATCTGAGGCGGGGAATCTGAGGCGGGGAATCTGAGGCGGGGAATCTGAGGCGGGGAATCTGAGGCGGGGAATCTGAGGCGGGGAACCTGAGGCAGGGAATCTCAGGCAGGGAATCAGAGCCAGGGAATCTGAGGCGGGGAATCAGAGGCGGGGATTAAGAGCCGGGGAAACAGAGGCGGGGAATCAGAGGCGGGGAATCAGAGGCGGGGAATCAGAGGCGGGGAAACAGAGGCGGGGAATCAGAGGCGGGGAATCAGAAGCGGGGAATCAGAGGCAGGGAATCTGAGGCAGGGAATCTGAGGCAGGGAATCTGAGGCAGAGAATCAGAGGCGGGGAATCAGAGGTGGGGAGTCAGAGGCGGGGAATCAGAGGCGGGTTATCAGAGGGGGCAATTGAGATGTGGGAAACTAGATGCAGAGAAAGAGGCACGGAAATAGAGGCAGGCAAAGAGAGGCAGGGTATCTGAGGCAGGGAATCAGAGGCGGGGAATCAGAGACACGGAAAGAGAGGCGTGGATTCTGAGGCGCGGAATCAGAGGCAGGGAATCAGAGGCAGGTAATCTGAGGCAGGTAATCTGAGGCAGGGTATCAGAGGCGGGGAATCTGAGGCGGGGAATCTGAGGTGGGGAATGTGAGGCGGGGAATCTGAGGCAGGGATTCTGAGGCGGGGAATCTGAGGCAGGGAATCTGAGGCAGGGAATCAGAGGGAGGGAATCAGAGGCAGGGAATCAGAGGCAGGGAATCTGAGGCTGGGAATCTGAGGCGGGGAATCTGAGGCGGGGAACCTGAGGCGGGGAATCTGAGGCGGGGAATCTGAGGCGGGGAATCTGAGGCGGGGAATCTGAGGCTGGGAATCTGAGGCGGGGAATCTGAGGCAGGGAATCTGAGGCAGGGAATCTGAGGCAGGGAATCAGAGGCGGGGAATCAGAGGCGGGGAATAAGATGCGGGGAATCAGAGGCGGGGAATCAGAGGCAGGGAATCTGAGGCAGTGAATCTCAGGCAGGGAATCTGAGGCAGGGAATCAGAGGCGGGGAATCAGAGGCGGGGAAACAGAGGCGGGGAATAAGATGCGGGGAATCAGAGGCGGGGAATCAGAGGCAGGGAATCTGAGGCAGTGAATCTCAGGCAGGGAATCTGAGGCAGGGAATCAGAGGCGGGGAATCAGAGGCGGGAATTCAGAGGCAGGGAATCTGAGGCAGGGAATCTGAGGCGGGGAATCAGAGGTGGGGAATCAGAGGCGGGGAATCAGAGGCGGGGAATCAGACGGGGGAATCAAAGGCGGGGAATCACAGCTGGGGAATCAGAGGCAGGGAATCAGAGTTGGGGATTCAGAGGCGGGGAATCAGAGGCGGGGAATCTGAGGCAGGGAATCAGAGGCAGGGAATCAGAGGCAGGGAATCAGATGCAGGCAATCAGAGGCAGGCAATCTGAGGCGGGGAATCTGAGGCGGGGAATCCGAGGTGGGGAATCTGAGGCGGGGAATCTGAGGCGGTGAATCTGAGGCGGGGAATCTGAGGCGGGGAATCTGAGGCGGGGAATCTGAGGCGGGGAATCTGAGGCGGGGAATCTGAGGCGGGGAATCTGAGGCGGGGAATCTGAGGCGGGGAATCTGAGGCGGGGAACCTGAGGCAGGGAATCTCAGGCAGGGAATCAGAGCCAGGGAATCTGAGGCGGGGAATCAGAGGCGGGGATTAAGAGCCGGGGAAACAGAGGCGGGGAATCAGAGGCGGGGAATCAGAGGCGGGGAATCAGAGGCGGGGAATCAGAGGCGGGGAAACAGAGGCGGGGAATCAGAGGCGGGGAATCAGAAGCGGGGAATCAGAGGCGGGGAATCAGAGGCGGGGAATCAGAGGCGGGGAATCAGAGGCAGGGAATCTGAGGCAGGGAATCTGAGGCAGGGAATCTGAGGCAGGGAATCAGAGGCGGGGAATCAGAGGTGGGGAGTCAGAGGCGGGGAATCAGAGGCGGGTTATCAGAGGGGGCAATTGAGATGTGGGAAACTGGATGCAGAGAAAGAGGCACGGAAATAGAGGCAGGCAAAGAGAGGCAGGGTATCTGAGGCAGGGAATCAGAGGCGGGGAATCAGAGACACGGAAAGAGAGGCGTGGATTCTGAGGCGCGGAATCAGAGGCAGGGAATCAGTGGCAGGTAATCTGAGGCAGGGTATCAGAGGCAGGGAATCAGAGGCGGGGAATCAGAGACACGGAAAGAGAGGCGTGGATTCTGAGGCGCGGAATCAGAGGCAGGGAATCAGAGGCAGGGAATCAGAGGAAGGGAATCAGAGGCAGGCAATCTGAGGCGGGGAACCTGAGGCGGGGAATCTGAGGCGGGGAATCTGAGGTGGGGAATCTGAGGTGGGGAATCTGAGGCAGGGAATCTGAGGCGGGGAATCTGAGGCAGGGAATCTGAGGCAGGGAATCTTAGGCAGGGAATCTGAGGCAGGGAATCAGAGGCGGGGAATCAGAGGCGGGGAAACAGAGGCGGGGAATCAGAGGCGGGGAATCAGAGGCGGGGAATCAGAGGCGGGGAAACAGAGGCGGGGAATCAGAGGCGGGGAATCAGAGGCGGGGAATCAGAGGCGGGGAATCAGAGGCGGGGAATCAGAGGCAGGGAATCAGAGGCAGGCAATCAGAGGCAGGGAATAAGAGGGAGGGAATCAGAGGCAGGGAATCAGAGGCAGGGAATCAGAGGGAGGGAATCAGAGGCAGGGAATCAGAGGCAGGCAATCAGAGGCAGGGAATCTGAGGCTGGGAATCTGAGGCGGGGAATCTGAGGCGGGGAACCTGAGGCGGGGAATCTGAGGCGGGGAATCTGAGGCGGGGAATCTGAGGCGGGGAATCTGAGGCTGGGAATCTGAGGCGGGGAATCTGAGGCAGGGAATCTGAGGCAGGGAATCTGAGGCAGGGAATCAGAGGCGGGGAATCAGAGGCGGGGAATAAGATGCGGGGAATCAGAGGCGGGGAATCAGAGGCTTGGAATCTGAGGCGGGGAAAGAGATGTGGGGAAACGGAGGCCGGGAAAGTTGCGCGGAAAGGGAGGCGGGGAATCAGAGGCAGGGAACCTGAAGCAGGGAATCTGAGGCGGGGAATCTGAGGCAGGGAATCTGAGGCAGGGAATCAGAGCCGGGGAATCTGAGGCGGGGAATGAGAGGCGGGGAATCGGAGGCGGGGAAACAGAGGCAGGGAATCAGAGGTGGGGAATCAGAGGCGGGGAATCAGAGGCGGGGAATCAGAGGCAGGGAATCTGAGGCAGGGAATCAGAGCCGGGGAATCTGAGGCGGGGAATGAGAGGCGGGGAATCGGAGGCGGGGAAACAGAGGCAGGGAATCAGAGGTGGGGAATCAGAGGCGGGGAATCAGAGGCGGGGAATCAGAGGCAGGGAATCTGAGGCAGGGAATCAGAGGTGGGGAATCAGAGGCGGGGAATCAGAGGGAGGAAAAGAGATGTGGGGAATGAAAGGTGGGGAATCAGAGGCGGGGAATCAGAGGCGTGGAATCTGAGGCAGGGAATCAGAGGCGGGGAATCAGAGGCAGGGAATCTGAGGCAGGGAATCAGAGGCGGGGAATCTGAGGCGGGGAAACTGAGTTGGGGAATCAGAGGCGGTGAAACAGGCGGGTAAACAGAGGCGGGTAAACATAGGTGGGTAAATAGAGGCGGGGAAAGAGATGGGTGAAACATACTGGTTGGAACTTGTGTGTTGAAAATGAGGTACACAGAAGAGATAAAACAGAGTTCTTGAAATTGAGGGAGGGAAAGAGAGGTGCGGAAAGAGTGGAGGGGAAAGAGCGGAGGCGAAAGAGAGGCATAGAGACAGAGGTGGGGAATCAGAGGCGGGGAATCAGAGGCGGGGAATCTGAGGCGGGCAATCAGTGGCAGGGAATCAGAGGCGGGGAATCAGAGGCGGGGAAGGAGATGTGGGGAAACGGAGGCCGGGAAAGTTGCGCGGAAAGGGAGGCGGGGAATCAGAGGCGGGGAATCAGAGGCAGGGAATCAGAGGCAGGGAATCAGAGGCAGGGAATCTGAGGCAGGGAATCTGAGGCGGGGAATGAGAGGCGGGGAATCGGAGGCGGGGAAACAGAGGCAGGGAATAAGAGTCGGGGAATCAGAGGCGGGGAAGCAGAGGCAGGGAATCTGAGGCAAGGAATCTGAGGCAGGGAATCTGAGGCAGGGAATCAGAGGCGGGTAATCAGAGGCGGGTTATCAGAGGGGGAAAATGAGATGTGGGAAACTAGGTGCAGAGAAAGAGGCACGGAAATAGAGGCAGGCAAAGAGAGGCAGGGTATCAGAGGCAGGGAATCAGAGGTGGGGAATCAGAGACACGGAAAGAGAGGCGTGGAATCAGAGGCAGGGAATCAGAGGCAGGGAATCAGAGGCCGGGAATCAGAGGCAGGGAATCAGAGGCAGGGAATCAGATGCAGGCAATCAGAGGCAGGCAATCTGAGGCGGGGAATCTGAGGCGGGGAATCCGAGGCGGGGAATCTGAGGCGGGGAATCTGAGGCGGTGAATCTGAGGCGGGGAATCTGAGGTGGGGAATCTGAGGCGGGGAATCTGAGGCGGGGAATCTGAGGCGGGGAATCTGAGGCGGGGAATCTGAGGCGGGGAATCTGAGGCGGGGAATCTGAGGCGGGGAACCTGAGGCAGGGAATCTCAGGCAGGGAATCAGAGCCAGGGAATCTGAGGCGGGGAATCAGAGGCGGGGATTAAGAGCCGGGGAAACAGAGGCGGGGAATCAGAGGCGGGGAAACAGAGGCGGGGAATCAGAGGCGGGGAATCAGAAGCGGGGAATCAGAGGCGGGGAATCAGAGGCGGGGAATCAGAGGCGGGGAATCAGAGGCAGGGAATCTGAGGCAGAGAATCTGAGGCAGGGAATCTGAGGCAGGGAATCAGAGGCAGGGAATCAGAGGCGTGGATTCTGAGGCGCGGAATCAGAGGCAGGGAATCAGAGGCGGGGAACCTGAGGCGGGGAATCTGAGGCGGGGAATCTGAGGTGGGGAATCTGAGGCGGGGAATCTGAGGCAGGGAATCTGAGGCGGGGAAACAGAGGCGGGGAATCAGAGGCGGGGAATCAGAGGCGGGGAATCAGAGGCGGGGAATCAGATGTGTGGAATCAGAGGCAGGGAATCTAAGGCAGGGAATCTGAGCCAGGGAATCAGAGGCGGGGAATCAGAGGCGGGAAATCAGAGGCGGGGAATCTGAGGCAGGGAATCTGAGGCAGGGAATCAGAGCAGAGGAATCTTAGGCGGGGAATCAGAGGCGGGGAATAAGAGGCGGGGAATCAGAGGCGGGGAATCAGAGGCGGGGAATCAGAAGCGGGGAATCAGAGGCGGGGAATCAGAGGCGGGGAATCAGAGGCGGGGAATCAGATGCGGGGAATCAGAGGCAAGGAATCTGAGGCGGGGAAAGAGAGGCGGGGAATCAGAGTCGGGGAATCAGAGGCAGGGAATCAGAGACGGGGAATCAGAGGCGGGGAATCAGAGGCGGGGAATCAGATGAAGTGCATCAGATGAAGGGAATCTGAGGCAGGGAATCTGAGGCAGGGAATCTGAGGCAGGGAATCTGAGGCGGTGAATCTGAGGTGGGGAATCTGAGGCAGGGAATCTGAGACGGGGAATCAGAGGTGGGGAATAAGATGCGGGGAATTAGAGGCAGGGAATCTGAGGCAGGGAATCTGAGGCAGGGAATCAAAGCCAGGGAATCAGAGTCGGGGAATCAGACGCAGGGAATCAGAGGCGGGGAATCAGAGGTGGGGAATCTGAGGCGGGGAATCTGAGGCGGGGAATCTGAGGCGGGGAATCTGAGGTGGGGAATCTGAGGTGGGGAATCTGAGGCGCGGATGAAGTGGCCGGGAATCAGAGGGGGGAAAGAGATGTATGGAAAGAGAGGCAGAGAAAGAGGTGCAAAAATAAAGGCAGGGAAAGAGAGGAGGGGAATCTGAGGCCGGGATTGTTGCACGGAAAGGGAGTCGAAGAATATGAGGCGGGGAATCAGAGGCGGGGAATCAGAGGCAGGGAATCAGAGACGGGGAATGAGAGGCGGGGAATCTGAGGCGGGGAATCAGAGCCAGGGAATCAGAGCCAGGGAATCAGAGGCAGGGAATCAGAGGCGGGGAATCAGAGACACGGAAAGAGAAGCATGGAATCTGAGGTGGGGAATCAGAGGCCGGGAATCAGAGGCGGGGAATCAGAGGCGGGGAATCAGAGGCAGGGAATCTGATGCAGGGAATCAGAGCCGGGGAATCTGAGGTGGGGAATCAGAGGCGGGGAATCAGAGGCGGGGAATCAGAGGCTGGGAATCAGAGGCGGGTAATCAGATGCGGGGAATCTGAGGCAGGGAATCAGAGCCGGGGAATCTGAGGCAGGGAATCAGAGGCGGGGAATCAGAGGCGGGGAATCAGAGGCAGGGAATCTGATGCAGGGAATCAGAGCCGGGGAATCTGAGGCGGGGAATCAGAGGCGGGGAATCAGAGGCAGGGAATCAGAGACGGGGAATCAGAGGCAGGGAATCAGAGGCGGGGAATCAGAGGCAGGGAATCAGAGACGGGGAATCAGAGGCAGGGAATCAGTGGCAGGGAAACAGAGGCGGGGAATCAGAGTCGTGGAATCAGAGGCGGGGAATCAGAGGCGGGAAATCAGAGGCGGGGAATCTGAGGCAGGGAATCTGAGGCAGGGAATCAGAGCAGAGGAATCTGAGGCGGGGAATCAGAGGCAGGGAATAAGAGGCGGGGAATCAGAGGCGGGGAATCAGAGGCAGGAAATATGAGTCGGGGAATCTGAGGCGGGGAATCTGAGGCAGGGAATCAGAGGCAGCGATTCAGAGGCGGGTTATCAGAGGCCGGGAATCAGAGGCAGGCAATCAGAGGCAGGTAATATGAGGCAGGGAATCTGAGGTGGGGAATCTGAGGCCGGGAATCAGAGGCGGGGAATCAGAGTCGGGGAATCAGAGGCGGGGAATCAGAGGCGGGGAATCAGAGTCGGGGAATCAGAGGCGGGGAATCAGAGGCAGGGAATCAGATGAAGGGAATCAGATGAAGGAAATCTGAGGCAGGGAATCTGAGGCAGGGAATCTGAGGCGGGGAATCTGAGGCGGGGAATCTGAGGCGGGGAATCTGAGGTGGGGAATCTGTGGCGGGAAATCTGTGGCGGAGAATCTGAGGCTGGGAATCTGAGGCGGGGAATCTGAGGCAGGGAATATGAGGCGGGGAATCAGAGGCATGGAATCAGAGGCAGGGAATCAGAGGCAGGGAATCAGAGGCATGGAATCAGAGGCAGGGAATCAGAGGCAGGCAATCTGAGGCAGGGAATATGAGGCGGGGAATCAGAGGCGGTGAATCTGAGGCAGGGAATCTGAGGCAGGGAATCAGAGGCAGTGAATCAGAGGCGGGGAATCAGAGGCAGGGAATTAGAGGTGGGGAATCTGAGGCAGGGAATCTGTGGCGGGAAATCTGTGGCGGGGAATCTGAGGCGGGGAATCTGAGGTGGGGAAACTGAGGTGGGGAATCTGAGGCAGGGAATCTGAGGCGGGGAATCTGAGGCAGGGAAACTCAGGCAGGGAATCAGAGCCGGGGAATCTGAGGCGGGGAATCAGAGGCGGGGAATCAGAGGCAGGGAAACAGAGGCGGGGAATCAGAGGCGGTGAATCTGAGGCAGGGAATCTGAGGCAGGGAATCAGAGGCAGTGAATCAGAGGCAGGGAATCAGAGGCAGGCAAACAGAGGCAGGGAATCTGAGGCGGGGAATCAGAGGCGGGGTATCTGAGGCGGGGAATTTGAGGAGGGGAATCTGAGGCGGGGAATCTGAGGCGGGGAATCTGAGGCAGTGAATCTCAGGCAGGGAATCAGAGCCGGGGAATCTGAGGCGGGGAATCAGAGGCGGGATATCAGAGGCGGGGAAATAGAGGCAGCGAATCAGAGGCAGGGAATCAGAGGCAGGAAATCTGTGGCAGGGAATCAGAGGTGGGGAATCAGAGGCGGGGAATCAGAGGCAGGGAACAGAGGCGGTGAAACAGGTGGGTAAACAGAGGCGGATAAACATAAGCGGATAAATAGAGGCGGGGAAAGAGATGGGTGAAACATAGTGGTTGGAACTTGTGTGTTGAAAATGAGGTACACAGAAAAGATCAAACAGAGTTGTTGAAATTGAGGGAGGGAAAGAGAGGCGCGGAAAGAGTGGAGGGGAAAAAGGGGAGGCGAAAGAGAGGCATAGAGACAGAGGTGGGGAATCAGAGGCGGGGAATCAGAGGCGGGGAATCAGAGGCGGGCAATCAGTGGCATGGAATCAGAGGCGGGGAATCAGAGGCGTGGAATCAGAGGCGGGGAATCTGAGGCAGGGAATCTGAGGCGGGAAATCTGAGGCAGGGAATCTCAGGCAGGGAATCAGAGGGAGGGAATCAGAGGCAGGGAATCAGAGGGAGGGAATCAGGGGCAGGGAATCAGAGGCAGGGAATCAGAGGCAGGCAATCAGAGGCAGGGAATCTGAGGCAGGGAATCTGAGGCGGGGAATCTGAGGCGGGGAACCTGTGGCAGGGAATCTGAGGCGGGGAATCTGAGGCGGGGAATCTGAGGCGGGGAATCTGAGGCAGGGAATCTGAGGCGGGGAATCTGAGGCAGGGAATCTGAGGCAGGGAATCTGAGGCAGGGAATCAGAGGCGGGGAATCAGAGGCGGGGAATCAGAGGCGGGGAATCAGAGGCGGGGAATCAGAGGCGGGGAATAAGAGGCGGGAAATCTGAGTCGGGGAATCTGAGGCAGGGAATCTGAGGCAGGGAATCAGAGGCGGGGAATCAGAGGCGGGTAATCAGAGGCGGGGAATCAGAGGCGGGGAATCTGAGGCGGGGAAGAAGAGGCAGGGAATCTGAGGCAGGGAATCAGAGGCAGGGTATCAGAGGGAGGGAATCAGAGGCAGGGAATCAGAGGCAGGCAATCAGAGGCAGGGAATCTGAGGCAGGGTATCAGAGGGAGGGAATCAGAGGCAGGGAATCAGAGGCCGGGAATCAGAGGCAGGGTATCAGAGGGAGGGAATCAGAGGCAGGGAATCTGAGGCGGGGAATCTGAGGCGGGGAATCTGAGGCGTGGAATCGGAGGTGTGGAATCTGAGGCGGGGAATCTGAGGGAGGAAAAGAGATGAGGGGAAAGAGAGGCAGAGAAAGAGGCGCGGAAATAGAGGCAGGGAAAGAGAGGCGGGGAATGAAAGGTGGGGAATCAGAGGCGGGGAAACAGGCGGGTAAACAGAGGCAGGTAAACATAGGTGGATAAATAGAGGCGGGGAAAGAGGCGGGCAAAACATAGTGGTTGGAACTTGTGTGTTGAAAATGAGGTACACAAAACAGATCAAACAGTGTTGTTGAAATTGAGGGAGGGAAAGAGAGGCGCGGAAAGCGTGGAGGGGAAAGAGTGGAGGCGAAAGAGAGGTGTAGAGACAGAGGTGGGGAATCAGAGGCGTGGAATCAGAGGCGGTGAAACAGGTGGGTAAACAGAGGCGGGTAAACATAGGCGAATGAATAGAGGCGGGGAAAGAGATGGGTGAAACATAGTGGTTGGAACTTGTGTGTTGAAAATTAGGTACACAAAACAGATCAAACAGTGTTGTTGAAATTGAGGGAGGGAAAGACAGGCACGGAAAGAGTGTAGGGAAAGAGTGGAGGCGAAAGAGAGGTGTAGAGACAGAGGCGGGGAATCAGAGGCGGGGAATCAGAGGCGGGGAATGAGAGGCGGGGAATCAGAGGCGGGCAATCAGTGGCGGGGAATAAGAGGCCTGGAATCAGAGGCAGGGAATAAGAGGCCTGGAATCAGAGGCGGGGAATCAGAGGCGGGGAATCAGAGGCAGGGAATAAGAGGCCTGGAATCAGAGGCGGGGAATCAGAGGCGGGGAATCGGAGGCAGGGAATCTGAGGCAGGGAATCAGAGGCGGGGAATCTGAGGCAGGGAATCAGAGCCGGGGAATCTGAGGTGGGGAATCAGAGGCGGGGAATCAGAGGCAGGGAATCAGAGGCGGGGAATCAGAGGCGGGGAATCAGAGGCGGGGAATCAGAGGCGGTGAAACAGTTGGGTAAACAGAGGCTGGTAAACATAGGCGAATGAATAGATGCGGGGAAAGAGATGGGTGAAACATAGTGGTTGGAACTTGTGTGTTGAAAATGAGGTACACAGAACAGATCAAACAGGGTTGTTGAAATTGAGGGAGGGAAAGAGAGGCGCGGAAAGCGTGGAGGGGAAAAAGCAGAGGCGAAAGAGAGGCATACAGACTGAGGTGGTGAATCAGAGGCGTTGAATAAGAGGCGGGGAATCAGAGGCGGGGAATCAGAGGCGGGGAATCAGAGGCGGGGAATCAGAGGCGGGGAATCAGAGGCGGGGAATCAGAGGCGGGGAATCTGAGGCAGGGAATCTGAGCCAGGGAATCTGAGGCAGGGAATCTGAGGCAGGGAATCTGAGGCAGGGAATCTGAGGCGGGGAATCAGAGGCGGGGAATCTGAGGCAGGGAATCAGAGGCAGGGAATCAGAGGCGGGGAATCAGAGGCAGGGAATCAGAGGCGGGGAATCAGAGGCAGGGAATCAGAGGCAGGGAATCAGAGGAGGGGAATCAGAGGCGGGGAATCAGAGGGAGGATAAGAGATGTGGGGAAAGAGAGGCAGAGAAATAGGCGCGGAAATAGAGGCATGGAAAGAGAGGCGGGGAATGAAAGGTGGGGGATCAGTGGCTGGGAATCAGAGGCTTGGAATCTGAGGCGGGGAAAGAGATGTGGGGAAACGGAGGCCGGGAAAGTTGCGCGGAAAGGGAGGCGGGTAATCAGAGGCGGGGAATCAGAGGCGGGGAATAAGAGGCGGGGAATCAGAGGCGGGGAATCAGAGGGAGGGAATCTGAGGCAGGGAATCTGAGGCAGGGAATCTGAGGAAGGGAATCAGAGGCGGGGAATCAGAGGCAGGGAATCAGAGGCGGGGAATCAGAGGCAGGGAATCATAGGCAGGGAATCAGAGGCGTGGAATCAGAGGCGGGGAATCTGAGGCAGGGTATCTGAGGCAGGGAATCAGAGCCGGTGAATCTGAGGCGGGGAATCAGAGGCAGGGAATCAGAGGCGTGGAATCAGAGGCGGGGAATCAGAGGTGGGGAATCAGAGGTGGGGAATCAGAGGCGGGGAATCAGCGGGAGGAAAAGAGATGTGGGGAAAGAGAGGCAGAGAAAGAGGCGCCGAAATAGAGGCAGGGAAAGAGAGGTGGGGAATGAAAGGTGGGGAATCAGAGGCGGGGAAACAGGCGGGTAAACAGAGGCAGGTAAACATAGGTGGATAAATAGAGGCTGAGAAAGAGGCGGGCAATACATAGTGGTTTGAACTTGTGTGTTGAAAATGAGGTACACAAAACAGATCAAACAGTGTTGTTGAAATTGAAGGAGGGAAAGACAGGCGCGGAAAGAGTGGAGGGGAAAGAGTGGAGGCGAAAGAGATGCGTAGAGACAGAGGTGGGGAATCAGAAGCAGGGAATCAGAGGCGGTGAAACAGGTGGGTAAACAGAGGCGGGTAAACATAGGCGGATAAATAGAGGCGGGGAAAGAGATGGGTGAAACATAGTGGTTGGAACTTGTGTGTTGAAAATGAGGTACACAGAACAGATCAAACAGAGTTGTTGAAATTGAGGGAGGGAAAGAGAGGTGCGGAAAGAGTGGAGGGGAAAAAGGGGAGGCGAAAGAGAGGCATAGAGAGAGAGGTGGGGTATCAGATGTCAGAAATAAAACTTCTCACACATGAGTCTCTTTAAAACTGATGACACGACAAGCTTTATTTACAAGTCTGCAGAGTTGGACTCAACTGGTTTCTCACCAGTTAAGCCCCGATACATACAGTGCATTGATTTTTATACCTTTATTATTTGCCCTTCCCCTTCTTATTAATACTGTTTTAATTGGTTAGTATTACAAAAACATTCTAAGTATAACTGCATTATTAATTATCACGTTCGTTACGTACGCTGTGAACTCTACATTCACTGAATTCTGTTTCTCACACTTCTTATCAATCCTTTGTCTCCTGCATGTCTCTCACTATGACCATGAAAAGATAGGTTTAAAAAAACATATTCAGCAGATCCTTCTGTCCTTGACTGCTAGTAAACTCTCTGTCCGTTCTGGCTTCCCTGTTTATGATTAATCATCACATTTTAACTTAAGTCTTTTTAACCTAAATTCTCTATATCACAATCCACCCCTTTCTCTCTTTAAAATGTGTTGAATATATGTATAGATATGAATGGGGATTCTAAGCTAGGGAAGAGAAATGTTTTATGATACATTAATCTCACGCTGAAATAAAAGTCTTACAGGGTCTCCCATCCCCCCTGGTTGCATAGCTTGTTCGACCATGGAAATCACCAGGCTGCGTAGACAGGGAATAATACAGGGCAAAATAAGTAGGAGGAATAAAATACCTCCGATGACCCACAAGAAGGTACGCCACCAGGTTCCTCCAAACCATTTGTCCATCCAATTAAATTGTGGGAAAGGATGCCAGGTTTGAACCGGTACATGGGACAATGTACGAATATTATCAGCGATTTTACGAATGGCTTTTCCATTATCATCAATCTGTAAGCAGCAGTTAGTCAAATTAAGTTTGCCACATACACCTCCTTCCGTGGCTAGGAGATAGTCTAGGGCTAGACGGTTCTGATATATAGCAGAGCGCATTTGACCTTGCTGGGATGCAAGTAATTGCAGGGCTATAGCTGTTTGATTTGTAACAATTTCAAGCACTGCTTGTAAGCGAATTATGCGATTTAACATATATATAGGAGTACGATAACCCCAAGATCCATCTTGAGCCCATGTAGCGGGACCATAATATTGAATTATGCGCTCTGGAGGCCAATCATCTCTCCATTCTCCCAAATGTACCGTGGTAGAGCGGGGTTCACGATGTAATGTATCAAAGACCTTCACGCCTAATTTATGACCGTGATCGTGGGGTAGAAGGAAAAATTCTGGGCGGATTATTCCTAGGAAACAAGTTCCACTCCACTGTGAGGGAAGACGAGTATAAGCTTTATTACCACATACCCAGAATAATCCATTTGGGGATACTCTATACTCCCTTTCCCAAACTCTTTTAAGAACAGGATTTGATTGGTATGGTCCTGTGATGGTGGAAGTGGTACAATTCCAAAACTGAATACTGCTATTAGACAGGGGTAGGCAATTAGTTTTAAAAACAGTGGATAAGAACCAAGTCTGAGGTTTAGGAAACCAAGTGAAAACACCAGGTGAAATGCGAATCCATACAGCCTTGCAGGGACTTTCTCCTACTGGGTATTTGCCGGCTCGTGAGAGACAATAAAAACCAGAGGGGACGTTAGAGAGAGACCAGGTTTCTCTTGATCTCGTTCGGTTAGTTGTCCAAATGCAGGAAATCATGGTCAATGAATTGAGAGGTTCTCCCCACCAAGGCCATTGTTCTGACATCCGTGGACCCCCGCAGACCCAACAATTAGTTACATTAAAAGTTCCTGCAATTTTAGTTGCCAGATCTACAAAAAGGTTATCTCCCCCAATTGCATTACCGAAACTTACATGGTTATTTGGATGGACTCGAACTAAGTCCGGCTGTCTTAAAGGGACAGGCAATTTCAAGTGTGGAGTGTAACTTTTCATTGGAACAGTACGTTGGTGTATGCAAAACCAGAGTACATCAGGGCATGGTGGGCTTGAGTCACCTTTCCAACTGTTAAGAGGGAAAGGAGTGGTATTAGGAATCTGTATATAATGACCCATATTATTTCCTTCTTTTTCCACACAAGGGGTATATGGATGTTGGGTGGTATTTTCTGCCCAACATTTCTCAGGAACTGAGGTATGGGAAATGAAATTACCTTCCTTTCTTCCCCAAATGTGGTCCTGAAACAGGACCACTGTATCTCTGCATTTCTTTCATTTCACACCTGATAAAGACATAGGCAAACTAAGAAAAATCAAAGAACATAACAATAACATTGTGAATTAAGTCTTTTTGCGAAATCGTAAGGTAAGAGGTTTTTCTCCAGGAATACAAGTCCAATCTGAGTTTGTATCAGGGTCCTGTGGCGCCTCTACAGGTCCCTTAAATCTGGATGCGTGTGTCCACCCCTTCTCTCTTGTTCGTGCTGCAGCTTCTGTAGTTAAGAGAACTTGGTATGGACCTTCCCACTGGGGCTGGAGTTTTTCAGTCTTCCAGGTCTTGATAAGAATCCAGTCTCCTGGTTCCACTTTGTGTAAAGAAAAGTCTAGAGGCGGTGTTTGTGCCAATAGTCCTCTCTTTCGTAAATCTGTAAGAGAGCGTGACAGTGCCTGTAAATAGTTCCTAACAAATATATCCCCTTCCCCCAAGGTGGGACACCCCTCAACTGTACTCCAGAAGGGAAGCCCAAACATCATTTCATAAGGGGACAGCCCTACATCTTTTCGTGGGGCAGTACGAATTCTCAATAAGGCTAGGGGCAGACACTTTATCCAAGGCATTTTAGTTTCCACCATTAACTTTGTCAATTGGATTTTTAGTGTTCCATTCATACGTTCGACCTTCCCTGAGCTTTGTGGATGCCAAGGGGTATGTAATTTCCAAGAGACCTGTAATGCATCACAAATCAATTGCTGGATTTTTGAAGAAAAATGTGGACCCCTGTCTGAGTCTATAGAATCCATTATACCATATCTGGGGATTATCTGCTCTAGGAGGAGGCGAGCTACTGTAGAGGCTGTAGTATTTATTGTTGGGAAGGCTTCTACCCATCGGGTAAAGTGATCTATTATCACCAACAGATATTTCCATCTTTGAACTTGAGGTAACTCTGTGAAGTCGATCTGGATACGTTGAAAAGGGCGTATGGCTAATGGTTGACCTCCCATGGTCCCTGTCCTCATTATCTTCTTATTAATTTTTGTGCATAGGTAACAATTTTGCACCTCTTGTTGGGCCAAGGTGTAGATTCCCTTACACACATATTCTCGAAGCACTGTGTCACATAAGGCTTGAGTGCCCCAGTGGCTCTGTTGATGCAGGTGTTTTAAAATGTTGCGAGTTATTTCTTTATTTAGAACAGTTCTTCCATCTGGTGTTTTCCATGTTCCATCAGGTAATTGGCTTGCGCCCAGCTGATCCATGTTCTTTTCTTCCTTAGCAGTGAAAATGGGAGCTGTCTTTATGCCTTGCCTTATTGGGATTAAAGTCAGCAAACGGACTTCTTGTTGCATGGCTGCTCTTTTGGCTTCTTCATCAGCCAGTCTGTTTCCAATTGCTGTCGGGTTATCTCCCCTTTGATGGCTTGGTATGTAGACCACTGCTATTTCTTGGGGTAATGTTAAGGCTTCTAGAGTCAGAGTAATCATCTGTTCGTGTGCCAATTCCTTTCCTCTTGATGTAATTAGACCACGCTCCTTCCAGATCTTACCAAAGGTATGCACTACTCCGTATGCGTATTTGGAATCTGTGTAAATCGTTCCAATTTTCTTTGCCAGTATTTTGAGGGCTCTCTGCAAGGCATATAGTTCACAGGATTGTGCTGACCAGCTTCCGGGTAGTCTCGTGGATTCTACTACTTTCCAAGTATTTCCTTCTATTATAGCATACCCATTTCTTCTCATTCCGTCAACACATCTGGCGGAGCCATCAATGTAGAATTCATATCCTTCTCCCAGCGGAGTATCGCAAAGGTCTTCTCGGGTCTTGGTCTGAAGATCTGTCAACTCGACACAGTCATGCTCCACCTCTTTCTCTGTTTCACTGCCGTATAAAAATTGAGCTGGGTTGCAGCTATTAATTTTTGCAAACTGTAAATCTTCTCCAACCATTAAAATGGTTTCATACTTTAATATGCGAGAATCAGTCAGCCATCGATGGGCAGTTTGTGTTAATAAAACACTCACAGAATGGGAGGTGTACACAGTCATCTTTCCTCCAAAAGTAAGTTTACGTGCTTCCTCTACCAACAGAGCAGCAGCCGCTACTCCCTGGATACACGTCGGCCATCCGCGAGACACTGGGTCCATCATTTTGGAAAGGAAAGCTACTGGGTGTCGCTGACCACCTTTTTCCTGTGTTAAAACTCCCACAGCTGTTCCTTGGTTATGAGTGACAAATAGCTGGAAGGGCTGTTTTAAAGAGGGCAGAGTGAGCACTGGGGCTCGTGTTAGGCGATGTTTCAAGTCCTCGAACCATCCCTCCTCCTCCTGGGTCCATTTCAATGGATAGTCATTTTCATTTGTCAGTTTATCATACATAAACTTCACCAAAGCTGAGTAGTCCTCTATCCATAACCTACAGTATCCTAAGAGTCCCAGGAATTGTCTTATTTCCTTCTTATTACGGGGTAAAGGCATTCTAGTGATTCCCGCAATTCGTTCAGGGGTAATCCGTTTCTGTCCTTTACTTATCTGGTGTCCCAGATATATCACAGTTTTCTCAACAAACTGTAACTTGTTTCTGGACACTCGTAGACCCTTTTTCCCCAGATAATTCAAGAGTCTAATGGTCTCTCTCCTCATTTCTTGTTCCTTGGGTCCTGATAATAGTAAATCATCCACATACTGCATTAGTTGGGAATCATCAGATTGTGGATAGTCCATCAGGATTTGTTCTAGCATTTGTCCAAACAGGTTTGGAGATTCAGTGAACCCTTGGGGCAATACAGTCCACCGAAACTGTCTCCGTCTACCTGTCCATGGATTTTCCCATTCAAACGCAAACATATCTCTACTTTCCTCTTCTAACGGACAAGTCCAGAAGGCATCCTTCAAGTCAATAACACTAAACCACTCATGGTCTGGGGGAATCCGACTCATAATAGTATAGGGATTAGGCACCACTGGGTGGCGGGTCTGAACAATAGCATTCAAACTTCTTAGATCCTGAACTAGGCGATAGGATCCATCTGACTTTTTTACTGGGAGTATAGGGGTGTTATAAGGTGACATGCATTCTTCTAATAGTCCGTCTCGTATTAAAGTCTCAATTACCGGCTGTAGCCCTTTTCTCCCTTCCAAAGAAATAGGATACTGACGTTTCCTTACCGGCTGATGACCTGGTATTAATGTGACATGTAAAGGTGGGATGTCCAGACCTCCTCGATTTCCCTCCTTATACCAGACTCTCTCGTCAATCTGCCGTTCATCCTCTTCCTTTAAAGCGCAGAGGTGGACTCGCACTTCTCCGTCCACAGGGAGAGCACCCAAACCTAGGAGAGCCTGTAAGTCCCTTCCTAGGAGGTTAAATCCAGCCGAAGGTAATAACAAGAGGTCTTGTACCCCTTCTCTTTCTTCCAGTTTCACTGTTACTTGGGGAATTATTGATACCATTCTGGGAGCTCCTTCTATCCCAGAAATTGTCAAATTACTTTTTATAGGCTCAGTTCCGATTGGCACAGTTATTACACTACTTCGTTCCGCTCCTGTGTCCACCATAAACACCACCTCTTCTCCCTTGGGACCAATTTTTAGTTTTACCAGGGGTTCCCTCTTATATTTGGTCCCTAACATTTGGAACCCCTGACACCCCTAATCTTCTTCCATAAGTTCGAGGGCACGCAATTCCCTCTTGTATCGGGGGAATTCCCTCTTAAAGTGTCCTTCCTCATTGCAGTAATAGCACTTAACGAATCTCCGGGGTCTTCCCTCTCTTGGATATTTTGGATTGTTTAGAGGAAGGTTTTGTTTTCTTTCCCCTCTGGATTCAGCATTCATCTGTCGGATAGTCTGTACCATAACCTTTGTCGCCTTCTTTTGATCTTCTTCTTCTCTCTGCACATATACTTTTTGTGCCTTTTTTAACAGTTCACTTAGGGGTTTTTCACTCCAGTCCTCCTCCTTTTCTAGTTTCTTTCTAATGTCTTGCCATGATTTGGAAACAAATTCAATTCGAATAAGCTGTTCACCCATTGGTGTACTAGGGTCCACACCAGCATACTGTTGGACATTCTTTCTCACCCTCTCCAAAAAATCAGTAGGGGACTCGTCTTTCCCCTGGTGGTCCCCAAATGCCTTGGTAAAATTGTGACCCTTTGGCACAGCCTCCCGTATCCCTTTAATTGTCCACTCTCTATATTGTCTCATACTTGCCAATCCCTCGGGTGTTCGTTTGTCCCACCTGGGTTCATTTAAGGGATATTTTTGTTCATGGGGTCTAGGGTCCCCAGGTTGTTCATATTCCCACATGAGGAGGGCAGCCCGTCGAATCATCTGCCTCTCCTGGGGTGAAAATAATGTTCCCATTATTGCCTGCATCTCTTCCCACGTATATGTGTTTGGTCCCAAGAATTGGTCAAGCTGTTCAGCCAGTCCTATAGGATCTTCCAATAACTTTTTCATTTCTTTCTTAAATCCCCGCACCTCTGTACTAGTTAGGGGAACATTCACATATCCCGTTCCCCCTCCCGGTCCTCCCATAGGAACTTCTCTCAGGGGATTTAGGTTTATTGAAAACTTTGATGGTCCTGGACCAGTCTGGGATCTTGTCCAGGGTCGGTTTACCGGTGGAAGTTTAGGGTCCGACTCCCTTAATTCATCCTTTTTATCCCGGCCCCCTTCGGGGCAATCAGATTCATCACCTTTCCCCTCCGGTAATAAGCTTTCCTCGGGCGCAGTAGGCACCGGGGGAATATAAGGAGGGGGAAGGTTGTCCAGAGGTTCCCATTTCTTTTCTCCTGCCACTCTCAATTTAAAACATTCTGTTAAGGATCCTGGCCAGGGAACCCAACAAAATGCATATGCTGACTCTTCTTGATTCACCTTTGGTTTCGAATTTACATATATGTTTAATGCTTGTCTAACCCAATCCTCATCAGATCCAAATTTCGGCCACCAGACCGAGGAACCTTTAATAGGTTGTTTTGACCAAAGGAGACAATATTGGACCATCTTTTTCTTGTTTTTGTCCCGATATCTTTTACTATCCCAATTTTCAAACATTCTCCCCAAAGGGCTGTCAAGGGGTACTCCCAGGAATTGTCCTGAATTTTCAGACGAGCCCTTAGATTTTGATCCTCCCATTTTCCCACCTAGATCTGTTTATCGTTGCTGAGGACCCTCTCGCTCTGGACCCTACTCCCTTCCTCTCAGACGCCTCGTCGGAGGTGCTGTCCCTCCTTCGGTTACCGCTGAGGTTTTCCTGGGGTTGACCCCTCTCTTCTCGGCACTTCGTCGGAGGTGCTGTCCCTCCTTCGGTTACCGCCGAGGTTTCCCTGGGGTCTATCCTAGAGTCCCGCGACAGGGTTCTCACACAACGACAAAAGATCTATACTTAATCTATTCCGTTAGGTTTTTATCCAAACAGGTGTATCCCGTTACACCTGTTACCCAATCCCCACACCACAATCGTAAGTCGTCACTTACCGGTGTCTTCCCGGGGATTGAACCGTCAACCTTCTCCTCTCCGTCTTGTCGTGTCACCCTGTCCGGATACCACTCGCTCAAGCCGCCCGAAGCGACGAGCAAGGGACTAGGAGCCGCTGAACTCAGCGGGGTGCACCGCCTCCGATGTCCCTCTTCTCGCCTCCCCTCACGGCCGGAGTGTAGATCCCGGACGAGCCCCCATTTGTCAGAAATAAAACTTCTCACACATGAGTCTCTTTAAAACTGATGACACGACAAGCTTTATTTACAAGTCTGCAGAGTTGGACTCAACTGGTTTCTCACCAGTTAAGCCCCGATACATACAGTGCATTGATTTTTATACCTTTATTATTTGCCCTTCCCCTTCTTATTAATACTGTTTTAATTGGTTAGTATTACAAAAACATTCTAAGTATAACTGCATTATTAATTATCACGTTCGTTACGTACGCTGTGAACTCTACATTCACTGAATTCTGTTTCTCACACTTCTTATCAATCCTTTGTCTCCTGCATGTCTCTCACTATGACCATGAAAAGATAGGTTTTTAAAAAAAACATATTCAGCAGCTCCTTCTGTCCTTGACTGCTAGTAAACTCTCTGTCCGTTCTGGCTTCCCTGTTTCTGATTAATCATCACATTTTAACTTAAGTCTTTTTAACCTAAATTCTCTATATCACATCAGAGGCGGGCAATCAGTGGCAGGGAATCAGAGGCGGGGAATCAGAGGTGGGGAATCAGAGGCGGGGAATCAGAGGCAGGGAATCAGAGCCGGGAATTCTGAGGCGGGGAATCAGAGGCGGGGAATCAGAGGCGGGGAAACAGAGGCGGGGAATCAGAGGCGGGGAATCAGAGGCGGGGAAACAGAGGCGGGGAATCAGAGGCGGGGAATCAGAGGCGGGGAATCAGAGGCGGGGAATCTGAGGCGGGGAATCTGAGGCGGGGAACCTGAGGCAGGGAATCTCAGGCAGGGAATCAGAGGCGGGGAATCAGTGGTGGGGAATCAGAGACGGGGAATCAGAGGCGGGGAATCTGAGGCGGGGAATCTGAGTTGGGGAATCAGAGGCGGTTAAACAGGCGGGTAAACAGAGGCGGGTAAACATAGGTGGATAAATAGAGGCGGGGAAAGAGATGGGTGAAACATAGTGGTTGGAACTTGTGTGTTGAAAATGAGGTACACAAAACAGATCAAACAGAGTTCTTGAAATTGAGGGAGGGAAAGAGAGGTGCGGAAAGAGTGGAGGGGAAAGAGCGGAAGCGAAAGAGAGGCATACAGACAGAGGTGGGGAATCAGAGGCGGGGAATCAGAGGCGGGGAATCAGAGGCGTGGAATCAGAGGCGGGGAATCAGAGGCGTGGAATCAGATGAAGTGCATCAGATGCAGGGAATCTGGGGCAGGGAATCTGAGGCAGGGAATCTGAGGCAGGGAATCTGAGGCAGGGAATCTGAGGCGGGGAATCAGATGCGTGGAGTCAGAGGCAAGGAATCTGAGGCAGGGAATCTGAGGCGGGGAATCAGAGGCGGGGAATCAGAGGCGGGGAATCAGAGGCAGCGAATCAGATGAAGTGCATCAGATGCAGGGAATCTGGGGCAGGGAATCTGAGGCAGGGAATCTGAGGCGGGGAATCTGAGGCGGGAAATCTGAGTCGGGGAATCTGAGGCGGGGAATCAGAGGCAGCGATTCAGAGGCGGGTTATCAGAGGGGGCAAATGAGATGTGGGAAACTAGATGCAGGGAAAGAGGCACAGAAATAGAGGCAGGCAAAGAGAGGCAGGGTATCAGAGGCAGGGAATCAGAGGCGGGGAATCAGAGGCGGGGAATCAGAGTCGGGGAATCAGAGGGAAGTAACTTTGAATATGTGATTACAGACACAATGATAATCAAAAGATTTATAACAAATATGTATATTAAACTGCAAGAAAAGGAGAATGAGGAAACAAATGGTAAAACTAAACAAAAATGGGAACAAGATTTAAACAAAGATAAAGAAGGAAACATGGGAGAAGTTATGCTCAGGAACTACGAGAAATACAATAAATACGAAGTTACGTATGATACAATATAACTGGATACACAGGCTATACATTACACCTCAAAAGTTAAATAAATGGGACCCAACAGTATCTGACAGATGTTTTCGCTGTAAAAAGGAAAGGGGAACAACAATTCATTCAATCTGGACGTGTGAGAAAGTGAAAACATTTTGGGAAGATCTAAACCAGATATTAAATAAAATCACAGAAAGCAATATACCAAAAAACCCAGAGATCTTCCTCCTAAGTAACATAAAAAACAAAGAATTTGGACTTGATTTGGATGGTGCGCAAAAAAGATTTGTTAGGATAGCCCTAGCTGTAGCAAAAAAATGTATTATGTCAGCCTGGAAATTAGAAGATAACTTGAGAATACAACAATGGTATATAGAAATGAATAAATGTATTCCATTCGAAAAAATAACATATGATTTAAGAAATAACATTACAATATTTGAACAAATATGGGAGCCATACATGAAACATAATAGAGAAATCCTACCATGAACATCTAGCACCTAAAATGACAGAAGGAGAAGAGAATGAAAAGAACTGACTCAGTGGAATTTCTTGTTCATTTTTATTGAGTGACAACGTTGTTTGATGGGTTTAATGTATCTTATTTTCTGAATTTTAAATAAATGGGAGGGGAGGGAGGGAGGGGAGGAGGGAAGGGGAGAAAATGACACTGTATATATTTAAGAAGGAAATTGTATGTATCTTGATTTATATGGTTTATAGTGTGAAAAATAAAAAAAAATTTAAAAAAAAAGGAATAGAAATCGAAAGGGCACATAGCCACATAAAAAACCAAGATCCATATTGGTAACATTTCTAAGATAGACGACAAGAGAGAATATACTGGAGCAGGAAAGAAAGAAGGTTAGAGAAGACAATAAGCCGTTGGAACATAAGGGACAAATATTTTTTCCCGATCATAAGTTTCGAACTTTTAAAGAAGAGGAAGGAATTCAACACGCCGAAAACAATCTTATGGAAGAAAGGTTATAACTTTATATTAAGACATCTAACAGTACTCAAAGTATTTATTTCTGGGGAACAGAATAGACTGTTCTTGGACCCAAAGAAAGCCCAAGAATTTGCTGAACATTTGCAGGACAGGAGAAGAGTGACAAACAAGAAAGAAGACTGGCAAGAAAATATACAAAAATATAAAGTAAAGATAATGTATCCATAAAGATTTTAAAATGGATAAGAGAAGGGGAAGAAGGGAAAAAAGAGAGAGAAAAAGTGTTCTCTGGGGGGGATAGTGGGGGGAGAATAATGGTCACTGCGAAATCGGTTGACGCTTGCGAGTAAGTTTGCAAACTGAATGGAAAGGGGAGTTGTGGTTGCTGTCAAGGGACAAGGGGCAATCCAAGGAGGGGAGGTTCATTTGAGGTTAAAGGGTTATTGCTTGTGGGGATTTTTGGGGTATTTCATGTCTTAAGTGCGTTGTCATATACTGAGTTTAAAAAGGAAAGCTTAAAAAACAGTAATGGAAAAAAGGGATGGAGGTGGTAAAGAGGCGGGAAAGAGTGAAAATAAAGATATAAGATGGCCACGTTGGACTATAAGACTATAAACATTAATGGAATATATAACCAAATTTAAGTGTATCCCATTGGGAAAAAAAAATCACATACAAATTAAAAGACAAAGTTACAATGTTTGAAAAAACCTGGGAACCATATATGGAACATAACAGAAAGAGCAGGCCTTGGACCACCACCACCTAAAATGATAAGAAGATAAACACGATCAGATTTAATGTGAATGAGTTGATGATACGTCTTTTTTTGTCTGTATTCCTTTTGTAAAAGATATTGTTTTATTGTATTTTATATGTTCAATATTTACTGTTTTTGGAGGGGGGTGGGAAGGGGGAAGGGAGGGATGGGGGAAAAAAGAGAAAATGTCACTGTGAATATTTAAAGAGATGCATCTGTAAATATATTGGTTGATATGGTTCATAGTGCGATAAATAATGAATTACAAACAAAAAGGAGGGTGAGCAGCTGGATGTCATGGTCCACGTCAGGGCAAATGCCATGAGTAGGAAAGGTGATGAGGTCTTGCAGAGAGAGATCAGGGAGCTCAAAACAAAGCAATCTTTGACAGTCACAAAGCAACCACTGGTCGAATTCAGCGCAGAGACCAAAAAAATTTTAATTGGTCATAGTTATACAAATTAGCGTGGACTTTAGTGAAGACTCTCTCCAATGGACTTTTAATCATGACACATGTTATTTTTAACTGATTCATTGGGCTTTTTAATGTGAAGTTCATAAATGAAGTAATAATGGGGCAGAGGGGGCCAATTTTTTTGCTTGATGCTTTTGTAATTGTTGAGTGAACATTTAATCTAACCCAAGGTGATTACCTTCATGGAGATCTGAGTTATTGTGTGGAAATAAAAACACCTATTGTTCAAGTTGTAATTGCCATTTTGGATATAAAAAAACATTTTCTGTTTTGACACGAAGGTCGAAAAATCATTACCAAAATTAACGTTGAGCCGAGGCCGCACGTTATGAGGCCCAAGTAAATGACTCAATTCCAATCAGTCTGTGTTTTGGATCAGATGTGACTTGACACTGTGCTGTCGCTGCTACCAGGGTGTCTATTACTTTCAAGGCTAAAGAGAATTCCACCAGTTCCCCGCAGCCCCCAAACCCAGCCCTTGCACACAAGAGGCCAGCCCCCCCCCCCCCAATCTGGCCCAAACCGTCAATGGGGTACGATCAGGGAGGGGACCTCGGTTATTGGAGAGAAGGCACTGGGATTTGTGGAAAAGGCTGGAATTTGGAACTCGAGGTAAGAACAGTTTTGCTCAGGGTGGAGTTGAGGAGAAGACTCAATGGGCCGAATGGCCTACTTCAGTTCCTTTATCTTGTGAAATGACACAATTTTAAGTGTAGTGTATCTTTGAGAATTTTAGCATCTATCCATAGGTCCTCTGTACTTTGGAGGTGAAATCTCATCTTAAAATATTCAAAAACATGGTCTGTGTGGGAGAAGCCAGTGAGTGGCCGTGGACAATAGCTTCTCAGACTGGAGGACTGTGACTAGTGGTGTGCTGCAGGGATCGGTGCTGGGACCAGCGTAGTTTGTCATCGAGATCCACAATCTGGACAACAATGTGGTGATTGGATCAGCAAGTTTGCAGACAATACTCAGATCGGAAGCGTTGTGGACAGCAACGAAGGTTTTCAAAGCTTGCAGAGGGATCTGGGCCAGCTGGAATAAACAGCAGATGGAATTTAACATGAACAACTGTGAGGTGTTGCGTTTTGAAGGACAAACCACGAAAAGACGGCGAACAGTCGGGCACCGAAGAGTGCGGTAGAACAGAGGGAACTGGGAAACAGGAGTCATTCCATGAAAGTGCTGTCACAGGTGGATAGAGTTGGAAAGAGAGTTTTTGTCCTCTTGGCCTTCATCTATCAAAGTACTGAGTTTCAAAGTGTGGAGTTTACGGTGAAGCCTCACAAGAAATTGGTGAGGCCAAAATTGGAGTCTTGTGTGCCGTTGTGATCACCTAATGACAGGGAAGATATCAATAAGATTGAAAGAGAAAATTCACTAGGATGTTGCTCTGACTTCAGGAAATCAGTTCCAAGGAAAGGTTTAACAGGTTAGGACTTTATTCCCTGGAGGGTAGAAGAATAACATAACATACCCTGGAGGGTAGAAGAATGAGTGAGAATTTGATAGAGGTATTTAAAATTATGAGGTGGATAGACAGTAAATGGAGGTCAGCGATATCCACTCAGAGACAAACCAGTGGATTTGGGATAAGAGTGAAATGGGAAAAGTGGAGAGAAAAAATTGGAGGATATTTGTTCAGAGAGTCGAGGGAATGTGGAATGAGCTGCTGGGTGATGGTGAACGAGGAGTCCATTTTAATATTGAAGAATTTGGATGGGGATGTGGATGGGAAGGGTATGGTGGGCTACGGACTGGTGGCAGATCAGTGGGCATGGGCCAAATCATAGTTCAGCACAGACTCGAAGGGCCGAAGGACCTGTTTCTGTGCTGTAATGTTCTCCGGAGATTGGAGATTAATTGGGGGTGAAGGGCCTGTTATTGTCCTGCAGGTATAACGTTAAAGATTTAAGACACAGATGAACCTAAAGATTTTTAAATGTTGCATCGATAGGACTGTCATTCTGATTGGAGACCCTGGTTTGTTTGCTCCAGACAGTGTTCAGATAAACATACCATCAGCATTTCAGGCTTGAGCCCTTTATCAGGGCAAGTCTCCGGACTATATAAAGTTCACACCTTGACCTGCTGAGCCTCTCCAGCATTTGCGTCGCGACAGAAATCGGACGAGTCGCTTCGTGTGAACAAAGGAGAATTGACATCAGGACATTTCACCCCTGAACTGTCCATCCAGAGACAGAAACTTTCAACATTCAGAACAGAACCACACAAATACCCCCATTCACCTTCCCATTTTGTGAAGGGTGACATAAAAACACTCCTGACACGGGGACAGATATGAACCTGGGTCACTGTCACTTTAAGAACATTCTGCGAAACATGCCAAGATCAAAATTCAATTGATTGTCCTGTCATAAAGTGCAATATGACACAAACCACTTCATTCATGCATAAGGCAGATAGGGTGACAGGAGCAGAAAGTGAAATGAAGTGCTTCTTGCAGTCAAGAGCAAATGAAAATTCCCCATTTCCCATGCAATCCCCAAACCCAGCCCTTGCCCACCTACATCCCTCAGCAGCCCACACTTCAGAGGCAAACCTCAGACACAATCAGGTACAAACATCCCAAAACCATCATCCCAAGGCAAGAGCTAAAGTTGCAGGCACCGAAAACCACACACATTAAAGCAACACATTTCTCTGGCTCAATACCCACGAACCACATGGAACACCAGATTGCAAACTACCCACAAACAGGGGCTTCCACAAACACCGGATTCCTTTCACCCCAACAACTCAAAGAACCACCCCAGAAAAAGCAGCCACAGTAAAACCAGGCTTCCTACCTTCCTCTCAGGGCAGCAACATCTCAGGCTGAAAACCACAGGTTCGGGGGGGGGGGGGGGAAGAGAGGGGGGGAGAGAGAAGAGGGGAGGGGAGGGGGAGGAGGGGGAGGAGGGGGAGCGGGGAGGGAGAGGGAGCGGGGAGGGAGGGGGAGCGGGGAGGGGGGGAGCGGGGAGGGAGGGGGAGCGGGGAGGGGGGGGAGCGGGGAGGGGGGAGCGGGGAGGGGGGGGAGCGGGGAGGGGGGGAGTGGGGAGGGGGGGAGCGGGGAGGGAGGGGGAGCGGGGAGGGGGGGGAGTGGGGAGGGGGGGAGCGGGGAGGGAGGGGGAGCGGGGGGGAGCGGGGAGGGGGTGGGAGCGGGGAGGGGGGGATCGGGGAGGTGGGGTAGCGGGGAGGGGGGGGAGTGGGGGGGGGCCCGCGGGGAGGGGGAGGCCCGCGGGGAGGGGGGGGCCCGCGGGGGGAGCAGGAGGGGGCCCGCGGGGGGAGAAAAACTCACCTGCTTTGGACCCGTGGACGAACAGCCCCTGAACTGATGCTGTCGCACTCTTGGCCCCGGGGATGGAGACCAGAGCCAGACCGGGGCTGGAATCTGGCCAAGACTTCAGTGGCTGATCCTTCAGGTGGGGGGGATCAGGCTGAATGTTGCTGGACATTGAAACAAGGGGCGGCTTCGACCTTCCTCGTTGGGGTCGAGACCCCATCAAGGTGGTTCCTCCGTTGACAGGAGTTCATGGGGTGGAAACAGGAACCAATGCCCCCAGCTCGGGGAGGGTCGGAGGAGCCTCGACTCATGCCAGAGATCTCCTGGTTTTGGGGCTTGTCCTTGGACTGTTGCTTTGAAAGCATTTCGTGGTCTATGACAGCTGAGAACTTCAACAAGACCCACTCGTTCCTCTCCTGATGGTCCGACAGCAGTTCAAACTTCTCCAATGCACCATTGGGTTGAATTTGAGCCCTTGGCTCTCCCAGTGCCTTGGAGCATGGGTTTGGGGTGATGGCCTGGGAATATTTATGCCACAGGAGGTCGCGTTCGTGACCCTGGTTCAAATCTGGCCCCGTCTGCAAGGGGTTTGTTGTTCACCCCAAGCCAACATGGTTTTTGACCACTCTTCAAATGGCGTGGGGATTGGGGGGGGTGGGGGGAGGGGGTGTCGGGGCGTCTGGTTCATGGGCGTCTTGGCGTGGTCTGAGCTCTTTTGGGCCAATGACTCTGCTGTCTGTTTAAATGTAAAGATTCAGTCTGGGGTCTGTCACGTCAAGAGTCAGTCTGGGGTCTCTCTCTCTGTAGGGATGTCAAGTGACTGGGCAAAATCTCATGGCATGCATTAAAACCATAAAAAAAAACAACACGGATGAAACCCCATTTGGCCCTTCTCGTCTGCGCTGAAAACATCAGACCATTCGTCCCACTGACCTGCACCCAGCCCACCTTCTCCAACCACGGATCTATCCAATTTATTCTTCAGACTGAAAACTGCCGGTGCCCACCACAGGAGATGCCAGCTCATTCCACACTCCCACGACTCACTGAGTGAAGAAGTTGCCCCTCAATGATTCCCCTTTCACCCTAAAGTTATGTCCTCTTGGATTGATCTCTCCTCATCAAAGTGGTAAGAGCCCGCTCGCCTTTTCTGTTTCTATCCCTCTCGTCGTTTTGCAAAGCTTGATCAAATCTCTCCTCATTCTTCTTTGATTCAAGGAAAAAAGTCCTAACTGGTTTAATCTATCCCTAGAACTCAACTCCTGAAGGCACGGCCACCTCCTAGTCAATCCTCTCCGCACTCTTTCAGTCTTCCTGATATCATTCTTGTCGTCAGGTCACCAGAACTGCACACACTACTCCAAATTGGGCCTCACCCATGTCTGACACAACCTCACCGTGACATCCCAGCTCCTGCACTCATTTCTTCGATTTCTGATGGCCAAGATGGCAAGGGCTTTCTTTACAAAACTGTGATGCCACTTTCAAGTGACAGGTACAAATTCTTTCACCCAAAATTCCATCCACCGAACATTTTCGGGTTGGGTGCCAAACATGACCGGATCCGACCCACCCTCAATTCGTGCACAAATTTCCCCTGTTGGCAACGCGGGGAACCCTAGGGACTCTTTACTTTATAGGAGCCAGTTAAGAGGACGGATAGGGGATTCTGCGGACGCAGCAAGGAGAACCGGATGGTGGTTTGCCTCCCTGGTGCCAGGGTCCGAGATGTTGCTGCTCGTGTCCCGGATATCCTAAAGTGGGAGGGACAGGAGCCAGAGGTCGTGGTACATGTAGGTACCAATGACATAGGGAGAATTAGAGAAGAGGTCCTAAAAAGTGAGTACAGGCAGTTAGGTAGGGAGTTAAAAAGAAGGACCGCAAAGGGGGTAATCTCTGGATTACTCCCTGTGCCACGTGACAGTGTGAATAGAAATAGAATGAGGTGGAGGATTAACATGTGGCTGAAGGGGTGGAGTAAGGGGCAGGGTTTTAAGTTTCTGGATAACTGGGACCTTTTTTGGGGGAGATGTGACCTGTACAGTAAGGACGGGTTACACTTAAATCCCAGGGGGACCAGAATCCTGGCAGAGGTATTTGCTAGGGCTACTCAGGATCCTTTAAACTAGAATGGTTTGGGGGAGGGAACAAAATAGTACAGAGCAGTAAGGAGAAGGTTAGAATGCAAACAATGAAAGTTTGTAGTAAGTATTTGAATATGGATGGGCAGGTGATAGAGAAGGGAAATGCTCTGGAAGAAGATGAAGGGCAATTGGCAGGAAAAGTAAATAATGTTGTTCTTAAAGATGAGGGAAAACAGGGATTAAAAAATGGGAAATCCCTGAAATTCATATATTTTAATGCCAGGAGTATTGTAAAAAAGGTGGATGAGCTGAAGGTGTGGATTGATACTTGGAAGTATGATGTGGTAGCGATTAGTGAGACATGGTTGCAGGAGGGATGTGATTGGCAACTGAATATCCCTGGGTTTCGTTGTTTTAGGTGTGATAGAGTCGGAGGGGCAAGAGGAGGTGGGGTTGCATTGCTTGTCAGGGAAAATATTACAGCGGTGCCTAGGAAGGATAGATTAGAGGGCACATCCACGGAGGCTATTTGGGTGGAACTGAGGAGTAGGAAAGGAGAGGTTACACTTGTAGGGGTGTATTATAGACCACCTGGAGGGGACCGAGACCTAGAGGAGCAAATCTGTAGGGAGATAGTAGATATTTGTGATAAGCACAGGGTTGTAATTATGGGAGATTTTAATTTTCCACATATAGATTGGGAAACACATTCTGTGAAAGGAATGGATGGGTTAGAGTTTGTGAAATGTGTGCAAGATTGTTTTTTACAACAATATGTAGAGGTGCCGACCAGAGAAGGAGCAGTGTTAGATCTACTGTTGGCAAATGGGATGGGTCAAGTGACGGAGGTTAGTGTTGGCGAGCACTTCGGGTCCAGTGATCATAATGCCATCAGCTTCAATGTCATTATGGAAAGAGAGAAATCAGGGCCAAGGATTGAGGTTTTTGATTGGGGAAAAGCTAGATTTGAGGAGATGCGAAAGGACTTGCAGGGTGTGCATTGGGACAATTTGTTTTATGGGCAGGATGTAGTAGAGAGATGGAAGTCTTTTAAAGATCAGATTTTGAGAGTGCAAAAGCTTTATGTTCCTGTTAGGTTAAAAGGAGGGGCAAAAGTTGGAGAGAGCCGTGGTTTTCAAGGAATATTGGAAACTTGGTTCGAAGAAAAAGGGAGGCGTACATTAGATATAAGAAGCATGGAGTTAAGGAGATGTTTGAAAGATACATTGAATGTAAGAGGAATCTTAAGAGAGGAATTAGGAAAGCTAAAAGAAGGTACGAGAAAACTATGGCAAGCAGGGTGAAAACTAATCCAAAAGAGTTCTACAAATATGTTAATGGTAAGAGGAAAGCTAGAGACAAAATTGGTCCCTTAGAAAATCAGAGTGGAAAACTGTGTGTGGAACCTAGAGAAATGGGGGAGATATTGAACAGTTTCCTTTCTTCGGTATTCACTAAGGAGAAGGATATTGGGAGATGTGGGACAAAAAAAAAAGCAAATTGGGTAAATATGGGGAATATAGAGATTACAAAAGGTGTAGTTTTAAGGCTTTTGAAGAATATAAAGGTGGATAAGTCTCCGGGACCAGACGGGATCTTCCCCAGGACATTGAGAGAAGTGAAGGAGGAAATAGCAGAGGCTCTGGCGGTAATTTTTCAAATGTCATTAGATATGGGGATAGTGCCGGAGGATTGGCGCATTGCGCATGTGGTTCCGTTATTTAAAAAGGGTTCAAGGAGGAAGCCTGGCAACTATCGGCCTGTAAGTTTGACGTCTGTGGTAGGTAAATTAATGGAGAAAATTCTTAGAGATAGTACTTATAAACATCTGGATAGACAGGGTCTGATCAGCTGCACTCAACATGGATTTGTGGGAGGAAGGTCATGTTTGACCAATCTGATTGAATTTTTTGAAGAGGTGACTAGGAATGTGGATGAGGGTAGCGCAGTGGATGTTGTCTATATGGACTTCAGTAAGGCCTTTGATAAGGTACCACATGGAAGGTTAGTTAGGAAGGTGCAGTCTTTAGGTATAAATTTTGAGATAGTCAAATGGATTGAACATTGGCTGAAAGGGAGAGGCCAGAGAGTGGTAGTGGATAATTGTCTGTCAGGTTGGAGGCCGGTGACCAGTGGTGTGCCTCAAGGATCTGTATTGGGCCCATTGTTGTTCGTTATATACATTAATGATCTAGATGATGGGGTGGTGAATTGGATTAGTAAATATGCAGACGATACTAAGATAGGTGGAATAGTGGATAATGAAGAAGGTTTTCAAGGATTGCAGAGGGATTTGGGCTGCTTAGAAAAGTGGGCTGAAAAATGGCAGATGGAATTTAATGCTGATAAGTGTGAGGTGCTTCATTTTGGTAAGAAGAATCAGAACAGGACATACGTGGTAAATGGGAGAGCATTGAGGAATACAGAAGAGCAGAAAGATTTAGGAGTGACGGTACATCGTTCCCTGAAGGTAGAAACTCATGTGAATAGGGTGGTGAAGAAGGCTTTTAGTATGCTGGCCTTTATCAATCATTGCATGGAATATAGGAGTTGGGAGGTGATGTTGAGATTGTATAAGACGTTGGTGCGGCCTAATTTGGAGTTCTGTGTGTAGTTCTGGTCGCCTAATTATAGGAAGGATATAAACAGAGTGGAGAGAGTGCAGAGAAGGTTTACCAGAATGTTGCCTGGGTTTAAGCATCTGGAGTATGGGGAGAGATGGGACAGATTGGGTCTTTATTCTTTGGAGCGTAGAAGGTTGAGAGGGGATTTGATAGAAGTATTTAAGATTATGAAAGGGATAGACAGAATGGATGTGGATAGACTATTTCCGTTAAGAGGAGGAAAGTTTAAAACAAGAGGACATGAGTTAAGAATTAAGGGGCAGAGGTTTAGAGGTAACATGAGGGGGAACTTCTTTACTCAGAGAGTGGTAGCCGTGTGGAATGATCTTCCGGGAGAAATAGTGGCGGCGGAGTCAATTGTATTATTTAAGAAAAGGTTGGACAGGTATATGGATGAGAAGAAGATGGAGGGTTATGGGCATTGTGCAGGGAGGTGGGATTAGAAAGGGGTGTTTGGTTCGGTGCGGACTAGAAGGGCCTAATGGCCTGTTTCCGTGCTGTAATTGTTATGTTATGTTATGTTATGGATAAAACAGAGTCCGGCACCACCAATTCACCGTCGATGGATGCCCAATTTGTTGTAGATGACCCGAGGCTGCCATCGCAATCTCGTGCCCCCAGCACCTTTGCTGCATTATCCCATATCCAGCACTGCCATCACCCTTCTTCCACCATTCCCCCCCCCCCCACCCCTGGTCCATGGACCCTTCTAGTTGGAGTGTGTCATTGTTTTGCTAAAATCTGAAATCAGCATAATCCAGGTACAAATTTATTATCCAACACCCTTGGGACCAGGCACTGATCAGAATATTTTTTGATCATAGAATAGTAACAGCTTGAGCAGCTCCTGGAATGGGATGCTGCTCGGCAGTCGACTAGTTAAGCAAGTGACGTATGTTTGTGAGGTGATGAATTCAGCTCACATATGTGCTTGTGTGGCACATTTGGTCCAGGATATCTGGCCTAATGCCCTTGCCCATATCTCTATTCCCAGCCCTGCCCCTCCTCCCCCACCCCCCTCAATATAACAAGGACAGAATTCTCCTGGTCATTGCCTCCCACCCCATATATCTTCCACCACTCCTGCCATCAGACACCTCCTTCCTTTCTGTTGTGATTGCTCCATCAGTGATTCGCTCATTCCTTCCCATCAACTGTTCCCTTGGAACCTGACTCTATGAAACAAAACTTCACTGATGAACCCGCAGGGTCCTCCACTGGATCTGTTGATCCTGACGTGGCCTCCTCTATGCTGGGTAGATTGGATGCAAACTGGAAAAATCATTTCATTGGTCACCTTCACTCTGATGGCTCCAACAGCAGGATCTCCCAGGGGCAGACCATTTTAATTCCACATCCCATTACCACTCAACATGGTTGTCCATGGCCTCAAGCATTGCCAAATCAAGGCCTAGTACAAATTCCATCTTGGAAGTCTCCAATCAGATAGCATCAATATCGACCTCCAAATTTCTGGTAAGACCTCTCCTCTGGTCTCTATTTCCCCACCTGCCTCCTTTCCTCTCATGTCCCTTTCCCTTCATTCTATCAGAGCTATGGTTCCCTGTCCTCTTTCCCCCCATTTCTCACTTCTACCCTCCCACCTGTATCCCCTTAACTGTTACTTTTTTGACTTTTCCTCTCCCCTATCTTTTTATTCAAGTGTTTTCCTGCACTCCTGATGAAGGGCTCAGACTCCCCAAAAAAATCCCAACACTTCCTCTCAAAACATCTGAACCCATGAACATGCCCAAATATCCACCATGTCCTTTTTAGTAAATACTGGTGGAAAACACCCAGTCAGTAACACAACCATATCCTCAGACTCCAAGCAACACTGTCACAGCCTCAGTGACCGGGTTTCAAATCTGGCGCTGTCCGTAAGGAGTTGGTACTTTCTCCTTGTGTCTGTGGGTTTCCTCTGGTTTCCTCACATGCTTCAAAACATACAGGGTTTGCCAATTCGATGGGAATTTGGGAAGCAGAGCCTGTAACTGTGCTTTATGTGTAATTTTTAAATTCCAACTGACCTTGAGTGGTCCCATTCCCTCTCTGGTTTTCCATGAGGGTAGAAAATGCATTGGGGCTCTCCCTACACCCACTCGCCAAGGACTCTTTTCACCTTCCCATTATGTGCTCCGCTTGAAATTTTTCCTGTAACCTTTATACAGCAGGATTTCATTCCATGGAGGGGAGACGTTCTTGGTCAGGATCTCATTTCATGGAGGGAGGACGTCCTTGGACAGGATCTCATTCCATGGAGGATAGACATTCTTGGACAGGATCTCATTGCATGGAGGGAGGATGTCCTTGGACAGGATCTCATTCCATGAAGGGAGGATGTCCTTGGAAAGTACTTTGTGATGTCAAACAACATTTAACAAGAGCCTCAACCAGAAAAATGAGTTGCTGGTATTTATATCTGGGCACAAAGACACCACCAAATTTCTTAATGACCCAAACACTTCTAAAATTAAACATTGGAATAAAGAGTGTTTTACAAATATTCAAGATTCAAAAAAACCTAAAAATGATTGAGTTAATTTTGGTGAATCAGTGAGGGTAGATGGAGATGTAGTTGAGAGAATTTGGGACCACACCGCCCTCCAGTGTCAAGATGGGCAAACTGCAAAAGTCCACATTAGGCGCAATATCTCCCCCTGGTGTCAGAGTGAACTCACTGCACGATTAAGCATTTTATTCAGTGGGGCAGAATTGCAGGGGCAGAGACAGATGAGAGGGCTCAAAACAGAGGGGTCAAAAGCAAGAGGAGTAGACACCACATGGAGTCAGAGGTGTGGAAAAAGAAGGGTGGAAACAGAGATGTTGAAACCGAGATGCAACCAGAGGGCTGCAAACAGATGGATTCAAACAGAGGGGAGGGAAGAGAGGGTTGAAAACAGAGGGATGTAAAAAGAGGCAGGGAAACAAAGGGAGGAAACAGAAGATTGAATCAAGAGGCGTAGAAACAGACGTTTGGAAACAAATGGGTGGAAACCCGAAGCCTCAGTGCCCAAGTGTTGGGGCACATCATTAACCAGCGTCCCAGGCAAACCCTGAACCAATCAGGTGGGGAAAATCATTAACCTGCATTACAGGCACCTCACGAACCAATCGGGTCTGTCTGTGTGTGTGTCTCTCTCTCTCTCTCTCTCTCTCTCTCTCTCTCTCTCTCTCTCTCTCTCTCTCTCGGTGTGTCTAATATTTGCTTATTCATTACCCACCATTGTCCATCCCTACTGGTGGTGCAGGCTTTTTTCCCCAAGGTGTCCGTATTGGCTGTCCATAGACCATCTCTGCCCCAACGCATTCCTCGGTGTCACCTACATTAAAATCAAGATGGCATCAGCACCTTGTTGGGCACTTTTACCCGTGTTCTGGCCAGTGTTGTGTTTCGTTCACACATTCCTGCTGCCTGGAGTTAATGGCACTCGTGGAAGATCGCCAGTTCCTGAAACAATTCATCATTTATCTTATTTGTAACATTTTTACATTTAATTTAACATATGCATTAAAAAACTTGAATTTCTTCTTTGAAAATAAGATAAAATTAATACATAGTGATTTAAAAAGTAACCCCTCCCATAGCTGCCCAATAGAAAACAATAAAGAGAGAAAACATCTAGATAGTATTTATAAAAATTGAGCAAAACTCTCAAATAAAATCTTGCTTTTCTTGGTTTTAGGAGTCAGAAAGTTCATGTTGGGTAATTACAACTTAATTCCTACAATTGGTAAATACACATCCAAAATCTTCAAAAGAGAAATTCAAATTTGTTCCGTGAATTTGATGTAATTATTTCAAGTGGGATACAACGGCCTATTTCAGTGTGGCCATCGACCCATTCCCAAATACGCATCGGACTTCCAAGTTACTGCCACACATTTTAACCCTATGACAATTACAGCACAGAAACAGGTCATTTGGCCCTTCTTGTCTGCACTGAACTAAATACTCTCCTCTCGTACCACCTCTCTGCATTCCCCTCCCCTCCAATTTTCCCTGAAATGACAAAATGGACCCAGCCGCCACTATTTCTCCCGGAAGCTCACTCCACTCAACCACCACTCTGAGTCAAGAAGTTCCCCCTCATGTTCCTTCCAAACTTTTGCCTCTTAACTCAAGACCTGTTTCAATCTCTGCTACTCGCAATGAAAAAAGCTTATCCACATCAACTCGTTCTATCCTCCTAGTAATTTTAAAGACCTCGATCAAATCCCCTCTCAACCATCTACAATCCAAAGAATAAAGACTTCATTTGCTCAATCTTTCTTTGTAATCTAGTTGCTGATATCCAGGTAACATTGACGTAAATCTTCTCTGCACCCTCTCTACTTTATTGATAGCTTTCCTCTCATTTGGTGACCAGAACTGCACACAGAACTCACAAAAGAGCCTCACCAATATCTTGTCTAGTCTCAACCTCACTGCCCGACTCCCGTATTCTATGCGATGGTTGAACAGATTCTTTTCGAGGTACTCTCTGATTACCCTCCAATAATTAACCTATCACTGTCAGGCTCACCTGGTTGGCTTTTGAAGCCGTTTTTAAACAAAGGAACATTAGATTACATCCATTCCTCTGGCACCTCACCCGTGGATAAACAGGTTTTAAATATTTCTGTCAGAGCCCTTGCAATTTCTACTCTTCTTTCCCTCAAGGCCAAGGGAATATCATGTCAGACCTCCATCCACCAACAGACAAAAATCAGCCATCACAAGGTGAAGGCAGGACAGTAGTCCCACCTCTCCAGCACGAGTCACCCCAGGATCAAGTCAGCACTGACTGCAAGAAGTTTCTACATCCTCTTGGTGTCTGTGTGGATTTCCTCCCACACTCCACAGCTCAAGGGGGCCGTAAGTTCATTGGCGAATTGGGAAGCTCAAGACCATGGGGTGGAAGTGCACATTCTGGTCCTGGGGGCATCAATTCAATTCAACAGCACAGATGAACCTTTGGGCACGACCTGATCTTTTTCTGGTTTCAAACTCATTATTTTTGAAAATTGTATGTGCCCCTCTAATGCAACACGACTGCTGCTAAACAGGCTTCTTGATACATATCCATGACAAGAACTCGGGAGAATCTGATTTAGTTACTAGACTTTTGAACAGAACAGTGTCTGGACATTTTATCCCTAAACTGAAACTTTATAGACATACAGAACAAAAAGAGGGCAAAACAAGCTTGTGTCTCACCAATACCACAATTCACAGACACTTTTTATGTTCTCAAGGGTGGCAGAAAACTCAAAGAACAGACAAACTCCTTCCACACTGTCACTTTAAGAGCTTTGGATGAACCATGGGATAAATATTCCCAAGCCATCATTCCAAATCAATGACCAAAAGTACTGGCTGAGTGATAGATTTGAGACATTTTACCAGCTATGTAACAATCAGGCACAAGGAAAATTGTTGCTTCCATTGTAAAGTATTTAGTAGAATTTAGGACTGAGATAAGGAAGAATTTTTTCACTCAGAGGGTGGTGAATTTATGGAATTCTCTGCCACAGGAAGTGATTGAGGCCGGTTCCATAGCTATATTTAAGAGAGAGTTAGATTTAGTACTTGTGACTAGGGGGATCTGGGCGTATGGAGAGAGAACTGTAACAGGGTACTGAGTGGATGATCAGCCATGATCAAAATGAATGGCGGTGTAGGCTTGAAGGGCCAAATGGCCTACTCCTGCATCTATTTTCTATGTTTCCATTGAGGAATCTCAGACCACAAACAACCTTCACCCCGAAAAACAAGCAATTCTCCACAATAAAACTAGGTTTCCTTCCTGTCTGCAAGCATCTGCTCTCTTGAGTCTGAATGGCACAACTGGGGAAACCGTTTCAAACCCATGACCTGAAACAGCATATTCTCTTCCCCTAATTGGAGCTGTCTTGAATTGGCCACCACTGCCCGAGCAAGAATGAACTGGGAGATCTCACACTTGCTCCTTCACAGGTGAGACCTCCCTGTTCATTGGAGCTCCATATTATCCATCTTGCTCTATTTTGTTAACCTTAATCAAGTCTCCTCTCATTCTCCAACACTCCCATGAAAAATAAAAATCATGTATCCTGTAGTTCGCGAGTCCGGACACCAGGTGGTGGTATTATACCTAGATCTCTCTCTCTCTCTCTCTCTCTCTCTCTCTCTCTCTCTCTCTCTCTCTCTCTCTCTCTCTCTCGCCCTCGCTTCATGCATGCAGTACTCGGTGTGAACAGGCGTTGGCAGCACTTTACAGCCCTTGCAATCTGCAGCTTGGACAGGAGATGGTTGGTTTGCACCTCATGGGCTCTTGCACCAAGATTGAAGACTTGGAGATTTCCCATTGATTGGCAGAGAACATACACGACATCACATCCAACCCTGAGATTCCCTTTTTCCTGCGGACACGGCCGAATTACCACGAATGGGTCGTGCAAAAATAAACGGTTCAGTGGAAACCTGGAAAGATAAAAGAATTGAAAACAAAGAAAATCAATAAAGTGCTGCAAGAGTCCTGAAATGAGTTCCTGATTGAGTTTGTTGTTGAGGAGTCTGAAGGTGGAGGGGGAGCAGCTGTTCCTGAACCTGGGGGTGTGAGTCTTGAGGCACCGAGACCTCTTTCCCGATGGCAGCAGTGAGAAGAGAAAGAGAGAGTGTGGATCTTTGATAATTGCTTATGTTTTCTGACAGCACCATTCCCTGTCGATAAACTCAATAGTGGGGAGAGTTTTGTCTGTGATGTCCTGGGCTGTGTCCACGACCTTTTGGAGGGCTTTATTCTCAGGGGTATTGGTGTCCCCATACCAGACCATGATGCAGCCAGTCAGCACACTTTCCACCACATCTCTGTCGAAATTGGCCAGGGTTTCTGGTGTCGTCCCAAACCTCCACAAACCCCTGAGGAAGTAGATGCACTGACGTGCTTTCTTATCGAGGTCATTGGTGTTGGGTCCAGGAAGATTTTTTGAGATGGTGACTCCCAAGAACCTAAATTTGCTCACCCTCTCCAACCCTGATCCCTCAATGAACACTGGATTTTAAAACTCTGGCTTTCCTTTCCTGAAGTCAACAATCAACTCCTTGGTTTTGGTGACATTGAGTGCGAGGTTGTTGATGCACCATTCAGCTCGGTTTTCAAACTCCCTCTTGCATGTGGACTCATCCCCTTCCTTTATACAACCCACGACCATGGTATTGTCAGCAAATTTGTAGGGGATATTATTGATGTACCGAGCCACACAGTCGTGGGTGTAAAGTGAGTAGAGTGGGGGCTAAGAACACAGCCCTGTGGTGCTCTGGTACTGATGGAGATCGTGGAGGGGATATTCTTACCAACCTTCACTGATTGTGGTCTGGAGGTGTTAACTCCCAGGTCTTGGAGTTTGCTGGTCAGTTTGGAGGGGATGATGGTGTTAAATGCTGATCTGTAGTTGATAAAGAGCATCTTTACTGTTCAGGTGCTCCAGGGCTTGGTGTAGGGCCAGTAAGACAACATTTGCTATTATTATGAGAGACGAACTGGAATGGATCCACGTCACCACTCAGACGGGAGCTGATCTGCTTCATCACCAGCCTTTCCAAACACTTCTTCACTGTTGATGGAAGTGCAACTGGTCGATAGTCATTCAGGCAGGTGATTACACTCTTCTTGGGCTCCGGTGTGATTGACACCTGTTGGAAACAGATGGGGACCGGGGAAAATGCTTTCCTTGGATTATAGATGGCAGGGGGACGGAAACCACAATATGAGAGCAGAAGTTCAAAAGCATGAGGGTACATGTTCTGAGTTTGTAAAAAAAAGGACAGGCAGGGGAAAAAAACAGATGTAGTCAGTTAGAGGGTTTGAAATGTCTATTTCAATGCAAGGAATAAAGGGGATGAACTTTGAGCATGGATCAGTATGTACAACTTTGATGTTGTGACTGTTACAGAGTCTTGGTTGGAGGAAGGGCAGGATTTGCTGATGCAGGTCCTAGGGTTTGGGTTTAAATGGAATAGAATGAGGGGTAGTGGGGTGGGGGGAATAACATTACTGATCAGGGATAGTATCACAGCTATAGAAAGGGAGGTAACTGCAGAGGGGGTGTCCACTGTGACAGTGTGGGTGGCAGTCAGAAACAGGGAATGTGCCATAGGCCCCCCAATAGTCCTTGGGGCACCAAGAGCAGATAAGCAGGCAGAGTTTGGAATGATGCAGGAAACACAGTGTTGTAGTTATGGGAGACTTGAACTTCCCCTATATTGACTAGTACTTCCAGCTTGCAAGAGGGATAAATGGGTCTGAATTTGCCAAGTGTTCAAGAAGCAGTCCTGACAGCCTGTGGACCAGCTGCGAGCAGGCACACTGGATCTAATGCTGGGTAATGAACCTGGTCAGGTGGCAGGTTTTAGGGTGGTCAAGCATTTTGGTGAGAGTGACCACATCTCTGATCTTTCATATAGCTATGGATAAGGATAATTCAGACCAAATAGGAATCTGTTTAAGGTTTAGGGGTCTTAAATTTAAATTTAGGGATACAGCACAGTAACAGGCCCTTTTGGCCCACAAGCCTGTGCTGCCCCAATTGGCCTCCAACGCCCAGGACCTTTTGAAGGGTGGGAGGAAACCCACATTGACAGGAGAACCTACAAACTGATGACTGTGTGGGATTCAAACCCTTGGTCCCAATCACTGCTGCCGTGGTTGCATTGCATTAACCATGGTGCCCCATTCATCTGGGGTTTACAGATCACTTCATTCATCAGGGATTGAGTTCAAGAGCTGCAAGGTAATGTTACAGCTCTACAAAGCTCTGTTGAGACCACACTTTGAATATTATGTTCAGTTCTGGTCACCTCATTACAGGAAGGAGGTGGAAGCTTTGTCGAGGGTGCAGAGGAGATTTACCAGGAGTTGCCCAGATCAGACAACATCTTATGAGGCAAGATTAGGGGAGCAATTGGGGCTATTTCATTTGGGGAAAAAAGACAATTTGAAAGGGTCTCAAAGATGATGAAAGTCCTTGATCGGGTGGGCAGCCTGCACATTTTTCCTGAGGCAACAGTAAAATGCCAGAGGACATCTGTTCAAGGTGAGGGGGAGCGGTGAGGAGACATTGGTAGGTTTTTTTATTTTACACATTAGTAGGGGATTGGAATGAATTATCTGGGTGACGATGGAGGCTGCTACAATGGGGATATTTAAAAGACATGGATAGAAGAAGAGTAGTAGCCTGTATTGTCATTTAAAACCAGGACACAGTTTAAAAATGAAATGACAGCCTCCAGAACTACAATGCTAACCACCAAACCGTGATTCCACATCAGGCCACACAAGATGCCATTTCAACTCCAGACAAAAGATCAAAACTACACAAGACTAAAATGCACCTACATAATGAGAAGAAAAAAGTGCCAACAATGGCACAGACTCTGGAACCTCCAGGTCAGGCACACGACATGATCACTCCAGTCTCCGGGACATCTCCTCCGCAGATCAGACAGCCAGCCATACACCATTCACTCCAGGCATCTAGATGCAGATGTGCCACAGCATCTCCTCCTCGGCCACCTGCAGCACTCAGTATCTAGGAGCCTCGATCCCACAGCAGGAGCCCGACCACAGCAGATCAGGCCATGAGCGCTTCGTCCAGATCTTCACCTGACTTCACGGTTCTTCCCAGTTTCTCGTCTCCACAGTGCTATCTTCCAATCTTCATCCTTTCAAAATTGAGCACAGCACACTGCTTAGACCATTTCAGTAGCATTAGGATCTGGAGAGGCCACTGCAGCTGTGCTGCGCCGTCATCATCCAGAGGGATCTGGCTTTGTGGTAGGGAACGTTTAGGTTGTTGAGTACATTTATATGGGTCAGGACAACATTTTGGGCCAAACAGCCTGCAGTGTATTGTGATGTCCATATTCAACTCTGCAACAGATAAATATGTTTGATGAACAATACACACATCACACCTTGAGTCAGTTCCTTCCTGCCACAAATCTTTCTGCAGTTGTTGGACATTCATCCACCAATAGAGACAAAACAAATCAGTGAATATCACAAGATAAGCACTCAGATTTGAAACTAAAGTTGGTTGTGTGACAGATGATAGATACATTTTAAAGGAGATAAACTGGGGCAGGTTTTTTAGTGTAGGGGTCATATCCAAAGATTTCAAAACAGATCTCATTTAAAATACTGGAGCTCTGCTCAAGTCAGACAGGCTGGCTCCAAACACCTTTGCAACAGATGAAAGAACTCAGAGGAGTAGGTTCGGAGCCGCAGGCTGTCTGGGAGTGCTGCTTGCTGTTCTCAGTGGGTCATATGGTTTTGGAAGCAGAGAGGGTCAAATAGGCTTTGTGTGTGTGTGTGTGTGTGTGTGTGTGTGTGTGTGTGTGTGTGTGTGTGTGTGTGTGTGTGTGTGTGTGTGTGTGTGTGTGTGTGTGTGTGTGTGTGTGTGTGAGAGAGAGAGAGAGAGAGAGAGAGAGAGAGAGAGAGAGAGAGAGAGAGAGAGAGAAGTTTTACAGTTCAGCAACAGCTGGGACGAGAACAGGACAAGCTGCAAATCTTGTGGAAAACCCCATTTTGAAGACTGGTTGTGAGTGTGCTTAGTTCAGCCTGGTCAAAGCCCTTGTGGTTCATACAAGGAGAGGACTGGCTGCGTAATGTTTCCCTTGAAATAAGAGAACCAAAAAGTTACTCTGTGGTGACCTGAAAGAAAGAGGTAATCATCTGGAAAACCCTGATGGGGCAAGTTTCTTCGGCAAGATACTGAAGTGGCTGACTCTAAAGTATCAGTTGTGGGTGTCCAGTGTGGAACAAATCTCTGTCTAAAGACCAACAAGAACCTTCCTGAGCGGTAACCATTTTCCTTTCTGTGCACAGTACAAGAATTGCCTGCAACCAGTAAACTTGGAAGATTGAGAAGTGAGATTAAACAGTGATTTAAAGAAAATTTCTGAACTTCCATAAACGTGCACTTAAAATTAGAAGGGGGGGGGGGGGTTAAGTTAGGTTAGTTAATGGTGATAAGTTAAAATGTGATTCTGTTTTCATGTTTAAAGATAATTAAAAGCAACTTTTGTTTAAATAACCATTTGTCTTGGTGAATATCTATTGCCGCTGGGTTTTGGGGTCCTCTGGGCTCGTAACATTTTATACATCTTAAAACAGAACAATGTATTTCAATGCATTTTATGCACTAAACTCTACATCCAGGCAGAATCCAGACCGAATCTTCAATGTTAACATCCCCAAGCCATCACTCCAAACCAATATCCAAAAGTACTGGCAGAGCAAATGGTTTAAGTTGAAATATATTTGAGAAATTTTACAAACTACATAAAAATCGGCAACAAGGAAAATAAGAGCTTGCATTATTATTCAACACTCACAGACCACTACCAACAAGTGCAATGACTTTTACGAACACCTGATGCCTTCCACACCAACTCAACCAACAAGGCCTGAAAACAAATGGCTTTCAACAATAAAACTGGGCTTCTTATCTTCCATCTGAACACCTCAACTGTGAAAACTCCCCTGTTCTAAACCCATGAACTCCTGTCACCTGATAAACAGCCTCCCATCCCCTTAAATGATGCTGCCTTGGGGACAGGAGACAACCCCTGCTGGAATGTGGAGCAACAAATAGATTTCACAGGTGAAGGAGCATCAAACCCTTCAGCCCTTCTACTCTGTGCCAGACTACAACTCTGTCTCCTCCCACTGACCTGTGCCAAGACCATATCCCTCCAAACCTCCTGAAAAGACAAGTTAAGGATTGGGAGCTGGAGTTGGATAAACTTCTGAACATTTGGGAGGCAGAGGGATCGATTGATAGGGAGTTAAAGGGAAATGATCATACCTAGGAGGCAGGAGGAGGATAGATGGGTGACAGTCGGGAGAGTGAAAGGGAACAGGCACCCTACCAAGCACAAGCCATGGCGATCAGGTCTCTGGCATGGAGTCTGGTCCTGTAGCTAAGAAGGGGAGAGCAATTCCATCATTTCGGGGGACAGATATGAGGTTCTGTGGAGGAAATTGAGTATCCTGGATGGTATGACGCCTCCCTGGTGCTTGGGTCTGAAATATCTCAGATCTTTCATAGCATTTTCAGGAAGGAGGGCGAGCAGCCAGATGTCGTGGTTTGCATAGGGACCAATGACATGGGTAGGAAGGGTGAGGAGGTCCTGAGAGTTCATGGAGTTATGCACGAGGAGAGGACCTCCAGCGATCTCAGGATTGCTACCCATGCTGGGTGTTATAGATAGAGAATTTGGGTTAAAAAGGGTTTAAGTTAAAATGTGATGATCAGTCATAAAAGGGGGCTAACCACTAGAGTTTAGCTGGAAAATGTTACAACAGACTTGCAACAGATTTAACTACAGAGAGACATGCAGGAGCCAAAGATTGATAAAGAGTGAAAAACAGAATTTGGTGTGAGCAGAGGTCATGAATGATCGTGGTGTGTGTGACGAACAGTAATCAGGATGATTCTGCAAAAACTAACCAATTAAAGCAGTGTAGTGGAGATGCCGAAGGACAAGCAAATTGTATAAAAAACAACGCACTGTATGTATCGGGGCTTGACTTGGCAAGAAGCCGGTTGAGTCCAACTCTGCAGACTTGTGAATAAAGCTTGTCGTGTCACCGATCTTAAAGAGACTCATTTGTGAGAATTTGTGTTTCTGACACTGGGGAGATTAGAAATAGGATAATGCATTTGAACATGTGGACATGGTGTAGGTGGGAGAGGTTCCAGTTTCTTGATCTGGGTTTCCCAATCTTTTTCTTTACACTTTTGTGAGAGATGGGAAAACTGATCTAAAATTATGAACATGAAGGAAACTAAAATTCATACATCAGTTAATGGCTGTAACCAGTACAAACAGGATGAGCTTGGGGATTAGGATGCAGGAAAGCAGATTCAGCACGATTAACATAAGAATCTTCTAGTCTTTGTGACAAGAGCCACCATAAGACTAAGATAAGGAGTGGTAAGGAACAATAGAATGTAGGAAGTTGAGGTAGTCTGGATCAGATAAGGGTCTCCTAGCCCTGGACAGAAGTACCAAGTCCTACATATCTAATTAGCTAACCTTACACAGATTTATACATATTAAATTAGCCAACCCTAGACAGGATGAGCCAACTCTGCATACCAAGAGACTGTAGCCCTGAGAATCAGGAAGGTGTGAATAAGGACAATAACATGAAGGGACACCGACAGGATACCCCCTGGTCCTCCAAGTATACTGAAATTGCACGTAGGCAGGCAGGATTGCCTAATGCCAAACCTCTCCAGCAGGAGGCAGAAGAATGTAAGGGGGAGGGTATTCCTATACTGAAATCAACTGTATAAAAGTTGGGTGAGCCCCAGTATATGTGTGTATTCCCAGGGTAAGGGGAAGCACCCAACTTTGCATTGTTGCTGTAATAAATGTTCTTTGTTCTCAATTTTTGTCTCGAGCAATTTCTTTAAAGGTACTTCTATTTCTAACAAATGGGGGCTCGTCCGGGATCACACTCCCTCCACTGACAGAGTACCCTGACGACGAGAGTAGGTGCACCCCGGCTAATTCAGCTGGACTCACGGACGACGGGTGGCTGGTCAGTGGAAGAAGCGAGTGATATCCGAGAAGAGGCATTGAGAACAAACGACGGAAGGAAGCGCGCTAGAGCATTGCTACTGGAACCCGGTAAGAGGAATTTTACTTGCCTCTCAGTATGGGAAATATGGGTAGCAAGGAAGAGAGTCCTGGTTCAGGATGTGAGGATCAGATAACTACGTACAGCCCGCCCGGGTTGATGTTATCTGAGTGGGGCACGGGAAGGACCCGTGGAAAGGACAAACTGACCATGGTCAGGTATTGTTGTAGGGACTAGGTTAAATACCCGATAAAAGGGAGCTCCGTGTACTGGCCAAAACTCGGATCCGAGATGACTGGATGTGTCAAGCATTGAACATCTGGCTCTATCAAAACCAGAGAGATAACCTAGAGAGCAGAGAATATGCAGCCTGCTGGCTTAGGGGATCGTTTGATCAATTGGTTTTGAAAGAAAAAAAGTACAAGGACAAGAGAGAGGAGGAACCTTTTGTCCCTGAACCACAAGGGTGGGATGTGTTACATTCCCTTCCTCCACCTTATGTTCCTCCTATGCCGGCTCCTATCTTTCCTCCCCCTCCTATAACCTACCCTTCTGCACCTTCCCCACCTCCCCCACCACTAGAGAAGAGAGCAGGAGTGGTATGATGACTCGCTCACAAAGCACTCGATTACCACCCCTGTTGACAGGAGAGAGAGGTAACTTTAATTCAGAACAGCGTGAGACTCTTCAGGAAGAAAGGGCAGAACCCTTTGATTCATTTCCCAGGGAGCAGGAACCCAGACCTAATAAGCTAGAAACCAACTGGATGAGACCACTGCAGGAAGTTCCCATGGGAGAGGGTCTCGGTTTCGTAAATGTGCCCCTGACCAGTACTGAAGTGCGTAACTTTAAGAAAGAACTGCCCTCCCTGATAGAAGATCCCCAGGGATGTGCCGAACAGTTAGACCAATTTTTGGGACCAAATATATATACAATATGGGGGTCTCGACATAGAATCCCCAGCAGGGGAACAATTGGTACTAACTGGTTTTGTTACCAACTCAGCCCCAGACATTAGAAGAAAATTACAAAAGACAGAAAATTGGCATGAGCAGGGAATAACCCAGCTTCTACAGATCGCACAAAAAGCATTTGTCCAGACATCTGAGGATAAGCAGAAAGCAAAGGCTAACATTTTGATGCAAGCAGTTAAAGGAATAGTAGATGAGTAACATGGAAAAGGCAGGGGCTGTGTGCCAGCTCCTGAATGTTGGGAGAAGTGCAGGGAGTGGGAGAGTAGAGACCAGAGATAATTTCATAAATCACGACTTCCCACTTCAGTCACTGACCAATATTGATTAAAATTCATGCTAAAATTTAAATGTCATAAAGGATCGTTTATCAATACTGTAGAATGAGCGAATTTAACTACCAGTTAATTCCAATTTATGAAATTGTATTCAAATGTGATTTTGCACAGGGAGTACCTGAGAGTTGTGATGTTATAACATTTGCAGGGAGAAATGTTTGCGCAAATAGGGTGAGTTCTACACGTCTTATTTTAAGTGTATGTAAGATAAAGAAAGGATCTGATGTGTAAAGTGGCTGGATCAGCCAGTTGAAGGGGGAGTGTGCATGTCCCTTTAAGTGCACTGTGGCACTTGAAATTGAGGCTCCAGGCTCTTGTCTTGCAGTTAGAGGTATGGAGCCCTATCAATAGATTTAGTACATTTCTTCTACACGTTCAGCAGTCAAGGTCCGTGAGTTTAAAGATCACTCACCTCTGGAGAATAAAGAGACCTCTGGGGATTCCTATGGGGATTCCTATAAGTTTAATCATTTCTCTGGTGCATTTTCCTCCGGAGTGAAATTAATGCCTCAGCACAATTTCTCTGTATTGCCGCTGTAATTTAATTCATGATAACTTTCCCCCATTCATCAGGTTTATATTTAAATCCGGTAGTGCGGAAGTTACATTGTAAATAATCACGGAGGTAAACCCTGCGCGAGTGGATTCAGCTTAATGGAGAAATAAACCTGCGAACTGGTCTATGGTGGTGTGTGAGTACTGCAATAGGTGGAATATGATTTACATTGGTGGCATCGTTCAGAACAATTGGGTGCATAAGAATAATAATATCATTAATAACTCACAGATCTTGTACCGGATGCTATTCAGTACATCTTGACTTAAGGACTGGAGAAATTGGCATGTTAGAATGAGATTGGCATGGCACCAATATTTCTTGATTCACTAATGACTCCACAAGCTCCAGGATTCATGCAGCAGAACTTTTAAGTGGAATATAATAGAAACTAGCCTGTACTTAAATGATTGTGTGTGCAATCTTCATAAGAACATCTTTTAACTTTTTTTGGTGCCTGTTTTACAGACTGTTTTAAATAAGGCCAGCTCCTGTGAGCTGTGGCACAAGGCATTTTACTTAAGGCAGAACTAAAGGTTGAATATGTTTCAAGTTCTCTTGCAGGGGCTCTTGTGCTGCAATGTCTGTTATGTACTCACTCTAACAAATTGGAGGGTTGTGCCCCATACAGACAAGCAGCTCCAACTGCATTTTAATAAGGTCTAACATATTCAAAACCCATGCAAATATGGTTTGTGTTTCATTTTACAATTTTTACACTAACACAAAGGAAAGTCAGGTTGTTATTCATTTTATTAAAATCTAGTGATTGGTTATATGTAAAAGCATGGCAAGAGGATCAACTAAAACCTGCCTGGGATGGTCCCTACTGTGTACTTTTAATTACAGACACCGCAGTACAAACAAGAGAAAAAGGCTGGACCCACATTCAAAGAATTAAACCAGCTACCGAACCACAGAATCACAACAGTCAAACTCAACCCTCCACCTGGCGTGCAGGGCTTCATCCTTCTGACCTGAAAGTGACACTACACCGTGAAAAAGTGCCGTAATGTTGTTTTTACCATTTATTGTATTGTTTAATTGTTGCTTCTCCATTTCTGGGACATCACTTAATTACTCACAATGTATTAAGTCCTCCTGGGATAGGGACAGCAGAGGTGACAATTATTTTCCTTTAGAATGTAGACAGGGCATAGATTTAATGTATAGTCATAGTGGGGTATGGGTTAACAAGGGATTCCAATACGGACCAGGGGAACTGAACAGCTTTAGTGGAGTACATCTAATTTGTATCTTAGCCTACACAGGTATTAAAGACAGGAGTTTTAAAGCGATAGCACAAAGGACATGGTAGGACAAAGACAGACAGAATGGTAGTCAGGATTGTACATGTCGCAGAGAGAGAGATGATACCCATGCTAATGTTAGCAGACAAGCTGCAACACACAGTTAAATCACAAGAAACAATCCTCCCCAGCTTGGTCTCTTCTCAAACATCCTTTGGGTCTCTCATACATTCAAAATGACAAACACCACCCCGTGAAGGGGAGCACCAGTTACAAACGTGAGCTGCTACAGTATTCTAAAGCTGCTTGGCTTTTCAATATCAGACTCCAGACAGCCTTCGGAGATCCGTGGCCCTGGGGTTCAGGGCTGAAGAGGAACGGCAGATACGAGCCACAATTCAACGGAACCGCCTGACTCTCGACTATTCGTTCGCTGCTGAAGGCAGCATTTCTCAGAGACTTCTACAGGACAATGCTTACAACAGTCGGGTGGTTAAAGACACTGCTTCAGGACTTCGACAAGAATCTGCCCATGCCCATGTTCAGACTTGGCAACCTTGGACTGATGTGGGATGGACTAGACTTTTTACTGAAAACTGGAGCCTGATACTCACAACCTTTATAGCAGCTGGACTCGCTACTCTGACCTTTATGGTGCTCCCCTGCCTATAGACTTGGCTGCAGTTTTTAATTCATCGAACCCCTCGTCAGAACACTATACCCCAAAGAAAGTATGTTTCCCTAACTCTATCCAACGACACAGGGACTGCAATTCGGTTATTGACCAGCTGGGTAAAACAACACCTTACACTTTACAGCATCAGTCTTTGGCTTGGCTTCGCGGACGAAGATTTATGGAGGGGGTAAAAAGTCCACGTCAGCTGCAGGCTCGTTTGTGGCTGACAAATCCGATGCGGGACAGGCAGACATGGTTGCAGCGGTTGCAGGGGAAAATTGGTGGGTTGGGGTCGGGTGTTGGGTTTTTCCTCCTTTGCCTTTTGTCAGTGAGGTGGGCTCTGCGGTCTTCTTCAAAGGAGGTTGCTGCCCGCCAAACTGTGAGGCGCCAAGATGCACGGTTTGAGGCGTTATCAGCCCACTGGCGGTGGTCAATGTGGCAGGCACCAAGAGATTTCTTTAGGCAGTCCTTGTACCTTTTCTTTGGTGCACCTCTGTCACGGTGGCCAGTGGAGAGCTCGCCATATAACACGATCTTGGGAAGGCGATGGTCCTCCATTCTGGAGACGTGACCCATCCAGCGCAGCTGGATCTTCAGCAGCGTGGACTCGATGCTGTCGACCTCTGCCATCTCGAGTACTTCGACGTTAGGGATGAAAGCGCTCCAATGGACGTTGAGGATGGAGCGGAGACAACGCTGGTGGAAGCGTTCTAGGAGCCGTAGGTGGTGCCGGTAGAGGACCCATGATTCGGAGCCGAACAGGAGTGTAAAAAAAAGTGAGGAAGGGGGGGGATCAGTCACACTGAGACCAGTAACCAAAGATCAGTAACACTGATCATGGTGAAAGATCAGTATTACTGATCTAAAAGAAAAGTGAGGATTGTGAGAGATGGGAAAACTGATCTAAAATTATGAACATGAAGGAAACTAAAATTCATACATCAGTTAATGGCTGTAACCAGTACAAACAGGTTGAGCTTGGGGATTAGGATGCAGGAAAGCAGATTCAGCACGATTAACATAAGAATCTTCAAGTCTTTGTGACAAGAGCCACCATAAGACTAAGATAAGGAGTGGTAAGGAACAATAGAATGTAGGAAGTTGAGGTAGTCTGGATCAGATAAGGGTCTCCTAGCCCTGGACAGAAGTACCAAGTCCTACATATCTAATTAGCTAACCTTACACAGATTTATACATATTAAATTAGCCAACCCTAGACAGGATGAGCCAACTCTGTGAGAATCAGGAAGGTGTGAATAAGGACAATAACATGAAGGGACACCGACAGGATACCCCCTGGTCCTCCAAGTGTACTGAAACTGCACGTAGGCAGGAAGGATTGCCTAATGCCAAACCTCTCCAGCAGGAGGCAGAAGAATGTAAGGGGTGTTATATATAGAGAATTTAGGTTAAAATGGCTTAAGTTAAAATGTGATGATTAATCATAAAAAGGGAAGCCAGAACGGACAGGGAGCTTACTAGCAGCCAAGGACAAAAGGTTCAGCTGGATATGTTTTTTTTAAAACATATCTTTTCATGGTCATAGTGAGAGACATGCAGGAGACAAAAGATTGATAAGAAGGGTGAGAAACAGAATTTAGTGTATGTAGAGTTCGCAGCGTACGTAACGAACGTGATAATTAAAAATGCAGTTATACTTAGAATGCTTTTGCAATACTAACCAATTAAAACAGTATTAATAAGAAGGGGAAGGGCAAACAATAAGGGTATAAAAATCAATGCACTGTATGTATCAGGGCTTAACTGGTGAGAAGCCAGTTGAGTCCAACTCTGCAGACTTGTAAATAAAGCTTGTCGTGTCATCAGTTTTAAAGAGACTCATGTGTGAGAAGTTTTATTTCTGACAAGGGGGAGGGTATTCCAATACTGAAATGAACTGTATAAAAGTTGGGTGAGCCCCAGTGTATGTGTGTATTCCCAGGGTAAGGGGAAGCACCCAACTTTGCATTGTTGCTGTAATAAATGTTCTTTGTTCTCAATTTTTGTCTCGAGCAATTTCTTTAAAGGTACTTCTATTTCTAACACTTTCATATCCTGTGCCATAGGTGTTCTGTGAGAGAGGAAAGGAAAAGGTTGAAAACCACTATTTTAATCGTACCTAATTGACCTGTTCTGTGTATGGTTTCATCACCCCAAAGGAAATGGGCCAATGTTAATTTTTCCAAAGCAAAATATCTCAGTAACAATTAGGCCTCGAGCAGGAATTGTCAACCTGTTATTTGCACTCACGTACCACCTTAAGTTATCCCTTACTCATCACAGAGCACCTATGGCACAGGGATTAGGGTTACTTGATCTCCTATTAGGAAACCAGACAGGTCAGGTGACAGGAGTATATGGAGGCAAATATTTTGTTTCAAGATGAGTTTTAAGTGGGGAGGAGTCACGTGATGGAGTAGTGGCCGGACGGTGAACTCCAGCCCTCTCCAGAAAAGTCGGGAAAAACAAGAGAAAATACAAAGGCACAGAAATACAAGTTAAAGAAAAGTGAGTATAAAGGTGGAAAGAAGATGGAGACAAAAGGAGAAAGATCAAAATCAACGGAAAGAAGAGAGGAAGAGAAGACAACGGAGGAAAAAGGTGAAGGCCTTACCTGTCCGAAGAGGCCCGCTGTGGAGAGAGGAGCCCACTACCTCAGGTCGGTAGAAAAAGAACTACAACAATGGCTCACAGAGCCGAGTAAAAGTGCACAACCGCGCATGCGCGAGGAGTCGCGCATGCGCGATGCGCATGAAAAGAAACACACCGACGGGAGGGGGGGACCAGCTGGGGAGTCGATCTCCACAGCCAGCAACGACAGCTGCAGAACACATGCAGCAAGAAGAGACCACAGAAGACAATGGAAACAAGAAAGAAGAGGAGGAAAGGGCATCAAAGAAACAACAGATGGCCAACCCAGAGGAAGAAGAAGAGGAAGAATACAGTGAAATAGATAAAGGGAAAGGCAAGGTAAAGGATATACTTGCTCTTGTTAGAGGATACATGGAGTCATTTAAAGAATGGCAAACACAGGAATTCAATGATTTAAAAAGAAGAATAAACAACACAGAAAAGAAAATAAATAAAATGGATATGACCTTAACAGAAATGGGGAAAAAAATGGACAAGATGGAAGAACGGGCAATAGCAGCAGAAATGGAGGTAGAAGACTTAAAAAAGAAATTGGAGGAATCTAATAAAAAAACTAAAGAGACACAAGAATTACTAGCCCAAAAAATAGATATAATGGAAAATTATAACAGAAGAAATAACATAAAGATAGTGGGCCTTAAGGAAGATGAAGAAGGCAAGAATATGAGGGAGTTTATAAAAGAATGGATCCCTAAGGCCCTAGGATGTCCAGAACTACAGCAAGAAATGGAAATAGAAAGGGCACATAGAGCATTGGCCCCTAAACCACAACCACAACAAAAACCAAGATCTATTGTAGTAAAATTCCTAAGATATACTACAAGAGAAAAGGTACTGGAGAAGACAATGGAAAAAGTAAGAGAGGGCAACAAACCACTGGAGTATAAAGGGCAAAAACTCTTCATTTATCCAGATATAAGTTTTGAACTCCTAAAGAAGAGAAAAGAGTTCAATACAGCAAAAGCGATTTTATGGAAGAAAGGATATAAATTTACACTGAAGCATCCTGCGGTATTGAAAATATTTATTCCAGGACAACAAAACAGACTATTCTCGGATCCAGAAGAAGCACGAAAATTTGCAGAACAATTACAAAAATAGACTGAAGGATGAAGACAGGTAATGAGAGCAAAAATGATCACGATTGATATGTAAGTGGGTAAAGACAAAAATAGACTGAGGGATGAAGACGGGTAATGAGGGTAAAAATTACCACGATTGATATGTATGCGGGTAAAGAGGTATAAGAGTGAATAGAGACAATGTGCATACGTGAATGTATCTGTACTTAGAGGAAAATATAGATAGTATAGACAAGAATTAATAAGGGAAGGTAATGGAATAGAGAGAATAAGGAGGGAATTAAAAGAGTGACCTTTGTGACATATGAAAAGTGAAATCTTTTCTGGGGGGGGCTGGGTGGGGGAAAAGAGCGGTCACTGCAAAATCAGTTGACGCTTGCGAGTGGATTCGCAAATCCAAATGGAGAGGGGAGATGTGGTTGTCCGACAAGGGATAAAGGACAACTCAGGAGGGGAAGGGGAGATTGGGGATAAAGAAGATAGAAATAGGAGACTAAGGAAAATGTTGGATGTTGTAGGAATGTTGCCTGGTAAAGAGTTGAAAATAAGAAAACAGAAATGGAAAAGGAGGAAAGGTAATGATGGAAAAACGGAAAGAGAAGATAAACAAAATATAAAATGGCTACGCTGAACTATATGACTTTAAATATTAATGGAATACATAACCAAATTAAAAGGAAGAAACTACTAAATTTACTGAAAAAGGAAAAAATAGATATAGCATTTGTCCAAGAAACACACTTAACTGAATTGGAGCACAAGAAATTAAAGAGAGATTGGGTAGGACATGTAACAGCAGCATCGTATAATTCAAAAGCAAGAGGAGTGGCTATATTAATTAGCAAAAATGTGCCATTTAAAATAGAAGAGGAAATAATAGATCCAGCAGGGAGATATGTTATGATAAAATGTCAGATATATTCGGAGCTTTGGAATCTACTTAATATATATTCACCTAACGAAGAAGATCAAAAGTTTATGCAAGATATCTTTTTGAAGGTAGCTAATACGCAAGGGAACATACTAATAGGAGGGGATTTCAATCTGAATTTGGATCCAAATATGGATAAAACGGGGAAAAAAATTAACAGAAAGAACAAAGTAACCAAATTTATAATTAAATCAATGCAAGAAATGAAACTTGTGGACATATGGAGGAAACAAAACCCAAAAGAAAAGGAATACTCATACTACTCGACTAGACATAAAACATACTCAAGAATAGACCTATTTTTGTTATCAGCTAGTATGCAGGATAGAGTAAGAAAAACAGAATATAAAGCGAGAATGCTATCGGACCATTCACCCTTAATACTGACAGTAAAGCTAGAGGACATCCTTCCAAGAATGTATAGATGGAGATTAAACCCCATGCTACTTAAAAGACAGGATTTTAGAGAATTTATTGAAAAACAATTAAAAATGTACTTTGAAGTAAATACGGAATCAGTGGAAGATAAGTTTATACTATGGGACGCAATGAAAGCATTCATTAGAGGACAAATAATAAGTTATGCAACCAAGATGAAGAAGGACTATAATCAGGAAACAGAGCAGTTGGAATGGGAAATAATAAACATAGAAAAAAAATTAGCAATAAAGGAAGATACAACCAAAAGAAGAGAATTGGCGGATAAAAAAATAAAATATGAAACATTACAAACATATAAGGTGGAGAAGAATATAATGAAGACAAAACAGAAATATTATGAACTAGGTGAAAAAACACACAAAATCTTAGCATGGCAGCTTAAGACAGAGCAAACAAAGAAAATGGTATTGGCAACAAGGAAAAAAGACAAACAAATTACATATAATCCAAAAGAAATTAAGGAAAACTTCAGAGAATTCTATGAACAATTATACCGAACTGAAAACGAAGGGAAAGAAGGGAAAATAGATGAATTTTTGACTAAAATTGAACTACCAAAACTACAAATAGAGGAACAAAATAAATTAACAGAACCATTTGGAACAGTAGAAATACAAGAGATAATAAAAAATTTACCAAATAATAAGACACCAGGAGAGGATGGACTCCCAATAGAATTCTACAAAACATTTAAAGATCTAATAATACCGCCCCTCCTGGATGTAATCAACCAGATTGATGAGACACAAAACTTACCAGATTCATGTAAAACAGCAATAATTACAGTGATACTAAAACAAGGGAAAGATCCACTCTCACCAGCGTCATATAGACCAATATCTCTGCTAAACACAGATTATAAGATAATAGCTAAACTATTAGCAAACAGATTAGCAGAACAGGTACCGAAAATGGTAAATTTAGACCAAACTGGATTTATCAAAAAAAGACGCACAACAGACAATATTTGTAAATTTATTAACTTAATTCATGCAGTAGAAGGAAATAAAGCACCGGCAGTAGCAGTTGCTTTAGACGCAGAGAAGGCCTTCGACAGAGTAGAATGGAATTACTTGTTCAAAGTATTGCAAAAATTCAGTTTACCGGAGAAGTATATTAATTGGATTAAAGCATTATATGAGGGACCGTTAGCGAAAGTGACAGTAAATGGACATGTATCAAAGCAATTTAACTTAAGCAGGTCAACGCGGCAGGGATGCCCACTATCACCATTATTGTTTGCGCTAGCTATAGAACCACTAGCAGAATCGATAAGAATAGATAATAATATAAAAGGAATAAAAATAAAAGACAGGGAATATAAAATCAGTCTATTTGAGAATGATGTGATAGTGTACTTAACAGAACCAGAACTACCAATAAAAGAACTATATAAGAAATTGAAGGAATATGGAGAAGTGTCGAGATACAAGATAAACGTAAATAAAAGTGAAACAATGCCTATGAATAATGCGGATTTCTCAAAATTTAAGGAGGAATCCCCATTCAGATGGCAAATGCAAGCAATAAGATACCTAGGTGTGCAAATAAACAAAAATCTAGGCCAATTATATAAACTCAATTACAATCCACTAATGAAAAAATTACAGGACGATTTAGAGCATTGGAAAGAGCTACCACTAACACTGATAGGAAGGATAAACTGTATTAAAATGAACATTTTTCCAAGGATACTATACTTATTTCAGGCATTGCCAATACAACTGACAGAAAAATTCTTCAAAGAGTTAAAGAAAATAATAAGGAGAATTTTATGGAGAGGGGGGAAACCGAGGATAGCACTAGATAAATTAACAGAATGGTATAAACAAGGAGGCTTACAATTGCCAAACTTCAAAAATTATTATAGAGCCGCACAATTAAGGTACCTATCAGATTTTTATCAAACAAGGGAAAAACCAGACTGGACGAGACTAGAATTAGATAAAATAGGGGAAAAGATACCTGAACACATATTATATAAATGGGACGAAAAATTGGTACAACATAGAACTTCTCCAGTATTACACCATCTCCTCAATATATGGAAAAAGATTCATGTAGAAAGAAATAAAACAAATTACCAAATACCAAAACTAATATTGACGCAAAATAAGCTACTCCCTTTTACAATAGACAACCTTTCCTTTAGAAAATGGGAAAAAAAAGGGATTAAAAGAATAGAAAATTGTTTTTCAGGAAGTAGATTCTTATCCTTTGAACAAATGAGAGATAAGTACAATATAACTGGAGATACAGCGATGGCATATTACCAACTGAGATCCTACTTGAAAGATAAATTAGGAAGCAATTTGAGTTTACCAGAGGGAAGTAACCTTGAATATGTGATTACAGATACAATGTTAATCAAAAGATTTATAACAAATATGTATATCAAACTGCAAGAAAAGGAGAATGAGGAAACAAATGGTAAAACTAAACAAAAATGGGAACAAGATTTAAATATAAAGATAAAAAAGGAAACATGGGAGAAATTATGTTCTGGAACGATGAGAAATACAATAAATACGAGGCTGCATATGATACAATATAATTGGTTACACAGACTATACATTACACCGCAAAAGTTAAATAAATGGGACCCAACAGTATCTGATAGATGTTTTCGATGTAAAAAAGAAAGGGGAACAACAATTCATGCAATCTGGACGTGAGAGAGTAGAAAAATTTTGGGATGATCTCAATCAGATATTAAATAAAATAACAGAAAACAATATGCCAAAAAATCCAGAGATCTTTCTCCTAAGTAACATAAAAAATAAAGAATTTGGAATTGACTTGGAAGATGCACAAAAAAGATTTGTCAAGATAGCCCTAGCCGTAGCAAAAAAATGTATTAGGTCAACCTGGAAATTGGAAGATAATTTGAAAATACAACAATGGTATATAGAAATGAATAAATGTATTCCATTAGAAAAAATAACATATAGTTTAAGAAATAATATTGAAATATTCGAACAAGTATGGGAGCCTTACATTAAATACAATAGCGAAAACCTACCAGGAACAAACATTACCCAAGTTGATGGAAGGAGAAGAAAAGAAAAGAATGGACTCAGTAGAATTTCTGGTGTATTTTTGTTGAATGACAACATTGTCTGACTGAATTAATGCAACCTAGATTGTACACCTAAAATGGATGAGGGGGGGGGGTGGGGGGGTGGCTTGGGAGGAGGGGGGGGGGAGAAAAAGTCACTGTAAATGTGTGAAAAAGAAAAAGTGTATATCATGGCTATTGTGATTTATGGTGTGAAAAATAAAATATTTTAAAAAAAAGATGAGTTTTAAGTTAATTATGGATAAGGATAGGACTTTTCCTTGAGTTGAGATTAGAAATTGGAGAAAAGCCAATTTTGTGGAAATGAGAACGAATCCAGAAAGAGTAGATTGGGATAGGTTGTTTTCTATCAAGGATGTGTTCAGTGAGCGGAAGGCCTTCAAAGGCGACATTTTGAGAGTGCAGATTTGCATGTTCCTGTCAGGATTAAAGGCAAAGGTAAAAGGCAGAGGGAACCTGATTTTTAAGGAACATTGGTGATCGAGTTAAGAAGAGAGGGTCATAGAAAGCAGAGGCAACAAAGAGCTCCTCAGGTACTAGAAGAGTAAAGAAAATACTTAAGAAGGAAATTAAGAAGTAAAAATAAGGGATGCTCACTCTTAGGTTTTAATAAACTGGAGAGATACATGGATGGGAGAGGTTTGGAGGGTGATAGAATAGGTACAGGTCAGTGGGACGAGCAGTATGATGTTTTTGGCACAGACAAGAAGGGCCATTTGGCCTGTGTTTCCTGTGTTGGAAAACCAGAGAAGAGCTGGCAAGAGAATAGGAAGTACCACTCAAGGACAGTTTCTAATTGAAACAAAAATTATACAAACAGCACAGTAACAGGTCCTTCCGGCCCACGAGCTCATGCTGCCCAATTAACCAATGGATTGACAAAGAAAGAGTTCCACATGGGGCTCGGCACTTTAGCGGATCAAATCATAATTCATTAGCAGGATCAAGTCAGTGAGGCGGGCATAATTGGAGCGGTCATTGTTGGAGCAGCCATTGTGTGAGTGGCCCCATTTAGGAGTGGGAATTTGAGACTTTTTCAGAGGCTTTGGAGTTGAGACAAGGCAAAAGAAAGGCAAGGTTAAAGTGGAGCGACCATTGTGTGACGAGTTCAGTATAGGACTGGGGATTTGGGCTGTGGCACCGGAGGTGATGGTGAGCAGTGACTGAAGTGGAGGTATAAGAATTGAGTCAAGGTAATATGTTTTTCTAAGTCTTTAATAGAGAGTGGGAATGGCAGCCAGGGTAGGGACATGTTCCTCTTGCAAAATGTAGATGGTCAGGGAAGCCGATATTATCCATGATGACTACATCTGGAAGAGGTACATTCAACTGCAGCTACTTACAGACCATATGAGGGAATTGGAGCTGGAGTTGGATGAACTCCAGGTTATTTGGGAGGCTGAGGTGTGAAAGAAAGTTACAGGGACACGATCACACCTAGGAGAAAAGTAGCTGAGTGAGTCAGGAGAGGGATAGGGAACAGGCAGGCAGTGCAGGGTCCCCCTGTGGTTTTCCCCTCAGCAACACTTACCCTTTAGATACTGCATTTGCATTTACAGTTGGAATTTAGTATTAATTTTGCAGTCTGAATTGGTCTTCTCCCACACAAACCTGCTGCACATTTTACAAAAATAATTTTAAAAAGACTATTCTATGAAAAAAATTCCAAGTCACCGAAGGATCTGACACTTGTTTATCTCCGATATTTGTGAGTGAGGAAAGCGTAACAGCCTTTCTAACCCACAGTTTGCATCCAGTGTCCCAGAAACACTCCGTGTACAATCACACAGTCAGCATACTGTGATCTTTACAGAGAATGTCATTCCACACAAATTTACAAGCATTATTTATCCCAGTATGACGTGGCATCATTTTCTTTATTTTTACATCCTTCATATAGATTCACTTTGTAGAGAATCCAAAAGCAATAAAAACATACAAGGACCAGCCATAAAACAGGCAACATCTATCGGCATAACAGAAATTTAGGATTTAATTTTCCAAAAGGATCAATGGGTTTGGTGTCCAAGTACTGAACGCTTGACAGCACAAATCACTGAGGACCTCAGCACTTCACTGTCCACCTGGAACAGTTCTACAGAACAGTTTTTTTTTCACACCATAAATCACATTAACCATGATACACACTTTTTCCTTTTCACACATTTTCTCCCCCCACCTCCCTCCTCCCATCCCACCCTCCCTACCTCCCCCCTCCCGTCCATTTAAAGTACAAAATCTAGGATACATTAAACCAGTCAGACAATGTTGTCATTCAATAAAAATACACCAGAAATTCCACTGAGTCCATTCTTTTCATTTCCTTTTCCTTCCGTTAACTTAGGTAGTGATTGTCCCCGGTAGGTTTTCGCTATTGTGTTTCATGTAAGGCTCCCATATTTGTTCGAATATTTCAATATTATTTCTTAAACTATATGTTATTTTTTCTAATGGAATACATTTATTCATTTCTATATACCATTGTCGTATTTTCAAATTATCTTCCAATTTCCAGGTTGACATAATACATTTTTTTGCTACGGCTAGAGCTATCTTAACAAATCTTTTTTGTGCATCCTCCAAATCAATTCCAAATTCTTTGTTTTTTATGTTACTTTGGAGGAAGATCTCTGGATTCTTTGGTATATTGTTTTCTGTTATTTTATTTAATATCTGATTTAGATCTTCCCAAAATTTTTCTACTTTCTCACATGTCCAGATTGCATGAATTGTTGTTCCCATTTCTTTTTTACATCGAAAACATCTATCAGATACTGTTGGGTCCCATTTATTTAACTTTTGAGGTGTAATGTATAGCCTGTGTATCCAGTTATATTGTATCATACGTAACCTCGTATTTATTGTATTTCTCATCGTCCCAGAGCATAACTTCTCCCATGTTTCCTTTTTTATCTTTATATTTAAATCTTTTTCCCATTTTTATTTAGTTTTACCATTTGTTTCCTCATTCTCCTTTTCTTGCAGTTTAATATACATATTTGTTATAAATCTTTTGATTATCATTGTATCTGTAATCACACATTCAAAGTTACTTCCCTCTGGCAAACTCAAACTGCTTCCTAATTTATCCTTCAAGTAGGATCTCAACTGGTAATATGCCAGCGCTGTATCTTGAGTTATATTGTATTTATCTTTCATTTGTTCAAAGGATAAGAATCTATTTCCTGAAAAACAATTTTCTATTCTTTTAATCCCTTTTTACTCCCATTCTCTAAAGGAAAGGTTATCTATTGTAAAAGGGAGTAACTTGTTTTGCGTCAATATTAGTTTTGGCAACTGATAATTTGTTTTATTTCTTTCTACATGAATCTTCTTCCAAATATTGAGTAGATGATGTAATACTGGAGAACTTCTGTGTTGTACCAATTTTTCATCCCATTTATATAATATGTGTTCAGGTATCTTTTCCCCTATTTTATCTAATTCTAACCTAGTCCAATCTGGCTTTTCCCTTGTTTGATAAAAATCTGATAGGTATCTTAATTGTGCGGCTCTATAATAATTTTTAAAGTTTGGCAGTTGTAAGCTTCCTTGTTTATACCTTTCTGTTAATTTATCTAGTGCCCTCCTCGGTTTCCCCACTTTCCATAAAAATTTCCTTATTATTTTCTTTAACTCCTTGAAGAATTTCTCTGTCAGTTGTATTGGAAATGCCTAAATAGATATAATATCCTTGGAAAAATGTTCATTTTAATACAGTTTATCCCTCCTATTAGTGTTAGTGGTAAATCTTTCCAATGCTCTAAATCATCCTGTAATTTTTTCATTAGTGGATAATAATTGAGTTTATATAGTTGGCCGAGATTTTTGTTTATTTGTACACCTAGGTATCTTATTGCTTGCATTTGCCATCTAAATGGTGATTCCTTCTTAAATTTTGAGAAATCCGCATTATTCATAGGCATTGCTTCACTTTTATTTACGTTGATCTTGTAACCCGACACTTCTCCGTATTCCTTCAATTTCTTATATAATTCTTTTATTGATAGTTCTGGTTCTGTTAAGTATACAATAACATCATCTGCAAATAAACTGATTTTATATTCCTTGTCTTTTATTTTTATCCCTTTTATATTATTTTTTGTTCTTATCAATTCTGCTAGTGGTTCTATAGCTAACGCAAACAAAAAGGTGATAGTGGGCATCCCTGCCGTGTTGACCTGCTTAAGTTAAATTGCTTTGATACATGTCCATTTACTGTCACTTTCGCTAATGGTCCCTTATATAATGCTTTAATCCAATTAATATACTTCTCCGGTAAACTGAATTTTTGCAATACTTTGAATAAATAATTCCATTCTACTCTGTCAAAGGCCTTCTCTGCGTCTAAAGCAACTGCTACTGTTGGTGCTTTATTCCCTTCTACTGCATGAATTAAGTTAATAAATTTACAAATATTGTCTGTTGTGCGTCTTTTTTTGATAAATCGAGTTTGGTCTAGATTTACCATTTTCGGTACATACTCTGCTAATCTGTTTGCTAATAACATAACAATTACAGCACGGAAACAGGCCATTAGGCCCTTCTAGTCCGCACCGAACCAAACACCCCTTTCTAATCCCACCTCCCTGCACAATGCCCATAACCCTCCATCTTCTTCTCATCCATATACCTGTCCAACCTTTTCTTAAATAATACAATTGACTCCGCCGCCACTATTTCTCCCGGAAGATCATTCCACACAGCTACCACTCTCTGAGTAAAGAAGTTCCCCCTCATGTTACCTCTAAACCTCTGCCCCTTAATTCTTAACTCATGTCCTCTTGTTTTAAACTTTCCTCCTCTTAACGGAAATAGTCTATCCACATCCATTCTGTCTATCCCTTTCATAATCTTAAATACTTCTATCAAATCCCCTCTCAACCTTCTACGCTCCAAAGAATAAAGACCCAATCTGTCCAATCTCTCCCCATACTCCAGATGCTTAAACCCAGGCAACATTCTGGTAAACCTTCTCTGCACTCTCTCCACTCTGTTTATATCCTTCCTATAATTAGGCGACCAGAACTGCACACAGAACTCCAAATTAGGCCGCACCAACGTCTTATACAATCTCAACATCATCTCCCAACTCCTATATTCCATGCAATGATTGATAAAGGCCAGCATACTAAAAGCCTTCTTCACCACCCTATTCACGTGAGTTTCTACCTTCAGGGAACGATGTACCATCACTCCTAAATCTTTCTGCTCTTCTGTATTCCTCAATGCTCTCCCATTTACCACGTATGTCCTATTCTGATTCTTCTTACCAAAATGAAGCACCTCACACTTATCAGCATTAAATTCCATCTGCCATTTTTCAGCCCACTTTTCTAAGCAGCCCAAATCCCTCTGCAATCCTTGAAAACCTTCTTCATTATCCACTATTCCACCTATCTTAGTATCGTCTGCATATTTACTAATCCAATTCACCACCCCATCATCTAGATCATTAATGTATATAACGAACAACAATGGGCCCAATACAGATCCTTGAGGCACACCACTGGTCACCAGCCTCAAACCTGACAGACAATTATCCACTACCACTCTCTGGCCTCTCCCTTTCAGCCAATGTTCAATCCATAATTTAACTATTATCTTATAATCTATGTTAAGTAAAGATATTGGTCTATATGACGCTGGTGCGAGTGGATCTTTCCCTTGCTTTAGTATTACTGTAATTATTGCTGTTTTACATGAATCTGGTAAGCTTTGTGTTTTATCAATCTGGTTGATTACTTCCAGGAGGGGCGGAATTAATAAGTCTTTAAATGTTTTATGTGGGTCTGGACCTTGGAGTCCGGGCACAGGGAGAGCAGCAGCGGCCCCGGCCCCGGTCCGGGCGTAGGGTAGACGGCGGCGGCCCCGATCCGGGCAGGAGCAAGGGGGAGACGGCGGCCCCAGTCCGGGCACAGGGAGAGCAGCAGCGGCCCCGGCCCCGGTCCGGGCGAAGGGTAGACGGCGGCGGCCACGATACGGGCAGGAGCAAGGGGGAGACGGCGGCCCCGGCCTCGGTCGAGTGAGGCAGGCGAGGGCCCCGGTCCGGACAGGGCGTGGGAGGCGGCGGCCCCAGTCCAGGCACAGGGAGAGCAGCAGCGGCCCCGGCCCCGGTCCGGGCGAAGGGTAGACGGCGGCGGCCCCGATACGGGCAGGAGCAAGGGGGAGACGGCGGCCCCAGTCCGGGCACAGGGAGAGCAGCAGCGGCCCCGGCCCCGGTCCGGGCAAAGGGTAGACGGCGGCGGCCCCGATCCGGGCAGGAGCAAGGGGGAGACGGCGGCCCCAGTCCGGGCACAGGGAGAGCAGCAGCGGCCCCGGCCCCGGTCCGGGCGAAGGGTAGACGGCGGCGGCCACGATACGGGCAGGAGCAAGGGGGAGACGGCGGCCCCGGCCTCGGTCGAGTGAGGCAGGCGGAGGCCCCGGTCCGGACAGGGAGTGGGAGGCGGCGGTCCCAGTCCAGGCACAGGGAGAGCAGCAGCGGCCCCGGCCCCGGTCTGGGCGAAGGGTAGACGGCGACGGCCCCGATACGGGCAGGAGCAAGGGGGAGACGGCGGCCCCGGCCTCGGTCGAGTGAGGCAGGCGGAGGCCCCGGTCCGGGCAGGGAGTGGGAGGCGGTGGCCCCAGTCCAGGCACAGGGTGAACTGCGGCGGCCTCGGCCTCGGTCCGGGCAGTATGGACCGACCTAGGAGGGGAGGCAGGCCCCTCCAGCCCGGGTAAGAAACCTGCATAGGAGAAGGCCACTCCGATATAAAACCTACGACCCAAGGACCTCGCTGCCACGTCCCAGCTTGCTTGGCCACGGCACACGAACCATGGGTGTAAAGGGTGGGGCCAGTACTGCGCGCACTGCACTCCACCTAAAAGCTCCTTTGCGCAGGCCCGAGGACAGGTCCACGTCCTCCCCCTCAACGTCCTCCCCCTCAACGTCCTCCCCCTCCACGTCCTCCCCCTCCACGTCCTCCCCCTCAAAAGATGCTCACAAACTCAAGCTAGCATGCTGGAACATCAGAACCATGCTAGACAAGACTGACAGCCACCGACCTGAACGTCGGTCTGCCCTCATTGCACATGAACTCCTCAGACTTGACATCGACATAGCCGCTCTCAGTGAAGTCCGCCTGGCAGATGTAGGCAGCCTCCAAGAACGCGGCGCGGGCTACACACTCTACTGGTCTGGCAAGCCTTCGGATGAACGACGCCTATCTGGTGTAGGCTTCATGGTCAAGAGCTTCATTGCCTCCAAACTCGAAAACCTTCCGACAGGCCTCTCGGACCGAATCATGTCCATGCGACTCCCACTTCAAAACAAGCGTCACATCACCCTCATCAGTGTCTATGCTCCAACCCTCCAGGCAGAACCAGCAGAAAAGAACAAGTTCTACACCGACCTGCGCAACCTCATCCAACGTACCCATACAGCCGACAAGGTTGTCATCCTGGGCGACTTCAACGCTCGTGTCGGCAAAGACTCAGAAACCTGGCCAGGAATCCTGGGCAAGCATGGCGTCGGCAAGTGCAACGACAATGGGCGCCTCCTGTTGGAGCTCTGCGCAGAACAGCGGCTTGTCATTACAAACACCCTTTTTCAGCAGAGGGACAGCCTTAAGACCACCTGGATGCATCCCCGATCCAAACACTGGCACCTCCTGGACTACATCCTGGTGCGAGAAAGAGACAAACGAGATGTGCTCCACACCAGCGTCATGCCCAGCCCGGAATGCCACACTGACCACCGGCTGGTTCGCTGCAAGCTCAACCTTCACTTCAAGCCAAAGCCCAGGAACAGTAAAGCCCCCAGAAAGAGGTTCAATGTTGAAAACCTGCAGTCAGATGAAGCGAGAGGAAACTTCCAGGCAAACCTCAAAGCAAAGCTTGACGATGCAATCCGCCTCACGGACCCGTCCCCTGAAACCCTCTGGGATCAGTTGAAGACTACCATACTGCAATCCACTGAAGAGGTACTGGGCTTCTCCTCCAGGAAAAACAAGGACTGGTTTGACGAAAACAGCCAGGAAATCCAGGAGCTGCTGGCAAAGAAGCGAGCTGCCCACCAGGCTCACCTTACAAAGCCGTCCTGTCCAGAGAAGAAACAAGCCTTCCGTCGCGCATGCAGCCATCTTCAGCGCAAACTCCGGGAGATCCAAAATGAGTGGTGGACTAGCCTCGCCAAACGAACACAGCTCAGCGCGGACATTGGCGACTTCAGGGGTTTCTACGAGGCTCTAAAGGCTGTGTACGGCCCCTCACCCCAAGTCCAAAGCCCGCTGCGCAGCTCAGACGGCAAAGTCCTCCTCAGCGACAAGATCTCCATCCTCAACCGATGGTCAGAACACTTCCAATCTCTTTTCAGTACCAACCGCTCAGTCCAAGATTCCGCCCTGCTCCAGCTCCCTCAACAGCCCCTAAGGCTAGAGCTGGATGAGGTTCCCACCCTGGATGAGACATATAAGGCAATCGAACAACTGAAAAGTGGCAAAGCAGCAGGTATGGATGGAATCCCCCCAGAAGTCTGGAAGGCTGGCCGCAAAACTCTGCATGCCAAACTGCATGAGTTTTTCAAGCTTTGTTGGGACCAAGGTAAACTGCCTCAGGATCTTCGTGATGCCACCATCATCACCCTGTACAAAAACAAAGGCGAGAAATCAGACTGCTCAAACTACAGGGGAATCACGTTGCTCTCCATTGCAGGCAAAATCTTCGCTAGGATTCTACTAAATAGAATAATACCTAGTGTCGCTGAGAATATTCTCCCAGAATCACAGTGCGGCTTTCGCGCAAACAGAGGAACCACTGACATGGTCTTTGCCCTCAGACAGCTCCAAGAAAAGTGCAGAGAACAAAACAAAGGACTCTACATCACCTTTGTTGACCTCACCAAAGCCTTCGATACCGTGAGCAGGAAAGGGCTTTGGCAAATACTAGAGCGCATCGGATGTCCCCCAAAGTTCCTCAACATGATTATCCAACTGCACGAAAACCAACAAGGTCGGGTCAGATACAGCAATGAGCTCTCTGAACCCTTCTCCATTAACAATGGCGTGAAGCAAGGCTGTGTTCTCGCACCAACCCTCTTTTCAATCTTCTTCAGCATGATGCTGAACCAAGCCATGAAAGACCCCAACAATGAAGACGCTGTTTACATCCGGTACCGCACGGATGGCAGTCTCTTCAATCTGAGGCGCCTGCAAGCTCACACCAAGACACAAGAGAAACTTGTCCGTGAACTACTCTTTGCAGATGATGCCGCTTTAGTTGCCCATTCAGAGCCAGCTCTTCAGCGCTTGACGTCCTGCTTTGCGGAAACTGCCAAAATGTTTGGCCTGGAAGTCAGCCTGAAGAAAACTGAGGTCCTCCATCAGCCAGCTCCCCACCATGACTACCAGCCCCCCCACATCTCCATCGGGCACACAAAACTCAAAACGGTCAACCAGTTTACCTATCTCGGCTGCACCATTTCATCAGATGCAAGGATCGACAATGAGATAGACAACAGACTCGCCAAGGCAAATAGCGCCTTTGGAAGACTACACAAAAGAGTCTGGAAAAACAACCAACTGAAAAACCTCACAAAGATAAGCGTATACAGAGCCGTTGTCATACCCACACTCCTGTTCGGCTCCGAATCATGGGTCCTCTACCGGCACCACCTACGGCTCCTAGAACGCTTCCACCAGCGTTGTCTCCGCTCCATCCTCAACATCCATTGGAGCGCTCACACCCCTAACGTCGAGGTACTCGAGATGGCAGAGGTCGACAGCATCGAGTCCACGCTGCTGAAGATCCAGCTGCGCTGGATGGGTCACGTCTCCAGAATGGAGGACCATCGCCTTCCCAAGATCGTATTATATGGCGAGCTCTCCACTGGCCACCGTGACAGAGGTGCACCAAAGAAAAGGTACAAGGACTGCCTAAAGAAATCTCTTGGTGCCTGCCACATTGACCACCGCCAGTGGGCTGATAACGCCTCAAACCGTGCATCTTGGCGCCTCACAGTTTGGCGGGCAGCAGCCTCCTTTGAAGAAGACCGCAGAGCCCACCTCACTGACAAAAGGCAAAGGAGGAAAAACCCAACACCCAACCCCAACCAACCAATTTTCCCCTGCAACCGCTGCAATCGTGTCTGCCTGTCCCGCATCGGACTGGTCAGCCACAAACGAGCCTGCAGCTGACGTGGACTTTTTACCCCCTCCATAAATCTTCGTCCGCGAAGCCAAGCCAAAAAGAAAAATGTTTTATAGAATTCTATTGGGAATCCATCCTCTCCTGGTGTTTTATTATTTGGTAATTTTTTTATTATCTCTTGTATTTCTACTATTCCAAATGGCTCTGTTAATTTATTTTGTTCCTCTATTTGTAGTTTTGGTAGTTCAATTTTAGTTAGAAATTCATCTATTTTCCCTTCTTTCCCTTCGTTTTCAGTTCGGTATAATTGTTCATAGAATTCTCTAAAGTTTTCCTTAATTTCTTTTGGATTATATGTAATTTGTTTGTCTTTTTTCCTTGATGCCAATACCATTTTCTTAGCTTGTTCTGTCTTAAGCTGCCACGCTAGAATTTTGTGCGTTTTTTCCCCTAGTTCATAATATTTCTGTTTTGTCTTCATTATGTTCTTCTCCACCTTATATGTTTGTAGTGTTTCATATTTTATTTTTTTATCCGCCAATTCTCTTCTTTTAGTTGTATCTTCCTTCATTGCTAATTTTTTTTCTATATTTACTATTTCCCTTTCCAACTGCTCTGTTTCCTGATTATAGTCCTTCTTCATCTTGGTTACATAACTTATTATTTGCCCTCTGATGAACGCTTTCATTGTGTCCCATAGTATAAACTTATCTTTCACTGATTCCGTATTTATTTCAAAATACATTTTAATTTGTCTTTCAATGAATTCTCTAAAATCCTGCCTTTTAAGTAACATGGGGTTTAATCTCCATCTATACATTCTTGGAGGGATGTCCTCTAACTTTATTGTCAATATTAAGGGTGAATGGTCCGATAGTATTCTAGCTTTATATTCTGTTTTTCTTACTCTGTCTTGCATGCGAGCTGATAACAGGAATAGGTCTATTCTTGAGTATGTTTTATGTCTAGCCGAATAATATGAATATTCCTTTTCCTTTGGGTGTTGTTTCCTCCATATATCCAAAAGTTGCATTTCTTCCATCGATTTAATTATAAATTTGGTTACTTTGTTCTTTCTGTTAATTTTTTTCCCAGTTTTGTCCATATTTGAATCCAAATTCAGGTTGAAATCCCCTCCTATTAATATGTTCCCCTGCATATCTGCTATCTTCAAAAAGATATCTTGCATAAACTTTTGATCTTCTTCGTTAGGTGAATATACATTGAGTAGATTCCAAAACTCTGAATATATCTGACATTTTATCATTACATATCTCCCTGCTGGATCTATTATTTCCTCTTCTATTTTAAATGGCACATTTTTACTTATTAATATAGCTACTCCTCTTGCTTTTGAATTATACGATGCTGCTGTTACGTGTCCTACCCAATCTCTCTTTAATTTTTTGTGCTCCAATTCAGTTAAATGTGTTTCTTGCACAAATGCTATATCAATTTTTTCTTTTTTCAGTAAATTTAGCAGTTTCTTCCTTTTAATTTGGTTATGTATTCCATTAATATTTAAAGTCATATAGTTCAACGTAGCCATATTATACTTTGTTTATCTTCACCTTTCCGCTTCTCGATCATTACCTTTCCTTCTTATCCATTTCTGTTTTCTTGTTTTGAACCCTTTATAAGACAACATTCCTAAAACATCAAACATTTTCCTTATTCTCCGATTTAAAACTTCTTTAGCCCCAATCCCCCCTTCCCCTCCTGAGTTGTCCTTTATCCCTTGTCGGACAACCACATCTCCCCTCTCCATTTGGATTTGCGAATTCACTCGCAAGCGTCAGCTGATTTTGCAGTGACCGTAACTCCTCCCCTCCCAGCCCCCCCCAGAAAAGATTTCACTTTTCATACGTAACAAAAGTCACTCTTTTAATTCCCTCCTTATTCCCTCTATTCCATTTCCTTCCCTTATTAATTCTTGTCTATACTATCTATATTTTCCTCTAAATACGGATACATTCATGTATGCACATTATACATATACACACATATACCTCTTTACCCACATACATATAAATCGTGGTCATTTTTACTCTTATTACATGTCTTCATCTCTCTGCTTGTTTTGTAGTTGTTCTGGAAATTTCCTTGCTTCCTCTGGATCCGAGAATAGTTTTTTTCCATAAGATCGTTTTCGATGTATTGAACTCCTTTCTCTTCTTCAGGAGTTCAAAACTTATGTGTCTTTTTAGTTCACAGTCTTTTGTACTCTCGTTACACGTCTTCATCTCTCAGTCTATTTTGTAATTGTTCTGCAAATTTTCGTGCTTCCTCTGGATCCGAGAATAGTCTGTTTTGTTGTCCTGGAATAAATATTTTCAATACCGCTGGATGCTTTAGTATAAATTTATACCCTTTCTTCCATAAAATCGCCTTTGCTGTATTGAACTCCTTTCTCTTCTTCAGGAGTTCAAAACTTATATCTGGATAAATGAAGATTTGTTGCCCTTTGTACTCCAGTGGCTTATTGTCCTCTCTTACTTTTTCCATTGTTTTCTCCAGTACCTTTTCTCTTGTAGTATATCTTAGGAATTTTACTAAAATAGATCTTGGTTTTTGTTGTGGTTGTGGTTTAAAGGCCAATACTCTATGTGCCCTTTCTATTTCCATTTCTTGCTGTCGTTCTGGACATCCTAAGATCCTGGGGATCCAATCTTTTTTAAACTCTCTCATATTCTTGCCTTCTTCATCTTCCTTAAGGCCCACTATCTTTATGTTATTTCTTCTGTTATAATTTTCCATTATATCTATTTTCTGAGCTAACAGTTCTTGTGTCTCTATAACTTTTTTATTAGATTCCTCTAATTTCTTTTTTAAGTCCTCTACCTCCATTTCTACTGCTGCTTCTCGTTCTTCCACCTTGTCCATTTTCTTTCCCATTTCTGATAAGGTCATATCTATTTTATTCATTTTCTTTTCTGTATTGTTTATTCTTCTTCTTAAATCATTAAATTCTTGCGCTTGCCATTCTTTAAATGACTCCATGTATTCTTTAATAAGAGAAAGTATATCCTTTATCTTGCCTTTCCCTTCTTCTTCTATTTCACTGTACTCTCCCTCTTCCTCTTCTTCTTCCTCTGGGTTGGCCATCTGTTGTTTCTTTGTTGCCCTTTTCTTCTCTTCTTTCTTGTTTTCATTGTCTTCTATGTTCTCCTCTTGCTGCAGGTGTTCTGCAGCTGTCATTGCCGGCTGTGGAGATCGACTCCCCAGCTGGTCCCCCCTCCCGTCGGTGTGTTTTTTTGCATGCGCGGTTGCGCACTTTTACTCGGTTCAGCAGGCATTTTTGTAGTCCACTTTCTACCGACCTGAGGGAGCGGATTTCTCTCTCCACCGCGGGCCTCTTCGAACAGGTAAGGCCTTCTCCTTCTTCTTCCGTTGTCTTCTCTTCCTCTCTTCTTACCGTTGGTTTTGATTTTTCTTTTTTCGTCGCCATCTTCTTTATACTCACTTTACTTTAATTTTTATTTTTGTGCCTTTGTGTTTTCCTTTGTTTTTTCCGACTTTTCTGGAGAGGGCTGGAGTTCACCGTCTGGCCACTACTCCATCACGTGACTCCTCCCTACAGAACAGTTTTATGGAGATTTTGGTTTGGTTTTTTTTTCTAAACCACAAACATTTCACATTCACATGCTGAATGTCAGACCAAATCAAGTTTTTTTTCCAAAATTTCCTGCAAAAAAGTTATATTTACATGGTCCAAAGGAATCACTTGATCTGCACCAGACAAATAATTTATTCATACTCAAGACAACTAAGACACTCCCCCATCAGGAACAGTTTAAAGGATATAGAGTTCACCAAAACAGACATCAAACAGTCTTAATACAACTGAATGGGATGAAAGAAACGGAGCCTTTTGTGCTGCTCTACATAGGTTGCATTTCAAGGTATTTAATTAGAGTATCTACATTTTTCTTACCAACATCACTCACAATTATTTCAAGATAGACTTTTGTCATTAATGTAAAAGCCAGGAACTCAAATTCCAGTTTTATGTCAGACCAGCAGCTTTAAGATAAGTTGAACAAGGTTAAATTTAAATTAATCCCTCTCTTCCTCTAACTTGTGTGAAAACTGGAATGTAACTATACTGTTAATCTTAAATTTCCATCATTAAAGATGATTTAGGAAATCAAATCTCATGATCCAAGTTAATTTGATATTCTTTACACTTAGAAATAAAGAGAGCTGCCATTCACAATGTTTGCCATTACTGTGATTAGACATTTAAACATTGAGACATGCCACGGAATTACTGTTGTGTTATATGTTTAAATTATTTTTGTTTTGTTGTTTCCAAAAAGGATTGAAAAGCTATAGCAAGTGAAACAAATCCTGGGCTCTCTATCAGGTTTAAAAAGAACCGTTAATAAAAGTTGTTAGAGTGACACGATGCCATTTTATTAGACTCTCACACATGTAACAAAGCTGCTGAAGCGAGTTAAAGCCAGGCAGTGACAAGTTGGAGAAAATGTTATCCAGATTTTATTGATGCGGTTGTAATTTTACTTTGACATAAAGCCTGTGGAAGCAAGCAAAAGGAATGCTCACTTACAAAGGGAATTCTGTGCTACAAAATATTCCCTAGTGTCTGCTTAAACTATGAGCCACTCTTCCATTACAGTGAGCATCATGTTATTTTTTTTAAATTTTTTATTTTTCACACCATAAACCACATTAACCATGATACACACTTTTTCCTTTTCACACATATACAGTGCCATTTTCTCCACCCCCCCTCCCTCCTCCCATCCCACCCTCCCTACCTCCCCCCTCCCGTCCATTTAAGGTACAAAATCTAGGATACATTAAACCAGTCAAACAATGTTGTCATTCAATAAAATACACCAGAAATTCCACTGAGTCCATTCTTTTCATTTCCTTTTCCTTCCGTTAACTTAGGTAGTGATTGTCCCCGGTAGGTTTTCGCTATTGTGTTTCATGTAAGGCTCCCATATTTGTTCGAATATTTCAATATTATTTCTTAAACTATATGTTATTTTTTCTAATGGAATACATTTATTCATTTCTATATACCATTGTTGTATTTTCAAATTATCTTCCAATTTCCAGGTTGACATAATACATTTTTTTGCTACGGCTAAAGCTATCTTAACAAATCATTTTTGTGCATCCTCCAAATCAATTCCAAATTCTTTGTTTTTTATGTTACTTAGGAGAAAGATCTCTGGATTCTTTGGTATATTGTTTTCTGTTATTTTATTTAATATCTGATTTAGATCTTCCCAAAATTTTTCTACTTTCTCACATGTCCAGATTGCATGAATTGTTGTTCCCATTTCTTTTTTACATCGAAAACATCTATCAGATACTGTTGGGTCCCATTTATTTAACTTTTGAGGTGTAATGTATAGCCTGTGTATCCAGTTATATTGTATCATACGTAACCTCGTATTTATTGTATTTCTCATCGTTCCAGAGCATAACTTCTCCCATGTTTCCTTTTTTATCTTTATATTTAAATCTTGCTCCCATTTTTGTTTAGTTTTACCATTTGTTTCCTCATTCTCCTTTTCTTACAGTTTAATATACATATTTGTTATAAATCTTTTGATTATCATTGTATCTGTAATCACATATTCAAAGTTACTTCCCTCTGGCAAACTCAAACTGCTTCCTAATTTATCCTTCAAGTAGGATCTTAATTGGTAATATGCCAGCACTGTATCTTGAGTTATATTGTATTTATCTTTCATTTGTTCAAAGGATAATAACCTATTTCCTGAAAAACAATTTTCTATTCTTTTAATCCCTTTTTTCTCCCATTCTCTAAAGGAAAGGTTATCTATTGTAAAACTTGTTTTGCATCAATATTAGTTTTGGTAATTGATAATTTGTTTTATTTCTTTCTACATGAATCTTCTTCCAAATATTGAGGAGATGATGTAATACTGGAGAACTTCTATATTGTACCAATTTTTCATCCCATTTATATAATATGTGTTCAGGTATCTTTTCCCCTATTTTATCTAATTCTAACCTAGTCCAATCTGGCTTTTCCCTTGTTTGATAAAAATCTGATAGGTATCTTAATTGTGCGGCTCTATAATAATTTTTTAAGTTTGGCAGTTGTAAGCCTCCTTGTTTATACCATTCTGTTAATTTATCTAGTGCCCTCCTCAGTTTCCCCCCTCTCCATAAAAATTTCCTTATTATTTTCTTTAACTCCTTGAAGAATTTCTCTGTCAGTTGTATTGGCAATGCTTGAAATAGGTATAACATCCATGGAAAAATGTTCATTTTAATACAGTTTATCCTTCCTATTAGTGTTAGTGGTAAATCTTTCCAATGCTCTAAATCGTCTTGTAATTTTTTCATTAGTGGATAATAATTGAGTTTATATAGTTGGCCGAGATTTTTGTTTATTTGTACACCTAGGTATCTTATTGCTTGCATTTGCCATCTAAATGGTGATTCTTTCTTAAATTTTGAGAAATCCGCATCATTCATAGGCATTGCTTCACTTTTATTTACGTTGATCTTGTAACCCGATACTTCTCCATGTTCCTTCAATTTCTTATATAATTCTTTTATTGATAGTTCTGGTTCTGTTAAGTATACTATAACATCATCTGCAAATAAACTGATTTTATATTCCTTGTCTTTTACTTTTATCCCTTTTATATTATTTTCTGTTCTTAACAATTCTGCAGCATCATGTTATTAATGTAAATGGTGCATGTCCCTGCATTAAAGTGCAACACAAGAAAACAATCACAATGTGCTTTGACATGTTCAGTTGCAATTTCCCTTCATTTATTAGTTTAACAATTGCATCCAAATTTGTAGAGTCCAGTTTGCAGAGATTACCTTAGGTCACACTGAATATATCTTATTTTAATAGGATTTGTATCTATATCGATATCTATAAAGACCATACACACTTTGGAAGCCTATTTTAAACTCAGAGCTACACAATTGACCTTCAAGTGTGGCTTTTCCTTCCCAGCCCTTCATAGCCAATGTATTAATGTATTGAAAATATATATCTGAAATTAAGCTTACAGAATTCATCTCAACATTAAACACTTGAATACCCGCACACCTAATTGAATTGTGCCCATGTCAACAAGAAATAAGGAACCAATAACAAGTTAGAAATGCAAAGTGAGGAATCCCTCATGCAGAACAATGTGACAACTGTGCCGCGAAATAATTAGGACGAGAGCTCTTTCCGCATCTTCCTGGTGAGATCTAGTGTTGTCAAAGGAGACGTATGCTCTATATGAATGTCTCTGAAATATAATGCCAGGAACTTTATCACTCGGTTCAAACTTCATGCTTTGCAGGTTTAACAATGTTTGCACCTGGAGCATGAAATTGTTTTTGAAAAGAGTTGGGAGAATTGCATGAACTACCCAGAAACTAACAAATTTAAGAATGAGTTGTGATTACTCCAAGTTCCCATCAGAAATTATGCTGACAATTTAAGACAAACACATTTAGTTTTCGTCCTGACAATCATCCCGTTCCAATTTAGGTTTTGCGTGTGATTCACATCTACAGTCGTTCACCTGAGTATGTCAGAGAATTGCAACCATCCACTCAAAGACCAGCATTCAGCATTTCAAGACGGCATTCAACCCCAACAAAGAGGCTTCGAAATGTCAACACGCCTCATGAATAAGCTCGGAAACATCCAGTCATTACCTTGCTCCATCAACAACCATATTGTTGAAAAGTAATACCTCAATACTTTAATTTCAGAGATCATTTTTGGAACAATATAAATGTTTTCACATTGTCCAAAATTCTGCTCATTTGTGTGTATTTGTGATGAGATATCGGGACAACACCGATATTTTCATAGGTGAAAGGAAATGTTCACACAGTAGAATGGGTGGCTTGGTCATTTAAATTTTCTGTGCCAACCTATTAATGATCAAACTCAAGATTAATTTCCTTTTCCTGAAATGGATTCGATCCAAGAATCAGGATCTGCCCATAGTTGTACGTTTGTACTTTCATCATTTTATCTTCCTTTTATTTTTATAGTTTAACTATGATGTGTCATTCATAATTTGGTTTCTTACTTGCTAATGCTGTCCCTTTAACTGTCCAAGACCTGACTGAACTGGACTTCCAGGAGCCATGATAGCCACAGTGTAACTCGACTGGAACACAATTGACCTTCAAGTGTGGCTCTTTTGGAAGTTACAAACTGTACAAGACAGCATGAAAGTGCGAGATTTCAGGTTTCCATGTGACCAGGTCAGATTTGCACATTAAACCCAGATGGAGCTCCTCGTTGACTTTCTGTTGAGCTGATCAGCAGCTTGTGCCAGTTAACCACTCTCTTCCTCAGATCCACTTGATCAAGCTGGATGTATGCCTCATCCATCAGTGTTTTCCTCATGAACTTCCCACCATTAGAGACAAGTAAAACCTAAAACAGAGAAAGTAAATCCATAATCCAATCATAATGAGGCAGTTTAAAAACATACTAAGATAAGAAACATCAGAAGGCCAGATAGGCCCTTAAGCCTGCTTCACTTTTCAATAAGACTATTATTGATCAGATCACCCCAGAAAGAGCTCCAGGAGGATCAGATCCAGCACCACCAGGCTGAGGAACAGCTTCTTCCCACGGGCAGTGAAGACACTGAATGACCAAAGGAACTGCTCACACTGACCCTCCGAGACTCTCATATTCAGGAAACAAGACCTATTTGCTTGCACTTATGTGCCCTGCATGTGTATGTGTGTTGTGTCTGCGTTAATTGCACTGAGGTCCAGAGAATGTTGGTTCATCAGGTTGTTCTTGTTCCGAAAAAAAAACTTTTCTGAACTTATATACACATTACATACATATGAACATAGAATTAGAAGGGGGGGAGGGTTAAGTTAGGTTAATTAAGTCAATAGTGATAAGTTAAAGTGTGATTCTGTTTTCATGTTTAAAGATAATTAAAAGCAACTTTTGTTGAAGTAACCATTTGTCTTGGTGAATATCTATTGCTGCTGGGTTTTGGGGTCCTCCGGGCTCATAACATTTGACGTACTTTGATCATAAATTTGATCTTTAAACTTTGGCGGTAAGAATTGGCTGCTTGAGGTTCCAATGTTTTGATGTTTCAAAAGAGATAGGAAGGGTGGGTAAAAGACATGGATAGTGTCGCATTGCTAATCAGGGAGCCTAGCACAGCTGGAGAATTGGAAGATATTGCGGAGGTATTGTTCACTGCATCAGTGCGGGCGAGGTCAGAAATAGAAAGGGAGGTGCCAAACTTCAGACAGATAAGTCCCTGAGACCATAAGGGATTCACCCCAGATTACGACGGGAAGCAAGGGCAGAGATTGGTGGGGGAATTGACAACATTCATTGGATCCTCCATGGCCACAGGAGTGAAACTGTTGTTTATAGGCCAGTGTGTCTCATGTCCATGGTAGGAAAGCTATTGGGGTTGATTCTTAGGGACAAAATTTACAATCATTTGGAGAAGCACAGACTTATAAAGAATAGTCAGTGTGGTTTGATGGGAAGCAGGTTGGGCCTCTCGAGCCTGAGTATTTCAAGCAGATGCCAAAAGAAGATGATGAAGGTTGGGAAGTAGATCTAGTCATATGGATTTTAGTAAGGTGTTTGACAAAGTTCCCCATGGTAGGGTCATCAGAAAGTCAAGAGGCATGGGTCCTTGTCAATTTTGCTCTGTGCATTCAGAATGGGCTTGACCCCAGTAGGTGGTAGTAGATGGAATGTATTCTGCCTGGAGGTTGGTGACTACTGGTATTCCAGAGGATCTGTTCTGAGATCCCTGGTCCATGAGACTTTTATAATTGACTCAGACAGAGGGTTGGGTCAGTAGCTTTGCAGGTGACATGAAGGGTGGAAGAGTTATGGATAGTGCAGAAGGTTGGTGTGTGTTACACAGAATATGGTCAGGATGTAGAGTTGGTGGAGCAGTGGCAGATGGAATTCAAATTGGAGAAGTGTGAGGTTTGGAAGGTCAAATTTGAAGGTGGAGTACATGATTAATGGCAAGATTCATAGCAGTACGGAGGAACAGAGGGATTTTCAGGTCCAAGTTCAGAGGTCCCTCAAGATAAGAAATTTGTTCCTTTGCTGGGATATTGGATGATATATGTAAAAACAAGAACATATTTGGAATCAGTTTACAGGGCAGGAAATTTCCGTGACAAAACAACACGTTTAGACACCGATCACCCACCTGATATTTTAACTGTTTTCTCCGCACAGATGCTGCCAGATGAGTTTACTCAGCGTTTTCTGTCTCCAGAAATGGGCTTTTTTTAAACATACTTTTGAAGTCGAAAACTCACCAGCAAAACAGGGTTCCAAAACACAGCATTATTGGAATATGACCTGCGTTGAAGTGTTCACAAGAGATAAACTTTCAAAGATTGAATCAGACAAGATAAATGGTTCTCAATCGGAATAAACATAACACGTCGTTCAGATACAGCACAAGAACAAGGTCTCCAGGCCATCTGTCTGCGAGAAACACCATGACCCAATTCAACAAAATTCTGCTGCTTGCACATGATACATCGCCCTCATTTCCTGTATATTTGTGTGTCTGTGCAGAAGCCTCTTCAAACAATTATTGCATCGACTTATGTCAGTATTCTAAAAAGTAAACACTTAACTCTTGCTGGGTTAAAAAAAAACTAGCCTTGTCTCTTTAAACTCTACCCTCCCACCTCACCTTAAACTTTGCGACAGTCTACTCTCTATATTACCACTTGTAATTAAAAAAAAACTTTGATCTCAGCTTCGAAGACTCCAGAGAAAAGAACCTAAGTTTGTCCAACCACATTCCTCATTCTCATACTCTCTAATAAAGGTAATATCCTGGTAAATATTTTCTATACCTTTTCCAAGGCCTCTAGATACTTCCAGTGGGCAACTAGAATTGCACTCGATTCCCAAGTAGAATCAGAAGTTAGAAAAGATCTCTGAAATCTATTTTATCGATGATTTGAGCTTGCATGATGAGAAAACCATCCAGTCTACTTCATTTAGGATGAAGTCTTTTCTACTTCATTTAGAAAAGAGTACAGAGTGATACAACATGGAGCTGGCCCTTCTGACCAAATTGTCCATGTCTACCAGTAAGATATTCTGGGTTAATACTGGATGAAAGGCTCAGTCCCAAAACTTTGGTTACTCTTGTGAGAGATGAGTAAAACTAATATGAAAATATGAAAGATGAAGAAAACTAGTATGGATATATGTGCAATGAATAAAGCCAGTATGAATAGGATAAGGATAGATAATAGAACATAGGAAGTAAAGTTAGTCTGAATAAGATAAGGGTCTTCTAGCCTTAGACAGAATTAGCAAGTTCCGTATATGTAATTAGTAAAAGCCTTAGACAGAATTAGCAAGTTCTGCATAGAAGAAGTTAGTAAGCCCTGAGAGTCGGGAAGGTGTGAATAAGGACAATGACATGATGGGACACTGACAGGATACCCCCTGGTCCTCCAAGTTCACAGAAACAGCACGTAGGCAGACAGGATTGCCTAATGCCAAACTCATCCAGGAGGCAGAAGAATGTAAGGGGGAGGGTACTTCTATACTGAAATCAACTGTATAAAAGTTGGGTGAGCCCCAGTGTGTGTGTGTATTCCCAGGGTAAGGGGAAGCACCCAACTTTGCTCTGTTGTGTAATAAATGTTCTTTGTTCTCAATTTTTGTCTCGAGCAAATTCTGTGAAGGTACTTCTGTTTCTAACAAATGGGGGGTCGTCCGGGATCCCACTCCCTCCACTGACAGAGTGCCCGACGACGAGGGTAGGTGCACCCCGGCTGATTCAGCTGGACTCACGGACGCCGGGTAACTTGTCAGTGGATGAAGTGAGTGATATCCGAGAAGAGGCATTGAGAACAAACGACGGGAGGACGTTAAGGAAGCGCGCTAGGAATAGCTACTGGATCCCGGTAAGAGGAATTTTACTTACCTGTTAGTATGGGAGGTGTGAGTAGCAAGGGAAATAGTCCTAAGGAATGATGGGACAATCAGATAACTAAGCAAAGTCTGTTAGGATTAATGCTATCTGATTGGGGTGCGGGGAAAACCCATGGGAAAGACAAACAGACCATGGTTAGGTATTGCTGTCTGGAATGAGTTAAAAAAACCGATAAAAGGGAATTCGGTATATTGGCCAAAGTTTGGATCCAATGAGGTCTGGATGTGTCAGGCATTGAACATCTGGCTCTATCAAAATCAAAGAGGTAATATTGAGAACAGAGAATATGCAGCCTGCTGGCTCAGTGATCAACTGGTTTTGAATGAAAAGGAATGTAAGGACAAGAAGGATGAGGAACCTTTTGTCCCTGAAACACAAGGATGGGATGTGTTACATTCCCTTCCTCCACCTTATCGTCCTCCTATGCCGGCTCCTATCTTTCCCCTCTCTCCTATGCTCTACCCTTCTTCACCTTCCCCTCCTCCCCCACAGCTAAAGAAAGGAGAAGAAAGTAGGGGTGGCATGATGACCTGTTCACAAAGTACTAGATTACCACCTCAATTGACAAGAGAGGGAGGAGACTTTGATTCAAAACAGTGTGAGACCCTCCGGGAGGGAAGGGCAGAACCCTTTGATTCATTTCCCGGAGAGCAGGAATCTAGGCATTATAAAGGAGAGGATAAGCCAGAAATTAACTGGATGAGATCTTTACGGGAAGTTCCCATGGGAGGGGGTCTCGGTTTTATAAATGTGCCCCTGACTAGTACAGAGGTGCGTAATTTTAAGAGAGAATGCCCAATAAACAGAAAGGAAAGGCTAAGATTTTGATGCAGGCAGTCAAGGAAGTCGTGGAGGGACAGCAAGGAAAGGGTAGGGGCTGCGTGCCAGCTCCTGTCGGACTCTGGCTTTACCTCACTCTTAATTTAGTCTATGTGTAGTCTGAGTCCAGCGTGTTCTTTGAATGAAGTGATAGGAGAAGGTATTCGGTTCAACAGTCAATTTATTACACAGCACAAGAATAAAACTTAACAGAGCTCTGGGTCAGTCGTTAGTTCATAGGTCACCTGCACAGTGAGCTATTCCCCAAGACTGACCCCTATTGTCCAGTTGGCTCAGTTTATATAGATCAACCTTATCATACAGAACAAAAGTTGGCTTCCTTTGCTAGATCTTTTTGCATAAGGGTTATCACAAGTCATCTCCTGTTTTGCAGATATCTGGGGTGTAGCGCTCCCATCTTAATCCTCCAGGCCAGACTATCCTGTTGTTTTGATCAGAAATTAATTCATCCCCAGATATTTCTAATCACCATTCTGTTCCTGTCTGGCCAATTTCTGCTGTTCTCTTTAACACCTCCTCATGCCTTAATCTTCCTCCTAGACTGGTTTTCCATTCCCTTTGTTTCTTGCAGGCCATTCTTTGTTCTGGTCTGGCCTGTGTCTCCTGTGCTACTCACCACCTCCTTCAGTTGGAGCATTCGTCCTAAATCGTTTTATGCATTTCCTCTCCCTGTATGAAGACGCTGTTTACATCCGGTACCGCACGGATGGCAGTCTCTTCAATCTGAGGCGCCTGCAAGCTCACACCAAGACACAAGAGAAACTTGTCCGTGAACTACTCTTTGCAGATGATGCCGCTTTAGTTGCCCATTCAGAGCCAGCTCTTCAGCGCTTGACGTCCTGCTTTGCGGAAACTGCCAAAATGTTTGGCCTGGAAGTCAGCCTGAAGAAAACTGAGGTCCTCCATCAGCCAGCTCCCCACCATGACTACCAGCCCCCCCACATCTCCATCGGGCACACAAAACTCAAAACGGTCAACCAGTTTACCTATCTCGGCTGCACCATTTCATCAGATGCAAGGATCGACAATGAGATAGACAACAGACTCGCCAAGGCAAATAGCGCCTTTGGAAGACTACACAAAAGAGTCTGGAAAAACAACCAACTGAAAAACCTCACAAAGATAAGCGTATACAGAGCCGTTGTCATACCCACACTCCTGTTCGGCTCCGAATCATGGGTCCTCTACCGGCACCACCTACGGCTCCTAGAACGCTTCCACCAGCGTTGTCTCCGCTCCATCCTCAACATCCATTGGAGCGCTCACACCCCTAACGTCGAGGTACTCGAGATGGCAGAGGTCGACAGCATCGAGTCCACGCTGCTGAAGATCCAGCTGCGCTGGATGGGTCACGTCTCCAGAATGGAGGACCATCGCCTTCCCAAGATCGTATTATATGGCGAGCTCTCCACTGGCCACCGTGACAGAGGTGCACCAAAGAAAAGGTACAAGGACTGCCTAAAGAAATCTCTTGGTGCCTGCCACATTGACCACCGCCAGTGGGCTGATAACGCCTCAAACCGTGCATCTTGGCGCCTCACAGTTTGGCGGGCAGCAGCCTCCTTTGAAGAAGACCGCAGAGCCCACCTCACTGACAAAAGGCAAAGGAGGAAAAACCCAACACCCAACCCCAACCCACCAATTTTCCCTTGCAACCGCTGCAATCGTGTCTGCCTGTCCCGCATCGGACTGGTCAGCCACAAACGAGCCTGCAGCTGACGTGGACTTTTTACCCCCTCCATAAATCTTCGTCCGCGAAGCCAAGCCAAAGAAAAAAAAAAAAATTTTGGCAGCAGAGAATTTTGTTCAGCCAACTTTGCTCCATGCTGTGATTGCCATTTAATCACATTCCTCTTTTTCCCTGAACCATACAGTAAATATAAAATTATTAATTAATCATTTCTTTCATAATGTTTTAACCCCTAGATTCCAACAGTCCCCCTTTTGGTCTCATGAAAATGAGACCAACCACCAGTTAACTTATGGGACCAAGACCTCGGGAGTTTTTGCAAGGACCGGCATCTCTGACCCCTTGTTAAACTTAACCTCACAAACTTGGCCATTATGAACACACTTCAGTCCAGTGGGTGCCCCAACACAGTGTTCAGGAACATCAGTCCAATCCGCAAAGAACTGTTTCGGTTCGTTATGGGCCTCCCAGGCTGATCACAAATACTTTGTACAGTTGTTTCCTTCTCCAGATGCTTCAAGGGCTAGGAACAACATCACCCATAGTCCCCACAACATAGTGTCCATCACAGCCCCCTAAATTCTGTTGACTTCAATATAGAAATATCACTTCAAATCCTGAAATACAGTCACCGTAATCCAATAGTCTCTTTAAAGGGACGAGTTAAGTGTTCTTAGTCCGTAGTTGCTTCACAGGGTCTCAGTCATCTCCGTTCGAATCTGTTCCAGTGTCCGTGTTGGTGGGTCCGTTGGTGTTCACTGACTCCAATGATACCACGTCTCGCCTTTTCCCTGTAGTCGAACCGCGTGGGACGTCCTCTCCACCACTCTGTAGGGTCCTGTCCACCTGGGCTCCGACCACTTTATTTTGATGACCTTTAGCAGAACCCACTCCGCGACTGAAGGTATCGGTGTTTCCCCTTCTCTGTTGGGACTTGTGACCTGTTGTGAAAAATCTGACACCAGACCTGTTAGTTTATCATAATAAAGCTTGCATCCCATTGAACTTTCCTCACTCTTCGTAGTCTGAATTCCGGCTCCCGGGCCCGGAAACCGGTGCCCCGTTTGTAGTTCATATGGAGTAAATCCTGTCACAGAACTTACCGAACTCCTTATTGACATTAATGCCAGGGGCAACGCATCCACCCAATTTAGTTTGGTCCGTGCCTGTACTTTCCTGATCTTACCTTTTATTGTTTGGTTCATCCTTTCCACTTTCCCTTGGGATTGTGGATGGTACACCGTTCCAAATGACTTCCATTATCGGACCTAATTTTTCTAGGAAATCCGAGTCTCGGAATATACTGGTTGATCAGGAATTTACATCCCGTCCTTGCATCTTCTCTTTTGGCAGGGATTGCCTCCGGCCACCCTGTGAACACATCTACTGCTACTAAGAGGTATCGATAGCCACTTACCCTCTCAATCATGTCCGTATAATCAAGTACGATTTCCTGCCCTGGTAACGTAGGTAACGGGAACTGTCCTTCATGTGGCTTTACAGTCGCCTTGACATTGAAAGTTATACATACCTCACACTCTCTAATATAGTTCTCCACCATCGCCGGCAAAAAGGGGTGCCACCAATGTATCAAGTACCTTATCATCTGCTTCTTTCCACAGTGTGTTAACCCATGCGCCTCCTCGAGGAGGGGTTTCATGAGTCCAGATGGTAAAACTGGCCTCCCGTCTATCGATCTCCATAGTCCTTGATCCTTGGTTGCCCCCCTTTCCTCCCATACCATCCTTTCCTGAGGTGATGCCTTTGCTTGTTCCTGTATTATTACTGCTACCCTACACGGTGGTAATAAGTCATGTGCTGTTCTGTCTGCCTGTATCATAATAAACTGAGGGCCGTATCCTGCTGCCCTTTTAGCGGCCATGTCCGCTTCCTGATTTCCCCGAGCCACCATCGTATCTGTCCTATCATGTCCTTTACATTTAAGAACTGCTAATGCCCTTGGTTTCAGGAGGGCCTCAACCAGTTTCCTAACGTCCTTCTCGTGTTTAATTGGGGTCCTTGCTGCTGTTAAAAACCCACTTCTAATCCATTGACTAAGTTCAACCTGTATTGTCCCTACCACATATGCCGAGTCTGTATATATATTGACCTCCTTCCCTTCTGCCCATTCTAATGCTGCTATCATTCCCTGTAGTTTGGCCAGTTGTGCTGACTCCTTTCCTCTCACTGTCCCTGTAATGATTTCTTCAAATCCTCCTGTAGTTTTTCGTACCACCGCATAGGCAGCTTTCAATCCATCTGTGGGGTGTCTGTAACAACACCCATCTGTAAACAAGGATTCATCTGGTTCTCTTAAGGGTGTCGCCTGTAAGTCAGGTCTTATTTTAATATCCTTTACTACCCTCTTCTCACAACAGTGTGGTTCTCCCTCTCCCATATTGTCTGCCATGTTAATGCCTTCATGGGTAAATGTAACATTTGGAGCATTCAGGATCTTTTCTAGTCTCATCTGCCTTAGCGAAGTCATTGTAAATGCTGTCGAGCTCACAAATGCTACAATACTATGTTGTTAATACCGTCAGGCCATGTCCCATTACTATGTATGCCACCTTTTGTAGAATCTTTGCTACTCCCGCTGCATGTCTCGTATATGCTGGGTGTCTGTCTTCCGTTGGGTCTAGTGTGATACTCACATCCATGAGCACGCATCTTCCACCCCCTTTTTTCTGAAAAAGAACACCATCAATTGTGTGTGCTTTTTCAGAAACATCCAAAAAGAAAGGTAGTTTATAATTTGGAATCGCCAAATCTATAGCTGTTGTAAGAGCTTGCTTCAATAGAATAAAACTCATCTCAGCCTGTGCAGTCCAATCAAGTGTAGCTCCCAGATTCCTCATCCCCTGCTCATTCACCAAAGTTCGCAGTGGATGTGTCAATTCACCATACGATGGGATAAACTGCCTAGTATAACCTGACAAACCCAAAAACGAAAGCATCTCCTTTACTGTCTTTGGTTTTGGATGATGTAGTATCGCTGTTCGATGTGCAGGGGAAATCCCTGTGCCTTTCGCTGAGACCATTCTCCCTAAAAAGGTGACCACCTGCCTGCAGCATTGCAGCTTTGAGCGAGAGACTTTAAAGCCTGCCTTGAACAGCTGCACGAGCAGGAGACAGGTGGCCTCCAAACAGGAAGTATGATCAGGTGCTGCTAATAGGATGTCATCTACATACTGGATCAGAACTACCCCACCTGGCAGTGCTAGCCCCCCCAGCTGTTCTTTCAACACCTGATTGAAAATCCCTGGAGATAAGATAAAGCCCTGCGGAAGCCTAGTATACCGCAACTTTCTACCTCTATACGTGAACGAAAACACATCTCTTAATGGTTCTGCCAGCGGCAAGCAAAAGAAAGCATTCGCTAAATCTATGCAAGAGAACCACTTGTGGTTAGGGGTTAAAGCAGTCATGGCAGTATATGGGTTTGGTACTGAAACTGTGGGTGTTCTCACAATACCATTGATGCGCCTTAAGTCATGGGCCTTCCGATATTTGCCCGTGTCCTGTTTCGGAACAGGTAAGATGGGTGTATTCCAACTAGAACACGAATGTTCCAACACCCCTGAATACATAAGGCCATCAATGGTATCTGCCAAACCTTCCTCAGCTTCAGGTTTGTGGGGATACTGCATCTGCCAAATTGGGGTGTAATCTGACAGTTCAAAGGTTATGGGATCAACCTGCTGACAAAAACCCACATCTGCTGATCCCACTGACCACAGGTTCTCAGGGAGAGAATCTAGCATAGGGGCCAAGTCGGGGTGATCCATCTTCTCTCTACCATGAAAGCGTTCAATCTGTCTTTGCTCAAGGAGGACTCAATCATATGTCGGGGACAAAATCCTGTATGCCTGACCAGATGAGGAGAACTGCACTGTCGGTATTTGGGTATCGGACCAGTCACTTAGGGACATCAAGTTCCGACACCTCGGTCTCAAATCTTTTGCCTGGTGAGTAGTGCCAATTGCAAGGGTGACATGAGGAATGGCCTCACCCGCCATCACATACCATTCCAGCTGCTCAGATGTCAGTGCCACCGTAGCGGCCACTCCCTCCTTTCCTACCACTATGTAGTCCGAATTAATTTCCCATAGCATGCCCTCTACCTCTTCATAAAAGGCATGCTGATACATTTCATCCCCATCCCTATCGTAAAAGAGGGTCATATGGGGGGGGTCCGAGGGAGGGGTATACGGGTGTAACGTCTGGATCCACGGCTTCCATTGATTATAAAGCTTTAGCAGCCCTCCCTTCTGTGGGTCCTCTGGTTCCAACAGCCCCCAGTAAATGTCAGCCCATTGTCCCTCAGACGCGGATCCTCCAGCTGCCGGCAACAACATCTGAGAACCGGAATGAAGTGTAGTTACTGAACAGTTCATAGAATATCCATTTGGAAAGGTGACCTCTATTCCACTGGGTCCACAAAGGATCGATGCTCTGCACCTGACCAACACGTCTCTGCACCTGGCTGACAAAATGTATTGATGTGTAAAAGTCTGTCCCGCCACAGAAGTGACTAGTGGTGTAGAAAACGGCAGATTTTCTGGTGTACCCAAGAACCCTATCAGCTGGACGCTAGAGGATGATGTTTTATCTTGAAACTCAGCGCCAGTGAGTGTTGAAAATCTGGCTCCCGTATCCACTAAAAAGGATACTTCCATGTCCATTACTTTAATCTGCAGGAAAGGGTCTGCCAACCTAGCCTGCTCGTGGGTGCTCGGGCTCCGTCACTGTGGGCAATATGCTCCTCCTCTGTCAGCAAAGGGAATTGTCTCTTCGGAGCTAGAGCCGCATGGGGAGCCTGATGTACCGGGGGTGGCACTGACGATCTCTGGGGCTGGACCCAATGCTCATTTTGTGGTGGTCCATATCCCCTTCCCCCAGAGTCCTGAGGACCCCAAACTAGGGGGCAGTCTCTCTTCCAGTGTCCTGGCTGACCGCATACAAAACATACGGCTGGCTGCATTTGTGGAGCACCCCGACCTCTCCCTCTTACTCGGAATCCCCCCATTGGACCTCCCGTTCTGCCCACATAGGTGGGACCCAGTGCCCAATTTGGGGCCGGGTGCCAACTCATACTATTCCCTTGTGGTGGCTGCGTTGGCTGCTGAATCATCTGGTTCGCACCCTTTGAGGAATTCTTTTTTGCCTCATTTGCCTTTTTCCTAGCCTCTTCCAATTGAAGCTTAAGGAGTTGCACTTGTGCCGACTCCATAATTTGTTTGTCCTCCTTTTGCTTAGCCCTATAACGCTTCATGTTTTTCCCATTGCTCAGTCGAGCAACCAGGAATATCAGGGTTATTCTCTAACGCCTCCCTGACTACAGCTGGCAGCCCGCTCGTTACTGCAGACTTAAATAGTGTAGTCTGCAAGGGTTCTGTGGCTGGGTGTACTCCTGCTTTATCCGTCCAACTCTCCTTACACTGATTCAAAAAGGTCGAGATCTCCTCATCCTCTGACTCCTTTTGTCTACTGTGAGGAGTGGGGGTCGAGTGATCCTCTGACATTCCTACCGAGAAGGCATTCTCAAGTGTCTGTTCTTGCTCTCTCTCATTTGTTTTTTTCCAGTCGCATACTAGTTTCCCTCACTTTACATACATCATTCTGTATTTCCTTCGTTAACTCCTTCATTTCCTCCACCCTTTCCTGCATAACTCTCTTAAGTCTCTCCTTCGCCTCCTGGAGTTCGTGACCTGCTAATTCAGTGACATTCACTGTTCCCTCATTTATCTGTATCGCTGGCATTTGGGGAATAGGATCAGGTGGTGGCAATGTCTCTGGTAACTTTGGATATAGCGGGGCTGACGGCTTAACCTCCCCCGTTTTCTCCTTTGTGATAGGGGATCCCTTTTTAATATCCTGTTGAAGGTTCGCTTCCACAGCCATGCAAGCCAATGTCATATTGTGTAAATCTTCCCTTCTCTGTTCCTTCACTTCTTCTATTCCATATAGATCCTTGTCCCTTTGCCTCATGTTCCTGTACCTCCTTGGCTGCTTCGCTCTCTGCTTCTCCTAAGTACATTACCAGCCGGATTTTTTCAAACCCTCGCGGTACCTTCCCCTGACTCTGCAGCTCTTTCCATATCTGTTCGTACCGTGCCATAGCCTGTACCTCCTCTCCCTTCGGTAATCCTCCCAGTAATTGATTCCTTGTTTTTTCACACTGTCGGTTTACAGATGGGGGAACCCCTCTGTCTTCCCCGAACTCTTGCCCTACATTCCTAATTACTCCTTCCATCTTATGTTCCGATTTTTAACCCTTTAGACTTCGTACTTCACTGGGTCTCTCCCCTGGTAGGATTTTGACACCCTGCAATCTACTTCGACCCTTCCCACGTTATTATAAACACCAGCGGCACACTGTACACAATCCTTAAACAAATACTTATTATAAACTATTATGATACACTACACGATTCTTAAACAGATACTTATACACTATAGAAGCAAATAACTATAACACAATACACCTTATACAGATACTGATTATACACTACTATGGGACACGATCCTTAATCAAATACTTATCACACACTATAGAAACAAGTAACTATCACAATGCACCTTATTCTAATTGGCCAAGTGTCTAAACCTATCTCTCGAGATCGCTACTAGGGGACTCCAACCCCGTTCTACTAGGGGGACTCCAACCCCCTTTTTACTACAGGGGACTCCAAACCCGTTCTACTAGGGGGACTCCAACCCCCTTTTTACTACAGGGGACTCCAACCCCGTTCTACTAGGGGGACTCCAACCCCCTTTTTACTACAGGGGACTCCAACCCCGTTCTACTAGGAGGACTCCAACCCCGTTCTTCTAGGGGGACTCCAACAACCTTTTTACTACAGGGGACTCCAACCCCGTTCTACTAGGGGGACTCCAACCCCCTTTTTACTACAGGGGACTCCAAACCCGTTCTACTAGGGGGACTCCAACCCCTTTTTTACTACAGGGGACTCCAACCCCGTTCTACTAGGGGGACTCCAACCCCATTTTTACTACAGGGGACTCCAACCCCGTTCTACTAGGGGGACTCCAACCCCCTTTTTACTACAGGGGACTCCAACCCCGTTCTACTAGGAGGACTCCAACCCCGTTCTTCTAGGGGGACTCCAACAACCTTTTTACTACAGGGGACTCCAACCCCGTTCCACTAGGGGGACTTCAACCCCCTTTTGTTTTATTCTTTGGCTTTAACGAGGGCTTTTACAGAGTAGTGACAACACACAATTTATCGTTGCCAATAGCAGAACTTCATTTAAACAGGCGTCTGCTTACCTCCCTTTGTAGAATGGTCACTTGTTGTTATCACCACACCACAATCGACCGGTGTTTCGTATCTTTTTCTTCCGTCACTTCTCCATCTTCATCACGTCGGGGTCACCAAATTGTCGGACTCTGGCCTTACCTTACTCTTAATTTAGTCTATGTGTGGTCTGAGTCCAGCGTGTTCTTTGAATGAAGTGATAGGAGAAGGTATTCGGTTCGACAGTCAGTTTATTACACAGCACAAGAATAAAACTTAACAGAGCTCTGGGTCAGTCGTTAGTTCATAGGTCACCTGCACAGTGAGCTACTCCCCAAGACTGACCCCTATTGTCCAGTTGGCTCAGTTTATATAGATCAACCTTATACAGAACAAAAGTTGTCTTCCTTTGCTAGATCTTTTTGCATAAGGGTTATCACAAGTCATCTCCTGTTTTGCAGATATCTGGGGTGTAGCGCTCCCATCTTAATCCTCCAGGCCAGACTATCCTGTTGATTGGATCAGAAATTAATTCATCACCAGATATTTTTAATCACCATTCTGTTCCTGTCTGGCCAATTTCTGCTGTTCTCTTTAACACCTCCTCCTGCCTTAATCTTCCTCCTAGACTGGACTACATCCTGGTGCGAGAAAGTGACAAACGAGATGTGCTCCACACCAGGGTCATGCCCAGCGCGGAATGCCACACTGACCACCGGCTGGTTCGCTGCAAGCTCAACCTTCACTTCAAGCCAAAGCCCAGGAACAGTAAAGCCGCCAGAAAGAGGTTCAATGTTGGAAACCTGCAGTCAGACGAAGTGAGAGGAAACTTCCAGACAAACCTCAAAGCAAAGCTCGACGATGCAACCTGCCTCACGGACCCGTCCCCTGAAACCCTCTGGGATCAGTTGAAGACTACCATACTGCAATCCACTGAAGAGGTACTGGGCTTCTCCTCCAGGAAAAACAAGGACTGGTTCGACGAAAACAGCCAGGAAATCCAGGAGCTGCTGGCAAAAAAGCGAGCTGCCCACCAGGCTCACCTTACAAAGCCGTCCTGTCCAGAGAAGAAACAAACCTTCCGTCACGCATGCAGCCATCTTCAGCGCAAACTCCGGGAGATCCAAAATGAGTAGTGGACTAGCCTCGCCAAACGAACCCAGCTCAGCGCGGACATTGGCGACTTCAGGGGTTTCTACGAGGCTCTAAAGGCTGTGTACGGCCCCTCACCCCAAGTCCAAAGCCCGCTGCGCAGCTCAGATGGCAAAGTCCTCCTCAACGACAAGAGATAACAGGAGATGAAAACACATCTGATAAATCAATTAAGGACCGATGGTCAGAACACTTCCAATCTCTTTTCAGTGCCAACCGCTCAGTCCAAGATTCTGCCCTGCTTCAGCTCCCTCAACAGCCCCTAAGGCTAGAGCTGGATGAGATCCTCACCCAGGATGAGACATATAAGGCAATCGAACAACTGAAAAGTGGCAAAGCAGCAGGCATGGATGGAATCCCCACAGAGGTCTGGAAGGCTGGCGGCAAAACTCTGCATACCAAACTGCATGAGTTTTTCAAGCTTTGTTGGGACCAAGGAAAACTGCCTCAGGACCTTCGTGATGCCACCATCATCACCCTGTACAAAAACAAAGGCGAGAAATCAGACTGCTCAAACTACAGGGGAATCACGCTGCTCTCCATTGCAGGCAAAATCTTCGCTAGGATTCTACTAAATAGAATAATACCTAGTGTCGCCGAGAATATTCTCACAGAATCACAGTGCGGCTTTTGCGCAAACAGAGGAACTACTGACATGGTCTTTGCCCTCAGACAGCTCCAAGAAAAGTGCAGAGAACAAAACAAAGGACTCTACATCACCTTTGTTGACCTCACCAAAGCCTTCGACACCGTGAGCAGGAAAGGGCTTTGGCAAATACTAGAGTGCATCGGATGTCCCCCAAAGTTCCTCAACATGATTATCCAACTGCACGAAAACCAACAAGGTCGGGTCAGATACAGCAATGAGCTCTCTGAACCCTTCTCCATTAACAATGGCGTGAAGCAAGGCTGTGTTCTCACACCAACCCTCTTTTCAATCTTCTTCAGCATGATGCTGAACCAAGCCATGAAAGTCCTCAACAATGAAGACGCTGTTTACATCCGGTACCGCACGGATGGCAGTCCCTTCAATCTGAGGCGCCTGCAAGCTCACACCAAGACACAAGAGAAACTTGTCCGTGAACTACTCTTTGCAGACGATGCCGCTTTAGTTGCCCATTCAGAGCCAGCTCTTCAGCGCTTGACGTCCTGCTTTGCGGAAACTGCCAAAATGTTTGGCCTGGAAGTCAGCCTGAAGAAAACTGAGGTCCTCCATCAGCCAGCTCCCCACCATGACTACCAGCGCCCCCCCACATCTCCATCGGGCACACAAAACTCAAAACGGTCAACCAGTTTACCTATCTCGGCTGCACCATTTCATCAGATGTAAGGATCGACAATGAGATAGACAACAGACTCGCCAAGGCAAATAGCGCCTTTGGAAGACTACACAAAAGAGTCTGGAAAAACAACCAACTGAAAAACCTCACAAAGATAAGCGTATACAGAGCCGTTGTCATACCCACACTCCTGTTCGGCTCCAAATCATGGGTCCTCTACCGGCATCACCTACGCCTCCTAGAACGCTTCCACCAGCGTTGTCTCCGCTCCATCCTCAACATCCATTGGAGCGCTTTCATCCCTAACGTCGAAGTACTCAAGATGGCAGAGGTCGACAGCATCGAGTCCACGCTGCTGAAGATCCAGCTGCGCTGGGTGGGTCACGTCTCCAGAATGGAGGACCATCGCCTTCCCAAGATCGTGTTATATGGCGAGCTCTCCACTGGCCACCGTGACAGAGGTGCACCAAAGAAAAGGTACAAGGACTGCCTAAAGAAATCTCTTGGTGCCTGCCACATTGACCACCACCAGTGGGCTGATATCACCTCAAACCGTGCATCTTGGCGCCTCACAGTTTGGCGGGCAGCAACCTCCTTTGAAGAAGATCGCAGAGCCCACCTCACTGACAAAAGGCAAAGTAGGAAAAACCCAACACCCAACCCCAACCAACCAATTTTCCCCTGCAGCCGCTGCAACCGTGTCTGCCTGTCCCGCATCGGACTTGTCAGCCACAAACGAGCCTGCAGCTGACGTGGACTTTTACCCCCTCCTTAAATCTTCGTCCGCGAAGCCAAACCAAAGAAGGAGACTGGTTTTCCATTCCCTTTGTTTCTTGCAGGCCATTCTTTGTTCTGGTCTGGCCTGTGTCTCCTGTGCTACTCACCACCTCATTCAGTTGGAGCATTCCTCCTAAATCGTTTTATGAATTTCCTCTCCCTGTATTTGGGAGTAGACAATTTTGCTCAGCCAACGTCGCTCCATGCTGTGATTGCCACCATCACATTCCTCTTTTTCCCTGAACCATGCAGTACATATCAACTTATTAATTAATCATTTCTTTCATAATGTTTTAACCCCTAGATTCCAACACCTTCCCCCACCTTTTATTCAGGTTCTTATCTGCTTTTTTACTATGCCCTTGACAAAAGGCTCAGGCCCGAATCCTTGGTTATACCCCTTTGCTTCCTCTTGACGCTATGTGACCTGCTGAGTTTTTCCAGCACTTTTGTGTATTGCAGGCCCTCAATTTGTGATGCATATTTTCTTGCCAGCAATACCAGGAAGAAGAAATATATTCGAGTCGAAGAGAGGTCATTCTGCAGCAATGTAAAACTTTGGTTCAGCTGCTCTTGGAAAATGTTGTGCAATTCTGCCCCACTTTAGGAAAGATATGGAAGCTTTGGAAAGAGTGCCACAGAGGTTGGTCAGGTTGTTGGCTGGTCTCGAGGATATAAGGAAGAGGATGGAGTGTGGGAAGCTGACGGGGTGACTTGATAGGCATTTATAAAAAACATGAGAGGCATTGATAGGTTGGACTGCCAGAATCTTTTCCTCAGGACTAAAGCATCAACAGGAAGGGACATGCATTTAAGTTGTGGGGGAGGGAGATGAGGAGAGATGCAGGAGAATTTTTTTACAGAGGAATGAGTGCCTTGAATGGTCTGCTGGGGGTAGTGGTCAAAACAAATTGTCGAGATAGACCCATGAATATGAAGAGGATAGAAGGATATCTATCAAGTACTAGCAGCAGTGTTTGAAAGTTCTTCTTGTACCTAGATATGTGGGCCAAAGGGCTTGTTATTATAGACAGCATCTTCCACAAATAACAGTTTTTCTTCCAAGCTCAACTTGTTAGGATTTCTCGTAAATAAACTTATATAAAATAAAATTAAGTTTGACACTTCTACTATTACATTATACATAAACAAATTCTTGAATATAGAAAGGGCATTAGGTTATGGAAAGATGTTCCACAAGATGTAATTACCCCTTAAGAAAATACAAACATATGCTGAATCATGATTTGAATTTGTTTTTTTGTGTCTTCTTGACCTGTTCAAAGATTTATCTCAAGCTGTGAGGCCATCAGCAACAAGCTTATCTCCATCTCCTTTCTCTTCAAAGATTCTTTTGGAATTTTTGAATAACCCACAGTTTCGCAGTTTTGCCTTTTGTGGTTGTGGTAAACCACTGCATGTACGGTTAACTGCCTGGACACGTCCCTTGGCTGACTGTACCTGTGGCTCCTCCCACAGCCCCCTCCCCAGTTCAGGGCAGTTGACCAGCATGGACGTGCCTCCATTTGACCAGACACTGCTAAGTCTGTGCAGAGTGCAAGCCGCACTTCTAACAGCCAGGCAGAGCACATCTGATAAAGCCTACCCAGCCCTTTGAATGCCTGAGCATAGATTTCAAAGGACACCTCCCCACCTCTGACCACATCGTGTATTTCCTCAACGTCACTGATGAGTATTCATGTTTCCCGTTCGCCATCCCTTGCTCGGACAAACTGCCACAGTCATCAAGGCCTTATGGTCTCTTCACCCTGCTATATCCATAATGACTAGGGTTCCTCTTTTATGAGTGATGAGCTGTGTCAGTACCTGCTGGCCAGAGGCATCGCCATAAGCAGGACGACCAGCTACAACTCCCGAGGGAATGGCTAGGTGGAAAAGGAGAACACTACCATCTGGAAGGCCACCCTCCTAGCCTTGCAGTCAAGACGTCTTCCAGTCTCTCGCTGGCAAGATGTCCTCCCAGAAACACTCCACCAAATCAGATCACTAATGCCACTCCACATGAAAGAATGTTTTCCTTCCCTAGAAAATCCGCTTCAGGGGCCACACTGCTGGCCTGGCTGACGTCCCCAGGCCGGACCTACGGAAGCACATGAGGACCCATAAGTCTGACCCATTGGTCAAAAGGATCCATCTCCTCCACATCAACCCCAATATGCCTATGTGGTGTACCCTGATGGGCATGAGGACATGGTCTCTGTTAGGGACCTGGCACCCTCTGGGGTTCCTGAGACCACTACTGATCTCCCCACACCCCCTTCCATGATGCATCAGGGCTATGGTGTGTCATCCCAGCCCCAGTATGCCAGATGTGTCACCACACATCCACCAAGCCAACACTGACAACCACATGCAGATGTTCCAGATTGTCCAGGAATCAATAGCTGCACTGCAGCCAGTACTACAATGGAGCAGCAGCAGATCAGACCACCTGAAAGACTTAATTTGAAATAACACCTAATTCACTTCACCCCACCGGACTCTTTCTAAAACAAGGAGTGAATGTGGTAAACCGCTGCATGTTTAGCTGCCTGGACACGCCCATTGGCCGACTGTACCTGTGGCTCCTCCCACAGACTCCTGAATAAAAGTGACTGTCCTACAGCTCCCTTCCCAGTTCAGGGCAGTAGACCAGCATGGACGCGCCTCCATTCTATTGCTAATAAAAGCGTTTCTGTTTTACATAACTTCTAGTCTTTTGGAGTTACTGATGATGCATCAGTTGTGAATGGTTTTGGCTTCTGTATCGACAGCAGGATAGAGTGAAAACAGGATGCTGGAGGCGGGATCATTGGTTACATTTAAGGAAAGACTGGATCGTTACTTGGAGAGGAGAGGACTAGAGGGGTATGGACCGGGTGCTGGTCAGTAGGACCAGGAGGGTGGGGATTTGTTACGGCATGGACTAGTAGGGCCGAACTGGCCTGTTCTGTGCTGTAAGTGGTTATATGGTTATATGTAGCAAAGATAAATATACATTATCAATGTTTCAGGCTTGATTATATCAAGATAACTGAAGGACAGTGTTTGACAAGCTGAGTTTCTCCAGCTTTGTGTTTTTTCTTCAATCACGGAGCCTGCATTTTTTGGTGTTTCACAACAGCAGGAGTCAGTTCATTCAAAAGGATTGCAGCAAAGTTTCACTGGATTAATTTCCGAGTATGAACAGGTTGTTCATATGGGAGAGGTTGAGAAGGCGAAGGCTAAAGTTTCATAAAATGACTGTTGATCCAAGACAATTCTTCGATTCTTGACAGAGCGATGCTGGGATGAAATTTCCTCTGCTTGAGGCAAGGCTGAGTGTTGTGGTCCACCGCCGGCCTACTGCAGGGGGCAAACATCTGTACCTGCAGGAGTGTAAGGGGACAGGACAACACCTGGCCGGCTGTCAATCAGTCGGCCTGAAGGGATCAAGCCCCACACGGTCGGGTGTCAATCACCCTCCGGGATATAAGCCTGCGCCGGCCTCCTGAAGCCTCACTCAGAGTTGCTGCCGCCACAGCCAGCCTGGCTCTGTGGAAGTCTTTGTGGATTAAAGCCTGTTGTACAGTCTTTATCTTTGTGTGTGTCTGATTCTGGGTAACAGTGCACCACACTGAGATAAAGAATGAAGCATTTAAAGCAGCGATGTCTTCATTCGCTGGTTTGTGGATCTTTAGAATTCTTAATTCCTGAGGCCTAAGAATGCTTTGTCTTTTGAGTGCAGGATGAATCAATTTTTTTAGATGCTGGAGGAATCAAAGGATGTGAAACTCATGATGGTGGAGATGAAATTGCGGATTAGATTTCATCAAAGAATGATGCTTTTCAAAACATTTTAACCCTTTTGGCTCTGGACATGGGCGGGAGGTGCGTCTGAGGTAATAGTAGTCGTGATATAGGAATTCCTGCCTATTTACTACCCCACTCGATATTAATTGATGGCAATGAAGCAGAAGGCTCATTTCAGATGTGTCTCATGTGATACTCTAGTAATTTATTGCTGCCCGAGGCAAAGACCTATTGCATGACTCCTGCTTATGTGACAGGTTTAAATCCAAACAGAGTGATTTCACAATTCCAAACTTGCTGAAAAGTGATGCCAAATTTCCAAATAGCACAGAGAAGAATTATTTTGTTGAGTGGATTTCTATTAAATTTTTAAAGTGCACCTCATGCAACTCAGCTGATTGATACTTTATTATTTCGTGACATATCTGTCTATCTTATTCATACATGTATTTCCGTTGCCAACCATCAAAGTGAGTGGGAACTGCAGAATGGCACAAGGTGGGATGGGACTAGAAATGTTTCTGATGGAATAGAGACTCACAGATGATTGGCAGTAGTGAAACAGTTGGAAATCAGATCTTTGAAAGGAACAGAAAGCACAACTGGGAACTTGAAACATTTCTTCGATAGGAGGAATTCTTCGATGTAATTTTTGAAGGCAATAGAGTTCAAATCTATTTCTTGGCTTTTATGGGTTTACATCTCCATCGGGCACACAAAACTCAAAACAGTCAACCAGTTTATCTATCTCGGCTGCACCATTTCATCAGATGCAAGGATCGACAATGAGATAGACAACAGACTCGCCAAGGCAAATAGCGCCTTTGGAAGACTACACAAAAGAGTCTGGAAAAACAACCAACTGAAAAACCTCACAAAGATAAGCGTATACAGAGCCGTTGTCATACCCACACTCCTGTTCGGCTCCAAATCATGGGTCCTCTACCGGCATCACCTACGGCTCCTAGAACGCTTCCACCAGCGTTGTCTCCGCTCCATCCTCAACATCCATTGGAGTGCTTTCATCCCTAACGTCGAAGTACTCGAGATGGCAGAAGTCGACAGCATCGAGTCCACGCTGCTGAAGATCCAGCTGCGCTGGATGGGTCACGTCTCCAGAATGGAGGACCATCGCCTTCCCAAGATCGTGTTATATGGCGAGCTCTCCACTGGCCACCGTGACAGAGGTGCACCAAAGAAAAGGTACAAGGACTGCCTAAAGAAATCTCTTGGTGCCTGCCACATTGACCACCGCCAGTGGGCTGATATCACCTCAAACCGTGCATCTTGGCGCCTCACAGTTTGGCGGGCAGCAACCTCCTTTGAAGAAGACCGCAGAGCCCACCTCACTGACAAAAGGCAAAGGAGGAAAAACCCAACACCCAACCCCAACCAACCAATTTTCCCCTGCAGCCGCTGCAACCGTGTCTGCCTGTCCCGCATCGGACTTGTCAGCCACAAACGAGCCTGCAGCTGACGTGGACTTTTACCCCCTCCATAAATCTTCGTCCGTGAAGCCAAGCCAAAGACTGATGCTGTAAAGTGTAAGGTGTTGTTTTACCCAGCTGGTCAATAACCGAATTGCAGTCCCTGTGTCGTTGGATAGAGTTAGGGAAACATACTTTCTTTGGGGTATAGTGTTCTGACGAGGGGTTCGATGAATTAAAAACTGCAGCCAAGTCTTTAGGCAGGGGAGCAATGATCTCTGTTGGTTATTTCTCCTTTACCAGTAAATAGTAAAGTTTTCATTTGAGTATCAATGATAAACCATAACTAAATATTAACTACGTCTAAGCAAGTTAACCATCAACAATATTAATTATACATTTTAAGAATAATAAAACAAACTTGGTAACTATTATTCAAAATAACTACACACAAGAGTGATTCCGTGGATAAAGTTAAAACAATTTAATGAATAAATTGCCATGTTGCAGGATTCTAATTTGAAAAAAACTAATTTGTTAATTTCTGAAGCAATTATTTCAGAATCGTCTCGAAATAATCATTCACTTTTCTTTTATAAATATTTTTGTTGGCTTCCTCAAATAAGTGTTACGTAGGTACATGACAATCATTCACCTTTTAAAACTGTCATTGGTAACACGAGAATCCTTTCATTAATGATCTACCATACTCCAGTATCGAATTCACTCATAATAACTTGGGTCTAATAAGTTAAAGCTGGGGGAAGGCCACTCACCACATGTCGGTCCTTCCATTTCCTGGCATGGATTTTTTCACCTTCACATCAATTTCTTGCACCAGCTTCACATTCTTTGAACATAGAAATCTCCAGCTCAGTTCAGGCCCTGTGGCTCACAGTGCTGTGTTAACCTAATAAGCTATTCTAACTACTGCTGAGATTCTCCCTATTGCCTAACCTTCCATTTTCCTCAGAGCACATATCTACAAGTCTCCTGAAAAATCCTTGTAATGGAGGATTTAAACGATGCTTTTGCTTATGCAAGGCTGAGTATCAGTAACCTTCTTTGAGAATAGTGTATGACATAATCTAATTTACACCATGAGGCCTAGAGATGCAGTTGTCTTTTGTTGGTCACAGACTGTCAGGAGACCTTGAAGATAAGTAAACCATTTATTCAAAGTGATAAGCTATTTGGATAATATAAGCCATGGTCCCGCTGCTGAAGTTTGAGACTTTCTGAGGGGTGGAAACGTCTCTCGGCAAGAAGAAGAACATCTAGAGTCCAACCAATGTCCCGGTCGGGGGAGGTGGAGAAGCTGCTACCGGCACCCCGACAACCTACTATAAGTCGTTCCCTCGCTTTGGCAGTTGGGACCAGTCCAGGCATTGATAAGTATAATTGGGAAGGGCTTGCATATTGTAGTTTGAAATCAACTTTAGATTTAGTAATAAAGATTTGTATAAACTGAACTGCTCTCGGCGTGTGTCTCTGTTTTCTTTCAGTAGCTCAAACACTGTGACCAACCTAAACCGAAGAAAGTGAGAGGTACAAGTTTACCCAGGACAAATTGGCGTAGTCAGCAGGATTGGTCTCGAGATGTTTCGCTGAAAGAAAGAGGTGAGCCCTGACCAGTTCTTGATTCCGGGATGGACTTCCAAAGACGATGGGTTTGGCATGTTGGCCAATGCCCTGTCTTTGTTGGGACCACCCATTAGTTGGAATGAGAGGTTAGATCCACCAAGTGTGCCTCTGGGAGAGTGGGTTGCCACTCTCCTTCGAGAAAGTAAATTTCCTGATAAAAAGGAGACGCTGACGGATGGTTTTTGGCTGCTGGCCACAGCCTTACGTTGCTCTGTTCAGCGTGAAGCAGAATTAGTTCAGTGAGAAGTAGAATCCCAGCACAAGAGAGAGCAACTAGAGGAGGAGATAGAAGCCATGCGACAACGCTGTTCCATGATAAGTGAGATTGTCTGCACCAGTCAGGACCGAGCCAAAGAATGGGAGGATAGGCATGTCCAAATGATCTGCTGTAATATTAAACTCCAGCAGCAGCTCTGTGAAGATAAGGAAAAGCAAGGGGTAGAACCTGATCCACATCATATTCGTGCCATGATAAGGAATGGCGACAATCCTGATGTAATTGATGATTGGGATGGGAATATCTGGAATGACAATGGTAATAATGCAGATATCCCTCGGCATGTGCCTGACGTACTCCCCTCTCCACCCGCTGTTCACGCCCGCCTCGTAAGGCAGCGGACTTTCCAAACAGATGGAGATGGAAAGGGGTATGATGTAATTGTAGAGATTGAAGGGATAGATGTCCCAGCCTCCCAAGCGGACCCAGGGGAAGATACCCAAACCTCTGCTTATGCTCTATGGCCCCCCACCCTCTACGGGATGGCCTCCTCCCATCCACGGGGTAGAGGGCCCTGTGGGCCAAAGTGGGAACAGGGTTTGGGAGCTGTCAACGATTCGTGACTATTCTATAAAAGAGGTGGCCGCCATTGGAGATCGATTTAGGCAAAAGACGGGAGAAACTCTGGCGGCCTGGCTCCTGCGTGTTTGGGAACAAGGAGAGGGTAATATATATTTGACCCCTGAGGAATTGTTGGGATTAGGAACATTGACTACTGATATCCCGGTCACTGCTGAGCTATGTGGTAGAAGGAAAGGGGTGGATTACTTACTTGCCACTCTAGGGGATGCCCTGCTACGAGTATACCCATCACCAGTAGATTGGGATTTACATTTACAGAACAATTGGGGCACCCCAGAGGAGGGCATAGTAGTAATTCGTCAGCAGGCCCTGGCCTCTGCCTTGTATGCAGAGCGTTTGAGGCTGTGGGTACATGGGGGGAGCCCTGATGAAGAGATATTCACAGCCGGAATGCATACCAGATTGGTTCGTTCTGCCCAACCCACTGTACGGGGACTGGTTCTGTCTGTAACTAGTCCGCTAATTGTGCATCCTGTGTCTGAGGCAGTCCACGCCTTATCTGGGCTTAGAGAATTAGAGTTGGGAGGTAAAATCCACTCACGTTCAGCCCGGGTTAAATCAGACAAGCAGGATGAAAAGAGAGGGCCTGCTGCTAATAACGGACCGACAAGAAAGGACCTTTTTCTAACCTTGTTAAAGTTAGACGTACCTAAAAGTGATATTGATGGGAAACCTACCGCAGTCCTTTATGCCCTTTATAAGAGGAAGGCAGTGGAACATCATCCCTAGCTGTTGAGTCCTCCTGGCCCAGCTGTGCCCTCTGCTCCCACTGCTGCTTCTATCGAGCCAGCTTCTCCTGCTCCAGTTACCCGTAATGAGGTAAAACAAATGGTTAACAAGGCTCTTAAGGATAATAGTGGCATGTGGGCCTGGAAGCCCCCAAACCCTACTAAAGCATGAGGGTGTGGGCAGGGTTCCCGTGTCTACTCCATTGAGATACGGCGGATACACGGGGACCCGCGGCCCTACATACCGTTAACAATCCACTGGGGTGGGGGTAATGACCACCAATATTTGGCTTTGGTCGATACCGGTGCAGAGCACTCGGTGATTCCTGGTGACCCCGACCTCTGGACTGGACTGACATTTCAAATAGAGGGGATGGGAGGAGTGATCACCCTGGCGAAGGAGATAAAAGTCTGCGCCACAGTGGGTGATGGCCCTTCCCCTGTATGGTTACATGCCCTGGTGGCTACCACTGATTAATGTATCCTGGGTATCAATATGATACCCAGGATATGGCCCTTAATACTAGCCAAGGGGGATTTGCATTTGGAATTCGGACTATTACAAAAAGACTAGTGGTGGGTCGGGCTAAGTGGGATCTGTGATGGTGCCTCCCCGCCGAAACCAGTATGCATTCCACAATATCGCCTTCCTGGAGGGCAGGAAGAGATTACTGCCACCATTGATGCTTTGCAAGAAGAAGGGGTAGAGAGGCCCGCAACGTCACCCTTTAATAGCCCTGTTTGGCCAGTCCAGAAGCCGGACGGCTCCGGGAGAATGACAGTTGACTATCGCTTTTTGAACAAACATGCCCCACCACTTGCTTCGCCAGTTCCGGACATTGTTACCCTTATTGAAAACATTGCTACTGGGAACTCAGGAACATGGTGTGCTGTCATTGATCTCGCTAACGCCTTCTTCAGTATTCTTATAGCTGAGGACTCACAGGATCAGTTCGCCTTTACCTGGAAGGGGCATCAGTATACCTTCACCCGCCTCCCTCAGGGCTATGTACACTCTTCCACTATTTGCCACAGCCTTAATGCCCGTGATTTGGAGGTGGTGCCAGCATCGCCTTCTCTCTCGATTCACCATTATATTGATGATGTGATGATCCAAGGGGCCACGGAAGAGATGGTACAGGAAGGTATGGAGAGTGTCCAAGATACCCTGATGCAAAGAGGATGGGCCATTAACCTTGCCAAGGTGCAGGGCCCATCCCAGATGGTTATTTTCCTTGGAATTCAGTGGCAAGCTGGAGAACAGATTGCCGTGCCAGAGCGTATGGGTAAACGTTACGTCCTAGTAATGGTTGACACCTTTTTGGGACTGGTTTTTGCTTTTCCCACCAAGAAGGCTGACCAAGCTAGCACTATCCAAGGACTAAACCATTTAATTTCTCGATATGATGTACCAGAGGAGATTCAGTCTGATAATGGCTCGCACTTCTCCA